>NC_142068.1:23498125-23823750 GCF_059756535.1 Pantherophis guttatus
GCAAGCTGGGCTTATTTACCAGGCGATTCAAGTTAATATTAATCTATACAACTGGGAAAGGTAATACGGTTCTTATATAATGTATTACAGTATATATTTTTGTCTTGGTTCAGATTTGGATTTAACAGTTTAAATCAGTGTTTCTCAACCTAGGCAGCTTGAAGATATGTGGACTTCAACTCCCAGAATTCCCCAGCCAGCTATGCTTACATAACTTACATAATTTTATCCCATTCCAATTCCTATTTTTTTTCTTTCAGAATTAGTGTTGATATAATGTATACCAAAGTTTGTGACATGGCATGTGGAATTGTTGATAAAGAAGCACAGGCCCCAGCCCTATTCTGTTACATAGACTTTTTTTTTAAAGCTTTTGTACCTGATTATAACATCGTTATAACATCAGTACCTCTTTAGCTCCATGTATTCCTGATTATGTAAACTGCTCACATGGCTAAAGCCCAGATAAGGAAAGCACCTCAAATGTATTTTTTGAAGGGGTGGGGGTAGTTCTTTGGCTCACTGCTTCCCTCCTTCAGGTTGGTTCCCTTAAAAAGAAATTATCCCAAGTTTAGAATGATTTTGATTTTCATTATTTTCTAACATAAACCTCCATGCTAAAAATGCCACCTGTGAAATCTCTGAAATACCACAAGGTAGCCTTAGCTATTCTTCTTTAAAAGTTCAGATTTTGTGCCAATCTATAAATATGGAGCAGTGGTGTTCTCACCTACTTTATAATGAATGTGACATATGTTAGCAATGGAAAGTAATATGCTATTTATTAATTGATAACATGCATACCAATGCCCAACATAGTTAGATTTTCTTAGCAGTGTCTCATTTTGACACTGCCTAAGCTTATACGTGTTCAATTTCAACAAGACTGATATATTACAAGGTTTTTGTTTCTGGTCCTTTAAAGAAAAAAAAAATTACTGACAGCTATACTAATCTCAGGTCTTCTCGATGCAAAGCAGTAATTGTTATATTGGTAATAGGAAGCTGTTACTGTTTTAGAAAGTTAAGAGACAAATTTGAAAGTTTCCAGTCTAAAGTTTCATAGATAAGAAATTTATGTGATGTGTATAATGTTCTGATTTGCATATTCTTATTGTACGTGTAGAGCCTTATACATAATCATAAAAGATTATGGGAATAATTTTTTAATTGAACTACTGTCCATTAGTAAGATACCAAGAAAGGGGGTCAGAAAAGCAAGAAGGTTCACCAGAATTGTTCATTGGTATAAAGGTGGTTACTTTTCTTTAGAACATCCAACAATTACAAAGATCACTACTTGTGGGAAAATATAGCTTAAAATGATTAGAAAGCATAAATAAACTTATTTAATGGGGAAAGTAATTTTCAATTAAAGCAATTGTTGTTGGCCTTAATGCTTGGTTTCTTCTTGCTTTATGATAAGAAAATATTTCCTTAGTGCAGTTGCTATACAGTGTGCATATTTATAAAACCAAGGCATTTGTGATCATTTTAGTTTCTGAATTCGGCCTGATGAGCTTATTACTGTTTTGCTTTCTTCTAGAGCACTAGAACTTGCTGTGAAACACAAGACGCACGTTGACACAGTGCTGGCTTACCGACAAAAGTTCTTGGATGACTTCAATAAAAAAGAAACGAATCAGCGATTTTTGCAATATGCAGAAGGGGCAAGTATTCTGTGGAAGTTGAGTTATATTTTTTGAAACTCTGCCTGATAGCTATGAAACAATTTCAGACTGTAAGCCAATGTGTATTTAATAACACTGTGTGCTTATACTTTAATTCACAGTATGAAACAAAATCAACAACTTGATTTTTTTTCAGGATTTCCACTTTGAGGCTCAGTTATTAGCACTGATGGAATAGGGCCAAAGTATGTTAAGGGATATCTCTTTACAGTTATGAAAATCATACTGTGGAAATACTGTAGAGTTAGATAATATAGGTATAGAATTTTTATTTTATAGGAAAAGATAAATATTAAGAGGGGGGTTGCTGCTAAAGCTTTCAGGTTTATGATTTCACCAATACAGGCTAATCCAGTGAAAGATGCTGTCTTAGCTTATTCTGATGTGACATTCTGAGGAAACATTACAACAATAGACATGCTGCTTAGCTTATTAAAACTTCTCTAAGGGAAACTGAGTTTTATTTGAAAATCATATGCTGCTTTTGGCAAACTGCATCATAATGTTCACACTTCTTTGCATAACAAGATAGAAACTTAGAATACTGTCATATGGGACTCAACTGAGCCAGTAGTATCTGGCAATTTTTGAATATACCATAATACATCACTGAAACAGCCCCCTGAAACAAGATAAAATAGTTGTGGAAAAGAAAGGCTTCATATGGCTTTGAAATCACAGCAACTATTATGCCATGCTTGATGGAATTAGAGCCATAATACATAGTTGGCAAGGAAGACAGCTGCAATCCAAATAATTTTATTTCAGAATCTAATTCTCATGTGATTGCAAGTTTATCACGGAGGAGGAAAATATAACACATTCTTGGAGCCAAAGAACTTGATTAATGGTTTAGGCAGTTTTTGGGATTTGCTCATTTAGTAATTTTTTAAAAAAATAACTAATTCATCAAACTAAGATCATTATAAAAGAAAATGGACTACAATATTCTGTTTTTCCTTCTGTTCTACAAAATATATGTATTTTGTAAAATCAGAATATATTACTTAGATAAAACCATATACCGTATTATTCAATTGGCCTTCCAGAATACTGCTGATCAGCTGTTCTAGGCGGGAATTGCTGCCACTGTTCGCTGCCATGGTGATAGGCGGCAGCAGCAATAGACAGTGATAGGTAGCGATGGCGATAGGCAGCAGCAGTCTCTGCCACCTAGAACAGCTGATCGGCTGTATTCCGGGAGGCCGATCCTACTGCCAATCAGCTGTTCGGCAGTGAAGGCTCCAGCGTTCCCTGGTGGCGGCGAACGGTGGCAGTGGTGACAGCCACTGTACCAACCCCTCTCTCCCCACCACAATATTCATTTTATAAGACGCACAGACATTTCCATCCACATTTTTTGGAGGGAAAGTGCGTTTTATAGTGTGAAAAATACGGTAGATCAGCGCAGGAATTCTCTAACCCATCTCTGGAAGGGTGCTATCCAACCCGTGTTTGAAAACCTTCAGTATGGGGAACTAAAGGACCCCACCATTATTATAGGCAGTCTGTTCCTCTACTTAACTGTTCTTACCATCTGAAAATTCCTCATAGTATTCAAGCTGAATATCCTTTATTTTCTTTTAATTGCTTTCTACTGGTCATTTTTCTGTTCTCGGTTTCAAGAGAAAATAGGCATCACCATTTTTGCATGTGATTACTTTTTAGATATTTGTTAGATCATATTGATTGACTGACTGACTGACTGACTTATTCAATTTCTGTAACTGCCAAATTTCAACCAAGTGACTCTCAGCAGCTTACAATTCTAAAATGATAAAACAATTAAAAACATTAAAACAATAAAAAACTTCCAAAAAATAAATAAATACAAAGGGCAGCGTGATTATTTTAGTCTTCTCTTTTGAAAAGGTATGCACTCAGCTCCTTGATTTCTACCCTTATCACCTTAGTAGCTCTCTTCTGAATCCATTTCATGTCCTTTTAAAAGTATGATTCCTTGAAGATACTACTCCCTAGTCCTGTGATGGCAAACCTATGGCACACATGCCCGAAATGGCACACAAAGCATCTCTCCGGGCATGCCAGCTGTCACCCGTTGCTCTTCCAGGTTCCAGCGCGCACATATGCGCCAGCCAGCTGGTCTTCACGCGCTGGGGAGCTGCTCTTCTGGGTTCTGGTGCTCCCCTGTGCATGCGTCCACCCATTTTGGGTTCGCCAACACTACCCTAGTCCATTCTCACCAGCTGAATTTATCTGAAATTGACATTTGTATTGTTAAAATTAGCATCCTACTGTTGGAACAATTTCTTGTTAAACTAATTAATTTAATAAATTTTGTGCAGTTTTATTTGTAAACAGAATGTACATTGTTACAGGATATATAGAAGATGAGAAAAAAGCCTATTACAATGCATAAATACTACAGTACTGTATTTGAGGAAAAAATACATTACTAATGGCCATTTTATTTCACTCATCTCTTGTAACTACTGTATTTTTAGGTCTATAAGATGCACTTTTTCCTTCCCAGAAGTGGGTGGAAATGTCTGTGCGTCTTATAGAGCGAATGTTGTCAGAGCCCAGCCTACCCAATGGCCCCCACCCTTTGGTCTCTGCCTCCAGGCTGTGCTGAAGCTGACCAGGCTGTTTGCTGTTTGCTGTAAGGAGGCAAATTGCTGGGAGACAGAGGCAAATTTTTTTTCTTGTTTTCCTCCCCAAAAGCTAGGTGGAAAGTTGCAAGTTACTTTGATAACCTACAGTTGCTGTCACCTATAGCAGTCCCACCATTGGTACACAACCTCCACCGCCCTCTAAGGCTTCCCTCAACATGTACAATTTATGCTGGGATGCCAAAGCCCTCTTCTAGCCTCTCTCAATTCACATGCTACCTGCCCTGGGCAAGCTCTTCCTTGATTTGCACATGGCATGCACTGGGCCTCCCAAACCCACCCCAGCTTCCCTTGTGCAGCTGATGCCAAGCCTTTCAGGTAATATCTGGCTCTTTCAGCTCACATATGTTTTGTAAAAGTCCTCCCCCCCCCCCCCCGGATCTCTCCTGGCCTTTTCCATACCTTACAGCATCATCTACTTCTTACCTGGGACTCCTGCAGCTGCCCGCTTAATGATCCATATGTCTTGAGATTACAACAGCTACCAACACTGCCAGGATTGCTTGTATGGTCATGTAAAATTGCATTTTACAATTGCATCATTTAGTGACAGCAATCCCAGTCCCAATTGTTATCATAACCTGAAGATTGTTTGTATTTACCTAATTTAGTCTTTTCTATCATACTACTAGTAATTTCCCCCTAACTTAAAATTAAGAAGAATTTTGAACCAAAAGTAAAATGCAGAACCAGAGCAAGCCTAAACAATCTTCTTAGGCTAAGCTAAGGAAATCCCAGATACATGTATGCACACACAAAAGCACACTCATAATTTTTTTCTCTGCCCAGATAAAAATATTTTTCTTTTTTTTCCCACTCTCCCTTTTGATTTTGCAGCTTGATGTTAACTGGGATAAAATCAAAGCTAAAATTGAGTTGGAAATTGCAAAAGAACGAGAACGAGCTACTGCTACTCCAACAGTCAGAGGAAGCATGATCATTCAGCGCTGAGAGTTGCATTGATTTTATGAAATATGAACTTTGTATATGTAATTCAGTATACTAAGTTACTGATAATATTTATATACATGTTTAGTTTTTATAGTTAATTTAGAAAATGAATTTGTATGTATGTAACCTGCTGGAATGATAAATACATTTTCATTATAATGTTCATATGAGTACTCTAAATGAACAGATTTCTAATATTATATGAATTGTTTACTACTAATGATGCATGTTAAATCTGTCACATAAACAAATTGTCAGCTATTCTTATCATCAACAGGCTATTCTTCAGCATGAAATCTGAGAATACATTTGCTTATTATATGTAGGAGTTCTACAATTAGGTTTTTTTTAATGAAACATGGTAAGATATTTTCAGAAAATATTCTCAATTTAATTTAGCATATCCAATCTTCTTTTGTTAAGATTTCCTTGTTTATTTGTTTATTTATATTTACTCTTGTACAATATTTAAATAAACTATCATTTGGAATGAAATCTCTTTGGGATTGGTGAATCATGTTAAATGTGTAAATATATAATTTTAACATTTAATGAGGTTTAATTTCTTGTAAATGTATTTATTTATTTATTTGTAATAGTTATATAACTGCTTAACTTATTATCAATTCTGTGAGGCTTTCAGTCAAAAGTTAAGACACCCTTAAAGCCATATTTGGTCTAGTGGTTAAGGCTAGAAAGGGCTAGAAAGCAGGAGACCGTGAGTTCAAGCCCCACCTTAGCTATGAAAGCCAGCTGGGTGACTTTGGGTCTGTCACTCCCTCTCAACCCAACCTACCACACAGGGTTATTGTTTTATGCAAAATAGGAGGAGGAAGGTATGTTGGATATGTTCACCACCTTGTATTATTTGTAAAAATAATAAAGACAAGATATAAATAAATAAAATGAAAAAAAATATTAAAACTATAAAAGTAAAGTAAAAAATTAAAACCTGTCAAACTTCTGATGTGCACTCACTTCATTTTATCCCACCACTTGGGAGGGAAAGCTAGTCTTAAAGCTACGAGGGTAGAGGCCTGCTGAACTTCAGGGGCCAAAGTGGGAGGGACTGTCATGGAAAAGACACACTTCTAGCTCCCATAAGATGATAATATTTAAGGGAAGGGATTGAAACATGCCCACCCTATCTCACCTGGTAGGACAGGTATGATGTCTTTAGGGGAAGATAGTCCTGCAGATAACCTTGCCCTGTGCCATAAAGAGCTTTAAAAGACACGATCAGCACCTTGAATTGCATCCAGAAAGAAACAAAACAGTGTTGTTACATGGGCAAACATAGGGACACCCATTATTGTGCATGCTGCTGCATTCTAACCAGTTGAAGCTTCTGGGTAGTTTGCAAGAGCAGCCCTACGTAGACCGTGTTGTAGTAATCCAACTAGGAGGTGACCAAGACATGAATGGCTATGAGTAAGGCCTCTTGGTTCAAGAAAGGCTGCAACAGGCACACTAGATGGATTTTTGCAAAGGCCCGTTTAGCCACAGCTGCTACCTGCTCCTCAAAATGCACATCAGCTCAGTCTGTAAAAGTGTCACCCCATCAAGAGTCAATGATAATGTATAATTTGGACCTGGGGAGGCAAAAGCCCATCTTGCCACTCCATCTTGCTAGGGTTGAGTTGAAGCCGTTTCCTCCCAATCCAGACCTTTACAACCTCCAAAGATTCAACCAGCATCACCAGAGCATCATCTTTCTGGCTAGGGTTGTAGATGTATAAGTCAGAGATGAGTATCATCTGTATATTGATGATATCAGATCCTATGCCAGCATAGGGCCTCCACTAGCAGTTGAATGTAGATGTTAAAAAAGAGCGGTAAAATACTTGAGCTCTGGGATAGTCCACATTGTTGGAACCACCCCTCCACTTCCTTCCCCTATCGGCACCAACTGGAACTGGTCATGGAGGAAGGAGTATAACCAGGGGTGAAATCCAGCAGGTTCTCACAGGTTATGGAGAACCGGTAGCAGAAATTTTGAGCAGTTCGGAGAACTGGCAAATACCACCTCTGGTTGGTCCCAGAGTGGGGAGGGAATGGAGATTTTGCAATATCCTTCCCCTGGAGTAGGGTGGGAATGGTGATTTTGCAGTATCCTTCCCCTGCCACGCCCATCAAGTCACACCCATCAAGCCACACCATGCCCACCAAGCCACACCCACAGAACTGGTAGTAAAAAAATTTGGATTTCACCACTGAGTATAACGCACAGTAACACTGAAACTGGTTCAGAAAGATACCATGGTTGATGATACTGAAAGCCACTGAGAGGTCCAAGGTTGTACTATCTCCATCCTGAGCCCTCCAAAGGTCACTGACAAGTGTGATCAGTATCATTTCATTAGCCTGAACCCAGACTGAAATTCTTATTAAGAATTTATAAAAGTTCAACATACTATAAGGTCACTCAAGATTTTATTTTTCAGCCAAAATAATCAGCTTTTGAGAGCTCTGAGAACTAAATTTTGCATACATCAGAACCAAAGGACAAGAAACTGGTAATTTTTTTTCCATAATGCCCAAGTAAGATGATTGAGCATATAAAAATAAATATATTATGTGAAAGGTATGTACAGTTATTTCATGCTTTGGATATGATTCGTCATTCATTTCAAAGGAATCCTGGCATATTTGAAAGTGCATCCATAGAACTGTATCCTTAGATGGAAAGTGGATAACCAGGACACATCAAGACTATAGACTCTAGAAAGGCTTCCGGTTTGCTCTTCGTAGCCACCAGACGGTCTCTCGGGACCGCCAGCCCCTTCGCCTGTAAAGAGCCGCCTGTACAGCGCAAAGGCGGCTCGAAAAACCCCATTTCCAGGAGGAAATGTGGGATAGAGCAGGTGAGTGTAGGTAGAGCTCTCCGTAGCCCCCAGGGTTTTTTTTTTACTCTTGGGGGCGGGCGGAGGAAGCTCCCTATAGCACTCGCCGCCCGCTCCGGGCGTTGGGAGACTTCTGCCTTTTTGCAGAACAAGGCTACGAAGACAAGCTTTTTAAGATATTTAACAGATTAACTAAAGATGATGAGATTTGGATCTGGACCTGTGACCCTAAATTGCAAGTATTAATACTTATTTCGCAAAGGATATTCAACAAAGTAAAAAAGACCTTTTAAAATGGCGATTGCCGAAACTGGAGCAGGGAAGCTGAAAAGAGAAAGTCCTTCCGTTTCTTATTAAGTTACAAAGTAGCAGAATAAATGCTCCTGGTTACATTTGAAGGGATATGAGCTGGACCTGTGACCCTGAATTGCAAGTATCTCACTTATTTTATAACAATTATTGAAGAAGGAAAAGGAAAAGGAAAAAAGAATCTTTAAAAAGGGCGATTGCCGAGGGTTGAGAAGGGGCTGAAAGGGAGAGTCCTTCCGTTTCCTATTGAGATACAAAGTAGCTGAATAAATATTTTTGGCTACACTTGAAAATAAAGCTCTACTTTTGTGTTTTTTCTCTTCCTGGAGATTTGATATTGATCTTGGTTGGAAAGAAGTTTTTTTTTTCTCTGCTGCCTCTCTTTTCTTTTTTTTTTAAAAAATAGTTTGTCTGTGTTGAAATATGGCATTAAAGCCGGACAAACAAGCAATGGGGGGGGATTCCCCCATTAACAAATTACGTGACCAAGTTTTAAAGCTCCAGTCTCAGAAAACTGATTTTAATATAATTGAATTTCTTTTGGAGGAGATTGTAAGAAGGGATGAGATTGTGAATCAGAACTTTGGAAAATTTAAGCAGGAAATTAAAGAATTAGTGCAATTAAAGTTTGATATTCTGGATCGAAAGATTATAAAAATGGCTAATGGCTTTGTAGAATTTATGATTAAGTTGGATGAAAATACTAACTTATTAGAGTCTAAAGTGGAAGAAATTGAGGACAATTTGGATAATAAAATACAAAAAATTGAAAATGATTTGACAAACATTCAAGACAATAGCTCAGAAGAAAAACCTAAAATGGAGGTTGAACAAAAGTCTTGTAATGCAGAAAATTTACAACAACGGATTGAAAGAGAGGTCCTAATGGTGCATTACAATTTTACAGAATATGCGATCAGACTCAGAGGTTTGCAGGAAAATAACAGAGATGATTTAAGGAAAATATCTTCTGAAATTCTGGCTGGGATTTTAAAGGTTCAACCTGAGGAAGTGTTTTGTAGGATTGACAGAGTGTACAGAATAAACTCCTGGATTGCAAAGCAAAGGCAATTGCCTAGAGATGTGGTGATTTATTTTACAGATAAAGAAATTAGGAATAATATTGTGCAAAATTCCTTCAATTCTACTTTGCAATTGTATGGAAGAAAGATATGGATCTACAAAGAGCTCCCCCCCAAGATGTTAACGGAAAGGAAGAAATTTGGTTTTCTGGTGACTGAGTTAAAATACAGAAATATTCCATTTAGGTGGGATGCCCCAGTTGGCATAATATTGAGATATCAAGGAGAAAGATACCAATTAGATACTGTTGAAAAAGCGGAAGAATTTTATCAAAAAAAATTGAAAATGAACTTAACATCTATAGGCACAATACAGGATAAGCAGAAGGAGTTGGAAATAAAGGGAAAATATCGAATTACAGAGGTTGCGGTAGACAAATTGCCTTTGGATTCTCTCGATACCCCAGCTGGATTATCTACAAATATGAGAGAAGCGGCATCTGATTTCAACGTGATGATTCACCAAGTTAAAGACAAGTATGGAAATCAATTAGCTGATATACAATTGGCAAAAAAGAAATATGAGATACAAAAACAAAACCAACAAGATCAACTTATAAAGCAGAATGAAAACCGATCAGTTGATATACAACTTGTAGAAAGGAAAACAGGATGGAAATTAAACCCACAAAAAGAAAAGAAAAAAAGAAATAGGTCTCATAAAAACAGAAATTTCTAAATTAAGCAACGGTGAAGCCAGTGATTTTAAAAAAAATGAATGAATATGTGAAAAGATAGTGGAGGCGAAGTATTGGTTAATATCATCCTGAGGACAGTGACAGACCTCTGCAATGCCGTAATTTTGGGATGTGAAAAGAGCCTTAAACTGTTGGATTTGAATTATCTATTTTGGATTTCTTTCTTGTATTGATAAATATATTATAACTATTCAGAGCTACAAGGCAAGAGAGCTACGTTGGGGCATGCAGAAGATCTGGTTGTTACCCATTACGATGATGGGAATTAATAATCCTGATGAAAGCCACAATTACAACTATATGGAATATAATCATAATGTCACTCGGGTGGTTGTTTTTACTTTTATATATATATGAGGATATTCATTACTGATGGGGGCAGATGATGACTGAAGACTTTGAACAAACTGTTGCACCAGGATGCTACGTTACCCAATTATGGATGAGGGACTCAACAATCCAGTGGAAAGACATCAAAGAAGATATTATATGGATTATAAATTTAAAGTTATTGTCTTTTTTTTTTTAAATAACGGAATATATACATATATATATATATATATATATATATATATATATATATATATATATATATATATATATATATATATATTAGCAGAGTGGGCAGTGGATTAAAGATATTAAGAATTGTTGTGCATGGTAATTTTGTAGGAAAGTGGGTGGAAATATATTAGTCTACTGATGGATTAGTTTAAGAAAAGGGATGTTTAAGTGATATATTTAGGGTAGTGGAGGAAATGGATAGAGTTGAATAAATGTTAAATTAGGATTTATGGGGAAGGCTGCTTTGAAATGTTATATTAATATACACAAAGAATAAATGTTAAAGTAGGATCTATTATACAGTCTTAAAGTGGAAGGTTGCTTTGAAATGTTGTAATAATATA
The DNA here is from genome assembly GCF_059756535.1 of Pantherophis guttatus. Lineage (NCBI taxonomy): Eukaryota > Metazoa > Chordata > Lepidosauria > Squamata > Colubridae > Pantherophis > Pantherophis guttatus. The sequence continues at coordinate 23,509,241 of NC_142068.1, forward strand.
TAGATATAAGTTTTGGGGAGGACAAAAAGGGCAGATTATTGCTAAATTGGGAGTTATAATAATATTATGCTAAACTAGAAGTTATCATACAATGTTATAGCAGACTGCTTTTTTTTTTTTGAAATGTATGGTAAAAGGGGAAAGTAACAATATTAATAATATTTTTAGTAAGTAAGGGTCAGTATATAGAGGAGGGAGTAAGGCGATGGTAAAATATTATGTAATCTGTTATGAATTAGGTTTTTGGTGTGAAGAAGTCACGGGGGGGATGGGTGGCGAGGGGGGGTTAGGGAGGAGGGGGGGAAGGAAAAAAGGGGGGAAATTTGTATTTGAAAACTTTTTCAATAAAAAAAAAAAAAGACTATAGACTCTACTTACCTTAAGGCAGCCTATTAACCATAACTAAATAAATACATATTCAAATTAGTGTGTACACAAGTTCTAAAAAAATCTTCGACTCTCTTCTCCAGATTTACACAGAATTTGATGTTCATTATCTTTTCTGCATTTTGGATACAGTAAGAACTAGTTTGAGAATTGTTTTTATTTTATTTATTTTTATTTATTTTTGTCAAGAACATATTTGGTAATAAGTATAAGCATAGATTGGATACATAAAATAGATATAAATAGAAGAAACATTAGAACAGGGGCAGTAGGCACGCTGGTGCTCTTATGCACGCCCCTTACAGACCTCTTAGGAATGGGGTGAGGTCAACAGTACATAGTGTTAGATTAAAATTTTGGGGGTTTTGGGATGAAACTACAGAGTCAGGTAGTGTATTCCAGGCATTGACCGCTCTGTTGCTGAAGTCATATTTTCTGCAATCAAGTTTGGTGCGGTTTACCTTTCTAGTCTTGCCTTAGGCACAAAACCAGCTGGGTGACCATGAGCCTTCTCTCAACCCTAAGAAGGAGGCAATGGCAAATCATTTCTGAAAAACCTTGGCAAGAAAACATCAGGGACTTGTCCCAGTAGGTTCCAAGAATCAGTTATGACTGAACAGAAGGAGGGGAAAAAATAAACTACTTCTCGCTATCACATTTTTTATTTTTCTTATCACAGCTAGTATTCACATGTTTAACAACTTCTTCAAGACTTTCTATCCATTATATTTTTGGAAAAAGTAAAGTTGGCTAAGTTATAACTGAAAAGAAATATTAGATTAAAATATGTAATAGAATGTAGCCCTTGCATTTGTTTAAAATCCAAAAGCAGCAAATTTACACAAAAACATTAGGAAAATACCAAGCTATTACACATCCCAGTAGGATCTTTATGGGCACTAAAACACAGCAGGCCTGGCTTCAAATAGGAATAATGCCAAAGTAAAAATGTTTCAAACTATGAGGAAATTTGAAAAGTAACAGGTTTCATGAATATTTGTTTTGGCCTATATTACAAAAGCATTAAATAAGTAATTTAAAATAATTTACAGCATTGAAATAATTTCAGTTCTGTATCTTTCATTCATATTTAATGAGTATGCCATTGTAATAAAAAATTGAGACATGAGAGAAGGAGAAATGTTTTGTGGAGAAAGAAAATGCACTTAGAGCTTCCTCATAAACCTTCTCAGTCAGAAGATAAGGGAAAAAAGGGAAGAAGGTAAGACAGGCCCTGTTATGTTAGATGGTCTACTCTTGTCTTTTTTGTGGTGGAATGTGCACCTGCAGAAACAGAGGGACATGGTTTTGCCAAATCAGAGCCCTCCCAAAAAGATGCCTGAATTAAGAGACTGCTTACTCCTGAAATGGATGGAGGAGAGGAGGAGAGATTCCCGGTAACCATATCCTAGAACAATGATGGCTAACCTTTTTGTCCTTGTGTGCCGAAAGCACACACATGCGTGCCCGCACCCATAATACAATGCATGCACAACACCCCCTGCGCATGCATGTGCCACACACACCCCACGCATGCTCCCCCGCCACGCGTGTATGCATGCGCGACACCCCACCCCCAGTGCCTCATTTTGGGCTTAGCAGGCCAAAAGGCCTCCCTAAAGCCTTCTGGGACCAAAAAAGGGACGGAGGTGCAAGGGCACACCGTTCCCCCCCCCAGTCCATGTATGATATGTCATACACAAAATAAATAAATAAATAAATTGAATTGGATACAATTGATCTAATATAAATCGATGTGTTATGCAGAAAAAGTCAGCCATGGCTATTTTAGAATGGCTTACTGCATTCCAGATAAATAACATGCTGGAAAAATAGCATCACTGATGTCCCCTTCTCATTGTTGTGGCCTATTTAGAATTTCTAAATAAAATATATATTTTAATAGCAATAGCAATAGCTCTTAGACTTATATACCACTTCATAGTGCTTTACAGCCCTCTTTAAGAGGTTTACAGAGTCAGCATATTTCCCCCAACAATCTGGGTCTTCATTTTACTGACCTTGGAAGGATGGAAGGCTGAGTCAACCTTGAACCGCTGCAGTACTGCATTCTAACTACTGCGCCACCAAGGCTGTTTTAAGGCTAATTGTTATAAGTTCTTTCTTATATTTTGGACCCAATGTCTGGGGAAAAAAGATTGAAATCACTATTCCTTTGTGGTTTGTAGACAATGTACTACCGGTAATTGCACAAGGGAATTTGGTGATCATATGTCCCTTGGATTCTTGAAAAAAGTAAAGCTGAAAATCTTTGCATAAGAACATTGGGGGAAGTGGGTATAATCATAAAAGGTAGAAAGAATTGAAATATTAAGTTCAGTCCCTCTGCTGCAAACAATGTTTAATACAAGAATTTTGTAAGCATTTGTTCGTCCCAGATAATAAAACCCAAGTAGGTTTAATCTTATATGTAGAGAAATACTACTTAGAGCAGACTGCATTCTTTTTCATGCCCGTGTTGTATGCTTATTTTTCTATAATTGTGAGGTATAAAAATAACCACAGAAAATGGCTTAAAAGGTTTTGCCTTTGCTATTATTTTTATTCTTCTTGGCTTTTAATGAAAAAAATCATGAATAATTTAAATTAAAGATAATTAGGGAACAAAAAAAAAAGAAAAAAGAGAGGAACAAATATAAACATTTATTCAATAGGTAAAATTTGAATTGCACTTTTTGTAATCGAAAGGTTCAAGACATTTTCTTGCTGTTAGTTTTTCAGTTAGAACTTTTTTCCAAACTTGCGAATAATAAGTTACCCTCCTGCAAGTATCTGTTATACTATGCAACATTGAATTAATTATTTTATAGTTTTATGATTAATTTGTTTGATAGTTGATATGCCTGGAATAAATGAATGATAAAGTAGGCTAGAAGTGATTACAGGTAGTCCTTGACTTACAACAGTTCGCTTAGTGACCATTTGAAGTTACAACGGCACTGAAAAAAGTCATTTAAAAGACCATTTTTCACACTTATGACTGGCAGCAGCCCCACGGTCACATAATTTACATTTAGATGCTTGACAACTGGTTATGACATTTGCAGTGTCCTGGGGTCATGTGATCACTTTTTGCAACCTTCTGACAAGGAACGACAATGGGGAAGCCAGATTCACTTAACAACCGTGTTGCTAGTTTAACAACTTCAGTGATTCACTTAACAAATGTGGCAGGAAAAATCATAAAATGAGGCCAAACTCATTTAACAAATTTCTCACTTAATAACATAAATTTTGGGATCAATTGTGGTCGTAAGTCTAGGACTACCTGCACCAGATTGTTAAGTAATTTTGCGAAAATTTTAAAAAATTGGCCTGAGTCAGTAACTGAGGAGATACCCTGTTTTCCCCAAAATAAGACATCCCCTAATAATAAGCCCAATCGGGCTTTTGAGCGCATGGCAATAAGGCCAAGCGCTTATTTCAGGGTTCAAAAAAATATAAGACAGAGTCTTATTTTTGGGGAAACACGGTAGTTCTCTAGCAATGGTAATAATTACCAATTTGATTACAGTCCTTCAACATCTTCTAGATCGGGGTCCCCAGCCCCGGACCTCAGATGAGTGAGAACCAGCCAGCACCAGCCCTTAAAGCTTAATTTGTACATGTAGCGGGCCACATACGAAACTTCCCCTTCCCCCCCCCCACTCCTGCCGTCATCGCTGCTGCCAGTCCATGGAGCCTGGAAAGATAGGAGACCACTCTTCTAGATGTTTCTCCCCTTTCTTCAGTTCTTTTAAGTCAGCCTCGGCTCTTTCCAAATACATGGAAAGTTTCTCGGAAAGATTTTCAGAAGTTATTCGGTCTTGCTGTCTCCTTCATGGAATGGGAAAGAGTGATTAGAGCAAAGACACCCAGCCGGCTGTTATGCCCAAAACAGAATTAGAAGTCCTGTTTTCATAGTTTCCAGCTAATGTCTTTAATCACATCAGTAAACTTGATTTCAAGATTTGATTTGTATAAGGTAATTTTAGAATGTTTTCATGCCATCTATAAATTATTTTTATGATAAATTTTTGATGAATAACTAAAATAGATTTGAAGAGAATTTTGTGCTCTTGAGAATTCCAAGCTTGTTTTTCTCCTGTTGCTGGATGCATATTAATATTTTAACTTGTTATGCCTTTAGTTCTTTATTTCCTTGTCTATACTTAAATATAATTGATGGCTTCTGTTGGACAGTAAATAAAGATTAACTAGCTCAACACATTTTTCTACAGCCAATTACTGTAAAGGCAAAGGAAATCTGATGGTAAAAATGTTAACAACCTGAAGAAATTGCCTTACACATTTGGGGTTTCTGGCTAGTAATTTTCCTTGCATTCAGGTCCTTGGGAGTTTATTATTTACTTGAGCGGTGGCCAAAAATAAAATAGATTTATGAATGAAACTAACTAGCTTTGGTAAAGTTCTAGGGCTTTACCATGAGGTGCAAATGCTAAATGTCTTATTAAAGGCTTTTTAATGCAGTCTAAACCAGTGGTAGGTTGTCCCTGGTTCAGACCAGTAGTAAAACTGGCGGGAGGCTCCACCCACTGACCTGGACGTCATCATAGGTGATCTGTGCATGTGCAAGAAGTGCGGGCGCGGGCACGATGCGAACTGGTAGTAAAGGTAAGTAGAACCCACCCCTGGTCTAAACCAATGGACACAGTACAGGTTAGTCTTCAACTTACAACAGTTCATTTAGTGGTCATTCGAACTGCACTGAAAAAAGTGACTTATGACGGTTTTCCACACTTACGATCGTTGCAGCATCCCAATGGTCACATGTTCAAAATTCAGATGCCTGGCAACTAATTCATATTGATGACAGTTGCAGTGTCCCAGGCTTATGTGATCACCTTTTGCAAGCTTCTGACAAGCAAAGTCAGTGAGGGAGCCAGATTCACTTAACCTGAGTTACAAACTTCACCACCGTGCTGATTCATTTAACAACTGCGGCAGGAAAGGTCATAAAATGGGGCAAAATTCACTTAACGGTCTCCTATTTGAGAAGCAAAACCACTCAGAGAGAACAATGGGGAAGAAATTGGCAAGCAGTGAAAAGGATAAAGGCTTCTCTTTTGGCTTTCTTCATTGCTCTCTGAAACCTCATGTTAGCAAGAAATAAGAGCCAAGGTTTTCATCTTTCACTTCCATCTTCCTATCTGACACTAAGAGGATGTTCAAGAAGACAAGGACATCAACACTTTCACAATCTAAAGTACTGTTTAGGGCAGGGGCAGAGGTGGGTTTCAGCAGGTTCTGACCAGTTCTGGAGAACCGGTAGCAGAAATTTTGAGTAGTTTGGAGAACTGATAGTAAAAATTCTGACTGGCCCCACCCCAGGGGTGGGTTCTAAATTTTTTTACTACCGGTTCTGTGGGTGTGGCTTATTTTGTGGGTGTGGCTTGGAGGTCATGTGACTAGGTGGGCATGGCTAGCTGGTCAGAGTCATTTCTAGAAGGTCCTCACACTTACAACCAGTCCTCACACTTATGACCCGATTCATTTGTTTGCTTTTAACACTGATCAGCTGTAGGATGGCCCTTTGAAGCCCCACGGCAAGAGTTTAAACAGTTTTTTTCCCTCTAGTCATCAGCTGGGACTCAGGAGGCAGCAATAGATTGCGGGTGGGACCAAATAAAAGGTAAGAATAACGTGGGGGGGGTGGGAGGGCGGGGGGGGAGAACCGGTTTGGTGACATCATATCGTCACTGCTACCGGCTCGGCCGAACTGGACCGAACCGGGAGGAACCCACCACTGCCCCACCCCCATCTATTCTCTGCCTCCCAAGTCCCAGCTGATCGGGAGGAAATGGGGATTTTGCAGTATCCTTCCTCTGGATTGGGGAGGGAATGGAGATTTTACAGTATCCTTCCCCTGGAGTGGGGTAGGAATGAAGATTTTACAGTATCCTTCCCCTGCCACACCCACCAAGCCATGCCAAGTCCACCAAGCCACACCCACAGAACTGGTAGTAAAAAAATTTGAAACCCACCACTGGGCAGGGGTCTTCAACCTTGTCCACTTTAAGCAAAGCTGGCTGGGGAAGCTGGCTGGGGAATCCTGGGAGTTGTAGTCCACCAGGCTTAAAGTGGCCAAGGTTGGAGACCCCTGGTTTAGGGTGCTTCTATAAACAATTAGAATAGAAAAGGCCAAGGCAGACTTTTTTTTTTTTTTTAAAGACATCCTTCTCTTTCTGTGTATGATTGGAAGAATATGTTTTCCTTTCCAAAGGGGAAAAAAGTAACAAGGACACCATTTCAACTTTCTTCTGTATGCAGTTTTACAGCCAGTAATGAATATATGTTCAAATGCCAGCATATCCTGCATTTTTTAAAAAAGGACATAGCCTTCTAAAATGGTTTCATCTAATAAGTGCAGCATGAGGAAAATGGTACTCAGGCTATAGAAACAATAATGTATTGCTCTATCTAACCACAACCACGGAAGTACCTGCTAAGACTGCAGTGAAGAAAAAAGGCAACTGAATGGCAGCGAACAGCCATTTATAATCTTCCAGAAAACACTCATCAACTATTAAGTGGCTCACCGTGAGGAAAAGTTACAGAGAATATTTTCAGCATTAAAGACAAAGCAATTACGACTCCAAAGAACACCCAGTTTACCACTTCTTAAGAGATGCTAAATCAGAATGGTTGGTGGTTTTTTTAGTACAAAGGAGATGTTTTAATCATAAATTTCATATTTGTTCATACTATTATTTTTACCTTTAGACAGATAAAAGTGGTTCTGAAGCCACAGTAAAGGCTTTAATTCTGTCATCCTCAACTTTTCACATATTAATCATGGCTTCAAGTTGAAAGTCAAGCCCCAAAGCTCACATCGATAGAGCAGGACACTGTCAAAGTAAGCAAGCTGGTTATTGGGCAATGCATCTATCTGATTTGGGGCAACTGAAATGAGTAGTTTTTGTGAGGCCATGAAGAGTTTTTTTATTTGTCATGAAAAATCTGAAAATTCATTAGCGGCAGATTTTTCATCCTCGTTTAATTAAATAGGCACCAGTTTCCTCCTGTATTTCTTAACACAAAAACATATCAAATTCAGCACCTCCCCAGAGTCATCCACTCTTTTGTTATTAAATGATCTTAAGTATGAAATTGTACATAAACTACCTTAAGTGGGACTAGAAAATATCGCTATATTTTGTTGGGACATCAGCTTCTCTAGCTTCTGGATTTCGAAGGCTTTATCCTAATAGCATATGAAGCTTTAGTTAACTGTGATTTTTTTTTTTCAATCCAGTTTTCCAGTTTTAGCATGAATCACTGAAACTTTAGCTAGCTACCTTGGTTGGGTTTAAACATGTAAGAGTAAAGTATGGTTAGCTAGTTATGAATCGGCATGCCATGTAAGCATGTTTTTCAGATATTAGATCTTTAATTTAAAAAAAAACACTGAGATAGCGATCCCTTAAAATGTTTAAGATTTCAATCGCTGGGCTATGACTAATTTAAAGCATGAATGCCCTTGATGAAAACCACTATCATAACAAAGATTACTGTACATACTTGTGGATAAACCAAGGATTTTAGGTGCCAAAAATTGGATTTGGCTAATCCACAGATGGGTTTGTCCGCAGAGATATACGGTAGATTTTTCCCTCAGCTTTTTAAAAAGTATTCACAAACTTTTTGACCTAAATACCATAAAAATGTGCCGTGCACTGATAAACCAATTGCAAACATTAAAACAGGACAAAAAAATTCAAGGGTTGACTTCCGTGAGTATATACAGTATTACTTTTTGAAAATAGCAACGCTATTTACAGAGGATGGGATCATGACATCACAACTGAGACTTAATAAATGTTACATGTTTTTGAACTGTATCAGTTTTTTTTCCTGACTTTAGGAATTGGCACACATAGTTATAGATATGTACTAAATAAAATAATAATAATAACGATAATAATAATAATAATATTCTAAGAAGCTGCGGTCTCCTTAGAAGTCTTCTAAGAAATCAGGAACGATCTCCTGCGGCAATTCTGTCCTGTTTTTTCATCGTCTATCTGGCTGCAGCCCTGTTAAGTCCAAATCGCACTTGTAAAAGTTTGTATTTTCAATGCTACTCTAAGTTTATACTATGGTATGTAACATGAGCCCCAACGTGTGAACTGTAGTGAGTAATCTACACAAACTGAAAACACTTGGAATGTGACCCTTTCGAGCTTTCTCTGATGCAGTTTTGTTTGTATTTCCAACCCTGCTGAAGCAATGGGCCAAATAATGCTGGAACCACACATATTCTATATGTAATTTGAATCCCCATCTTATGGATACAAAATGTGTTGTAACATTATTGAAATGCAAAGCAACAACAGATTGTAGGTTTATCTGCCATGGAGAAGACCATAATCAGGACTTCTTTTGCTCTGTGGGATATCCCATTTAAATAAGTCGAATCAAAGTATTATTAACTAGGTTGTTTGTGAAGCACATCCTATTCCTACAAGCCTCAAATTATCTTTTGGAATTCTGGGTGAAATATTTATTTTTCTTCTCATTAATGCTAGTTTTTGCAAATATTTGTCAGTTTGTATTTTGCCTTTTCTGTAATATGAAGCTAATGTTTAACGTGTTCAAAGATAGAAGGAAGAATCAAAGAATCAAACCAGAGGTGGTTTTCAGCAGGTTCTGACCAGTTCTGGAGAACCGGTAGCGAAAATTTTGAGTAGTTTGGAGAACCGGTAAATACCACCTCTAACTGGCTCCACCCCCATCTATTCTCTGCCTCCCGAGTCCCAGCTGATCGGGAGAAAATGGGGATTTTGCAGTATCCTTCCCCTGAAGTGAGGAGGGAATGGAGATTTTACAGTATCCTTCACCTGGAGTGGGGTGGGAATGGAGATTTTACAGTATCCTTCCCCTGCCACGTCCACAGAACCAGTAGTAAAAAAAATTGAATCCCACCACTGGTCCAAACACATACTACTTGCAGATGCTTAGACATAAAAGCCCAGCTAAGAGAGAACAATCTGAAGTGCAGAATTGGTAAGGACAGAAAGCACTAAGTACTGTTATTTTCTCCATAACAGTTGCGATGTTCCTTGAAATGCTAAGCATTTCAAGCAGCATTTAAGCACTTAGTAGAAAACAATTTTGTAATACTGTGTAGCAAAATCAATTCCATATATTAATGGCAAAAATTCATAATTACAAACAAGCCAATTGAGACGGCTATAGCCACACTAGCTGCACTGTTCCTTTATCTTCCTCCACCACTTTTTAAGTGTGCAGAAACTAGAACTTCCACTTACCTGAATATCCAGATTTATTTATTTATTTATTAATTTATTAATTTTATTTCTATACCACCCTTCTCCCGAAGGACTCAGGGCAGTGTACAGCCTGATTAAAAGCACAAAGACAGACAAAATTTAAAAATAATTAAGATAAGTAGTTTCTTCTGTAAATCTGATACTTCAAGGAAGTCATCTTCAAAATACATTAGATTAATATTCTGATTTAGGTGTGATGTGAGTTTTTGTTATTGTTTTAAGCATAACTATTAATCCTCTCTTGTGATGCTACCAACAGCTTGGTCTTCAGCAACAGCTGGTTTCTACAGATGTTTAGCCAATCCTCCATACCTTTACTTAAAAGTAAGTCATATCGAGATAACTAAATGAGGTGGCTCTTAAACTAAAGTGCACAGTTCTAAATTCAACCAATGTAAATAGGATTGTGTTTAGAAGACAATTTTCATAGTAGAACTACTTGGAACTGTGGCTTATGCTTGGTTGCTCTTTCTTACATACACTCTCTCCCCTATTACGGGCCGCCAACACCACCAAGATTTGCTATTTTGCATGACATTATCCAGAATTATGGTTACCAGTTCCGGCATTATAAAATGTGCCTAATGCTAGGAAGTACCATCATTGCTGTTCCAAGTGGCCATCGTAAGCCTGATGAATCAGGTATAGACCAGAAGTGTGTGTGTGGGGGGGGCGGGGGGGGGGCAAGCAAATTATTAACCAAGGTCACTTCTCTAATCTTAGTCCTTTTCAATAATTTAGTGCACATCAGGTGGTCAAAGTACTTCTCAAATGTTATCTCAGCAATGCTTGCAATTGCCCAGTAGTCCATATTTTCCTTTGGTGGCCAAGGATAAGATGACAACTGAGGTATCCTCATGAGCTGGAGTTGGGTGACTGCCAAATAACTAGTTCTATATAGCAAAGAAATATACAAACAACTTTGGGAGTTCAGACAGAAATGTTAGGAGATACTTAAACATCTTAATGAGATGGGAAGGGGGGTTTTATACAGAGATATTAACTTGCACAAAATATTTAAAAGGTGATGTACTATATATAATCTGCAACCTATCTGTAATATCAATATAAAAAGTTGCAGTGGCCAAAAAGGCAACTAAATGAATAAAAAGTGAACTATGGCTCTCCCTCAAATAAAACTTGCATTCTTATTGTTCTAGTGTTATATTAGGATGGCTTAGTATATCATTGTCTATGAAGATTCTCAGTCATCCATGTCATGGTTGTCCCAAAGGTGCTTTTTCAAGAGGCAACTGGACTTTCTGGTTTTTCTTCAAAGACATTTCTTCAAAGTTTCAGAAGCTTCTTGGATGAGAAGTGAAACATCTTCAAAGGAAAACCAGAAAGCCTAGTTGCCGCTTGAAAAAGCACCTTCAGAATTAATGTATCATTGTAATCAGCGGTCATGAATATTTGCACACTGTAAAATGAACTTTTAATAATCTACATAAAAAAGACAAATGACTGCTTTTTTGTTCTTAAAAAAAGCTTTTTAATGAATACCCAGTCCTCACTCTCTCCAAAGTCCCCAAATCTTTCTGAACTTAATAATGTCAAAGTGCTTTTTTTTAAAAAAAAAAAAAGTCCAACCACCAGAAGAGATCCTGTGTCTTTGTCTTGATGCGCTCATCTCACATCCAGCAATGTTGATGGTTTTGCGTAAGCAAATTTCTCCGTTACTTCTTGATGGGCATATGCAAAATTCAGGAAAAGAGAAATTTAAAACCAGCATGACCTGGATTTACCGCAAGTAAAAGAATCACTCTCTTCCCTTCCTGGAATTTTATTTTGCATTAGGAAGGTACATAGCGCACCGACACCATACAGGGAAGGACTATTTAAAAAAAACAAAAAAACAAACAAACAATGTAGCTCGTACTTGTGAACGTCTCCATTTGAACGCATATTTAGACTGGCACTTAAAAGATGCCTGTACTACCATCAGGCATCTCAAATGTAAAAAGGCTGGCGGTGTTTCACAGGCAGAGGCAGAATCCGACTTTGCTACAAAGGAGCTTCTCTCAGGAGTGCAACTTCGCAAAAACGGGGGAGGGGAGGATCAAGGAAGACCCTCCAGTCCCCCTCCCTTTCCCTTCTTTGCTATTTCCACCGCCCCTCCCTAAATTATCTCCCCACAGAAAGCGGGGCTTCGGCGGAAGATCTTTGGCCACGCCGACGGCGCGGCTCCTTCGATTTTGGCGGCAACCCACCAGCTGCGGGGCGCTGAGGAAAAGGCGGGGAAGGGTCTCTTCAGCTGCCTCTGGTCCAGGGATCCGGCTCCGCGGGGCCTCTGCCCGTCCCGGCGGCCAGGCTGGTGACGGGCAGGACCAGAGGTTGCTGGGGCCGCATGGATTCCTCGTAAGTGGGCAAATATTTCACCTCTTCGTAGCTAGGCAGCTGCAAAAAGACGGGCGAGACGACGTGGAGAAGAGGGGGCGGCAGGGACGCCTCCCGGCCCCGGCTGTCCAGCAGCGAGTCCTGCGAGGTGGCGGCCGTCCCGTTCAGCGGGGTGACGCGGGAAAAGGAGTCCCGGTCTTCCGCGTCGTCATCGTCGTAATCCTCCTCTTCCTCCTCCTCTTCTTCCTCGTCGTCCTCCTCGCCTCGTTGTCCCGGGCGCCGGCGTCGCCTCCCGTGCCTGCGGGGGCTGGGGCAGATGATCCGCTGCAAAAAATACCCGATGGCGAAGAGCACCAGCAAGATGAGCAGCCCGGAGAGCTTCCGCACGAACCAACCCACGTTGTCCAGGAACGTGTGGAAAGGCAGCTTGCAGCATTTGGTCTCCGCGTAGGTGGCGTTGCCGTAGCTGCAGCAGCTCTCCTGCGCGCCGCATTTCTGGGCGCCGCAGCTGCCTTGGCAAGGCTGCCACAGCAAAACGGCGCCCAGCGCCAGCAGCCCCGGGGGGAGCCTGCCGCCCGTCATCTCCCCCCTCCTCAGGGAAGAGGAGGAGGAGGAGGGCTGCTGGGCTCGCTCCGGCCCGCCACCATGGCCCGCCGCCTCCGCGCTCGCTTCCCCTCCGGCTTTCTTTGCAAACTCGCTTTTCCCGGGCGCGCAAGTCCCAAGCCCGGGAACAGCAGCGGGTGGGGTGCCTTCTTGGCAGCTGCACAAGGAACCCCCCCCCTCTCCTCCCGCGCGCGCCTCGCCTCGCCTTTCAGGCGGATTCGCCCTCACTCCCTCAGCCGAGATCTCGGACGCGGCGAGGCTGAGCGGGTCTTGCTGGCGAAGGCGGGCGGCAAGGCGGGAAACGCGGACATGTTGCACGCGGGTGGTGTCTGCGCAGCCGGCCAAAGGGTTAACGGGGCCGATCCTCTCGGCCTTTTCGCAGCGCTTTAATCTTTATTAATACAGCTGTCGTCTTCTCCTCTCGTCAACGCTGGCTCCCCTTCGCTCGGCTGGAGTGCCTCTGCTTAAGTGATTGGATTTCCCTCAGAGCGTTATTTAAATTTACTTGCTCCCGAAGCTGCCTTTCCATATTTCTGATTAAAAATTGATGATCGTCATTTGGCTGATGCTAATAGGCTTAATGCAACTCTTTTTCCATTAGAAAGGTTGTGTTTCTCTGCAACCCCCCCCCCCCTTTTTCTGGCTACTTGTCTTTGCTCGCCAAAGTGACTTTTCTTTCCTAGAGAATGTGAAGGACCCACCTTCACATCCACCATGGAAAAACAAATAAGCCAGAAAGAGATTCGGTGAACGAAGTTTGGAAATCCAGCAGATGGAAAAAAGGCAAGACAGCTTTTCCCAACCTCATATCTCCAGATCTAGCTCTAGATCAGGGGTGTCAAACTCGATTTCATTGAGAGCCGCATCAGGGTTGTGTTTGACCTCAGGGGGCTGGGGTAGGCATGGCCAGGGTGGCCAGCTCAACATCACTCGTGTTGGGGGCACCTATGGCAGCCTGGGTGCTCTTTCAGCAAAAACGAGGTCCCAAGCTCCATTTTTGCGGGCAGGGGCACTGCGGGCCAATCCTTCGCTATTTCCAGGGGGGGCCTTGCTGGCCACATCTAAACACCTCACTCACTGGATTTGGCCCCCAGGCCCTGGTCTAGATGTTGAGTTAAGGAGCTGGTTGGAGATAACAAAAGAGTAGGTGATGATCTTAAACAGGGCAACCTGAATAAAGTTAACTGAATCACAGTTCATTGAATTAGCTGGATTTGCAGAAAATGTTGATCCGCCAACAAGCCCATCACATTTCTACTTGCCGTAACTGAATTCACCAGGGTTCATACAGCATCAAAAACTGAAGTGTTTTTGGGTTCACACACTTAACAAATTTGATGATCCCAGATAATTGTGGCTGATTGATCAACATGGAGTTAAACAAAGCACATTTTGATGTTTGATTATCCAAACTTTGTAACATGATGTTACCTAGTTTGGGTAATGAAATGTTTGCAAGAGATCAACCAATCTCAAGAGACCACCAAGGATTCTTCATTTCAACCCTGAGCTACAAATATTCTCCACTGTTAGAAAGCACATTTTACTGTGCAAACTTGATGGACAAAGACTGGGAGAATCTTGCAAACTTATTGGAAGAAGATTGGGAAGGAGTAATGAGGTAATAGTAATGAAAGTAATTTATTACTACAGTAATGAAAAAAAAAATAAGCATTATTTCTAGTTACGACTTGGAGTCTAAAGTTTCTACAGATCCCGGGATAGGGAAAACTCTTCTGGGCTCATCATACCGTTTTATTAGGATAAAGTCTATTTAGAGAAGTAATATAATTTGATGGAAATTGATAAAAAAAAGGAGAGCATTGTATGGTTTGCAGTAGGATAGGGCTCATGAAGGTGATTAAAACCTAAGGGTTTTTTTTTTTCCCTAACAACAATGGCCCATCTTTTCACGTGAAAATCAATTTCCAGGAAGTTACAAATTAAAAGCCTGATTTAAAGTAAGAGCGTAGAAAGGGGGCTGAAAAAAAGGCAAAGGTATAGGACAACCAATTTTCAAATGTTTGCTTTTCTTTGTTAACTTGCTTAGGCCTTACAGTTATTTCTTAGCAAAACATGATGGTAAAACAATAATAAATGCAACATATTCTAAAAATGCTTGGTTTTCTGCCTTATTTTCTACCTAAATCTCCCTCTCCTGCATAGTACTAATTTAAAAGGCACTTGCGGCCAAAACGGATGTAAAGTGATATTTTTAAGAAAAATCAGTTTTTGCCAGTTGTTTGTTTGCATCACGGGCAAAAGTGAAATTGAAATAAGCCCAAATGTATGGCAGTTCCAAAAGACTGAACAGAAATAAGATAGTGTTATTTTAAAGAAAGCTTTCTTTAATCAATGCACAAACCCAGTTACTAGCAATGGAGACAAGCTAGATGACTTGTAGGCCATTCAGAGGAGCTCTTATTCGCTTGCTTTCTGGAACCTATTTGCAAAACTCCCTGTTAGTCCCATGGTCTCCCTGTCAGTCAATGCTACTCATTTTCTGGGCCTTATCTACGGATTTATCTTTCCTCAGCATTGGGAAATCTTGCTAACTATGTTGAGGACAAATCTCCACAACAAGGTCTTCCTCTCGGTGGCAGTGATAATTTTCTATTGAAAACGCAATGCAGTTTCCTATGCAGACGTTCTGATCCACAAGGAAGAACCTGATTGAAGGAGCCTGAGTGGCATAGGAGGCTAATGCCTCCTAAGGCAGCATTTAACATCCAGCTGCCTGCAATTACTGTGAGTTCAATTCTCCCCAGGCTCAAGGTCGACACAGCCTTCCATCCTTTCTAAGGTGGGTAAATTGAGGACCCAGTTTGTGGGGGCAATTAGCTGACTTTGTATAAATATACAAAAGTATGAAGGCTATTGCTTAATGCATTGTAAGCCGCCCTGAGTCTCCGGAGAAGGGCGGCATATAAATCAAATTAAAAAAAAAATGTTGGTTATCTACATAGCTCCATTTGGCCTACTGCAGGGTTGTTTCCGTCCATCTGGCCACAAGGCTCTGTGCTTTCAGGCCAATTTTGCTTTGGCTCTCGCAGGGAACAGGAAGTCTCTAGCAACCAAGTCATATTTTCTTTCTTTTGAGGCTCAAGTAGGAATAGTAAATTCTGGAAAATCTTCCAGTTGGTTGCTATTCCTACCTGTAACCTCCACTACTTGGCATCCCTCTTCTCTTGGCATCTTTTCTGCAGAAAAGGAAGAAAATGGTAAGTTGAAAGAAAAAGAGGCAGGGTCCTTTGTTCTTCCTGGTTCTTCTTTACAGCTACTCCAAGCTCTCATCAAAGCCATCTCAATTGCTTTGAGGGCACAAAATTTGGTGATCTGTTTTGGAAGCGTTAGCAAGACATGAGGGTGGGTAGCAGAAGTGGTAGTCAGCAGGTTCTGACCAGTTCTGGAGAACCGGTAGCGGAAATTTTGAGTAGTTTGGAGAACCAGTAAATACCACCTCTGACTGGCCCCGTCCAGTGGTGGGTTCCTCCCGGTTCCACCTGGTTCCGCTGAGCCGGTAGCGGTGATGATATGATGTCACCAAACCGGTTCTACCCCCCCGCCTCTACACACCCCGCGTTATTCTTACCTTTTATTTGGCCCCACCCCCAATCTATTGCTGCCTCCTGAGTCCCAGCTGATCGGCTAGAAGGAAAAAAACTGTTTAAACTCTTGCCGCGGGGCTTCAAAGGGCCGCTCTACAGCTGGTCAGTGTTAAAAGTCAGTGTGGTGGTAGACCGGTGCCTCCAAAAAACAAATAAGTAGACCGGTGCCTGCAAAAATAAATGGGTAGATCAGTGCCTCCAAAAACAAATGAGTAGACTGGTGCCTCCAAAAACAAATGAGTAGATTGGTGCCTCCAAAAACAAATGAGTAGACCAGTACAGCTCTGTAAGCAGTTAAAAGCCTGGTAGACCAGTACCTCTGCTAAATCCTAAATACTTGTCACATGACCATCAAGCCACGCCCACAAAATAAGCCACGTCCACAGAACCAGTAGTAAAACATTTTAGAACTCACCCCTGGCTCCATCCCCATCTATTCTATGCCTCTCGAGTCCCAGCTGATCAAGAGGAAATGGGGATTTTGCAGTAACCTTCCCTTGGAGTGGGGAGGGAATGGAAATTTTACAGTATCCTACCCCTGCCACACCCACCAAGCCAGGCCACGCCCATCAGGCCACACCTACAGAACTGGTAGTAAAAAAATTTGAATCCCAGCACTGGTGGGTAGGCAGTGGTTTCATAAAGTGATAATGAAAACACATCATTGGGCTTGGGAGGAAAAGATCTCTGAAAACTGCAAAAAAAGCATTTTGATATTTTAGATTAGATTAGAATTCATTTATGTTTGCCTATCTGCCAAATTGAAAGAAACAAGGGATATTGTATTCCAAAACATCTGGGGACTGCCAGGTTACCTGTATCTGTAGGGAAAGTGTTTGCTAATGTCTGTAATAGTTTTTTTTTTGAAGTTTTTTTATTTTATAGACAAACATACAATACAATACATAATCAATCATACAGTGTATCATGAGTACATTTGTTTCTTCTTCTTACTCCTCCAATCTTTATCATATCTTGACATTATCATTTCATTTATTGTAACATTTCTCCCCCATTTAATATATTTATCTATCATATATATATATATATATATATATATTCTCAGGTTTTCGCGGGTGTTTGTATGTAGGTCTTTGGTTATTCGGGTCTTCTCCCACGTAAAATTGGAAGTGTCTTGGCGATGTTTCGACGAAGTCTCATTCGTCATCTTCAGGCTGGTGTTCTCGGCTTCGTGCTTCCAGGAGCACGAAGCCGAGAACACCAGTCTGAAGATGACGAATGAGACTTCGTCGAAACGTCGCCAAGACACTTCCAATTTTACGTGGGAGAAGACCCGAATAACCAAAGACATATATATATATATATATATATTATCTATCAATGGTAAAATTGCCCCCATATCTTAAAGTATTCCGATTCCTTTCTTTAATTGTCAAAGTCAATCTATTCATATCTGCACAATCCAATATTTTCTTAATTACTTCTCCTTTTATAGGGATTTTCTCTGCTTTCCATCTCTGCGCAAATACTATCCTCACTGCAGTTATAACATGTATAATCAAATATAGATTTTCTTTACTAAATTTCTCTGGTAAGATACCCAATAGGATAAATTTATCTTTAAACATGTCTGTAATAGGTTAAGTTAAAGTATACAATTTGGTTCAGGAACTTCATTGTAAATTGGGAGTTACCAACAGCATATTCTACATTTTCTCACTTGTTCTGCTTAACGTCCAGTATGAAAAAGCTTCTGAAGAACTCAAAAATATGCCCATGACATTTTGATTAGTCTTTAAAATGAATTTTCAAGGGATTAATAAAACTACATTTTATTTTGGATTAGAGAGAATTGGCTGTCATGTCTAAGTTTTGAACACTTAAATGACTGTTCCCTTAAAACAGACAAAGATAAATTGGGGATAAACAGCAACTAGGATTAACCCCTAGTTTGTTTTAGATTATCTGGCATTTTGCAACTAGTCACAACCATTGTAGCTACCCTGTTTCCCCCAAAGTAAGACATCCCCTGATAATAAGCCCAATCGGGCTTTTGAGGGCGTGGCAATAAGGCCAAGCACTTATTTCAGGGTTCAAAAAAATATAAGACAGAGTCTTATTTTTGGGGAAACACGGTATCATTTTGTGAGCTTCTAGTGGCAGACTTTTTTTGTGTATGTGTGTTCAAAACATACTTTCAAGCCCCAAATATTCAGGACCGTTCTTTTATTGTAAATGTTTTAATTTATTGTGTCCCATTATGGAATTGCGTTAGCAGTGAAAAGTTTAGGAAAGTTCATAAATAAAAACAACTATTGAAAATCCCACCGAGAAAAGAGAAAGGTTGGTATAAGGCTTGCAGTCTTGAATGAAATTTTTGCTACAAATCTTGATTTGTTCTTTAACAACATAAGAGTCATATCCTCTCTTCCATAAACTTGTAAGTTAATTTAGAGTTTATGGTGGCTGCAGAGAACCGTAGAGATAAATAATTACCATCTGAAAATGAACTAATAGGGTTAAATATATCTAGTTTTTGTACTGTGCATTCCAATGGATGGGAGAATACCTTTGTTGATGACTAAACCCAAACAATCCAAATTTCTTTGTTATTAAGGGAAGTAAACCCTTTGAAGATGGAGCTATGTTTTCAAAGTCCTTCACTAACCACAGAAACTTACACTTTGAAGTTATCTAATGTAGATTTAAAAATCCAATGGTAAGAATATCTCCAGTTAATAGAATCCACCACTCTTATTTCTGCTCATGTGCTTGTTTCCAAATACCATTGCAAAGCAGAAAGGACACAGGACTAAAAACAACTTTTCAGTCATGCTGAGTCCCATAAATCAGGATATCATTTTGACTTTGCATGTTGTGCAATTCAACCATTGCAATTTGCAAACTGTAGTGCATAATGTATATTGCACGAAGCCAGGCACTTGTGAGTAGATAATTTCATAAAATTATAGTTGAACAATGCATGGCTTAGCTAGTGTGGCATAAAAATTTTATAAATTGTACAAGAGTAGTGCAAATTCAACAAAAGCATGACTTTGGGTTAAGTAAGTTTTCTTGAAGTTAAAACTCATTACACCACATGGAATTCCTTTTTAAGAACAAAAAATATAGGTTTGGGTTGAAAAGCAATGGAACTTGTTTTCTGGGATGAACAAGCTTTTGCTCAATTGTACTCAAGATGTTTAACTAATTAATATGTGACTTCCGGTTGACGTCACGGCGAGAATGGCTGGAAAATAGCGTAGCTCTGCCGGGCTCCATGAAATGCAGCTGGCTACTGCTTGCTGGGATACCCTATGGGGTTAAGGCATCCTGGAGGGGTGGTGAAGAAAGGAGAGATGCTTCATCGATCACAAGGAAACAGCAATTTCCTTGTTGATCTGAAGAAAGCTCTCCTGAATGGCAGCATGACGACCGCCATTTTTGGTCAGTCACAAGCTGGAACACTAAGATCTTGTGCTGGAGTGGTGTGTGGACAGAGCAGTGAAATTGGGTGAGAAAATTTCCAACTGTTACTTTAGAGATTTAACCTAAGTTAAAAGTTCCAAAAAATGATCTCCAAACATTAAAAAAGCGGCGATTGGATTTATGGAGAAAGATTAAAGACTAAAAACTAAAGAGGAAGATTAAAGATTTAGAAGTAAAAGAAAAACTTAAAGGATGATTTAAAACAGAAAGCCTGGAAAAGCCAAACAACATTGTGAAAAGTGATTATTGGGAGAAATTGCTTTTCTAAACTCTAACTCGCCTGTGACTGGATGACAATCCGCTGTTTTTGACTTTTACACTGTGGTTGGAATTGTGAGCAGGGGAGCCATCTACTGGAGGAAGAAGATTACTGCAACATGTAAAATTCAAAGGAAGGTGATGAGAGAAAGTAAACATCTGGAAAGCTACCTGACCTTGATTTTATTTTAGTAGGCGATTTGGATGCTGGGAAATATTTACTGAGCTTTTTGAAGATTCATAAGGCAAATTAAACACTAAAACTTTATTGGAACTGTACAGTGAAAAACGTATTTGAAAAATTTGAAGAAACTTTGTGGGCTAAGTTGGATTTGGGTTAACATCACGGGGGGAAGAAAAGATAAATAAGACTTTAAAATCTGGACAATTGGGAAGGTGTAAATTGGAAATTATAAAGACTGAAAAGCACAAATTTATAGCATCTAAGGATTAGAAATTTTGGGGACTAGGAGGAGTAACTTGGGGATTGACCAAATTTTATTAACAATTGATTTTTTCTGGAGTTTTCAGATATTGGGATACTGAGATATTAGAGGTGTATTAACTTGTTACAAAATGACCCAGCATGAGACAATAAAGTTTTATGAAGAAATGTTAGAAATAGCGACAAAGAATTATAAGAAGTTGATGGGAATATTTAAAGATAGATGTAAAGTAGAAAGCTCTCAACAAATGGTGGGAAAAGATGAATATAACACACAGAAGACAGCTGAGAAATTAGAAGGAGTGGTGGAGGGGACAAAGCAAAATAAATTACAAAAAGATAAAAATAAATTAAAAGCAGATAAAAATACTGAAAAGACAGCAATAATAAATACTAAAAATCAAATAGACAATCCCTTAAGAGCTTAGAATAGAGAAAAAAAGAAGATCTCTCAAAAATAATGAAAGGATTATGGATGGATATTCAAAAGATGCAGCAGAAGGAGTTAAAGGGTAAGGCAGAGGGAACAATCAGTCTGTGTAAAAATGCTAGAAAGATATATAGGATTCCAAGAGAGAAACATAAAAGAATCACCCAAAAACCAATACATGATGAAATTCTGAAAAGGCTGAGAGATGATGGATGAGATATAACATTTTGCAATATAGTAACAATATTGAAAACCAATAGAAATAAGTGGAAAGTTAAAATTGGGAAAATAGTAGCACATATATACATATATATTAGAATTTATTATAAACAAATATATTAAGATTAGGAGGTGGAAGACTAGGACTAGGTATATCTAAAGGTATGATTAACAGGATGTAAAAATATATTGGAAAATATAGTTTTCAAGGACTATAAAATCGGGATTTAGAAGTATAATCTTGGGACTGATTAACTCTTATTGACAACTGGTTTTATTGGTGTTTATAGAAAATTAAGATATTGAAAATGTGGAACACTGATATTTATAATATTAAAATATTAGGGGTTAATATTGCATAAAGAAATGTTATTGGTGTTTACATATACTTTTGGAGAAAGTGATAAAAAATAAAGATAATTAGCCTGACTAGGTGGCTCAGTGGCTAAGACACTGATCTTGTCAATCAGAAAGGTCGGCAGTTCAGCAGTTCTAATCCCTAGTATTGGTCTCTTGCATGAGCAGGAGGTTGGACTAGATGACCTCCAAGGTCCCTTCCAACTCTGTTACTGTTACTTAATAGTATTGTTTAAAGATAATGAGGTAAGAACCCCAACAAATGGGAAAAATAAATAAGTATAAATTGGGAAAATAGTATAATATAGATTGATACATAAAAGAATATATTGAAGATAAAATAAATAAATTGGAAGATAAAAATTCTGTATATGTAATTGTATTATTACTGTGAGCATTGTGTGAAAAATATGTTAACCCAGTCATTACACCATTACATAATAACCAACAAAAAATGTTGGCTGTTAAAGAAAAACTGCAAATAAAGCATATACAAAAAAGAAGAAAAGAAATTAATATGTTATGTGAAATATGTGTATTGACATTTTATTTTTGCACTGAAAGGTCAAAATCCAATACAGTTGGATTTATTCCCCTTATTTTCAATATCTCATGGCTCTAGTCATGTCTACTTTACAATGGCTATGAAAAAATTAAGAATGATTTAAAAATACTACTAATACCAGTAAAACCATATCATGAAAAACACAAAGATTCAAATTAAGATCATAAATTACAAAGGTAGACACTTATGTCAACCATTTCATTATAACCACCTGGCAACTATTACTAAGCATAAATTACAGAAAATCAATTAGTTTTGATTTATTTATATTTTGAAGAGTTGCTCTTTTCCCAGATCCAATGGAACACTTGACCTTGTTCAGAGAAATAAGGATCATACCTATAGACCCGTGATGGCGAACCTATGGCACACGTGCCACAGGTGGCATGTGGAACCATGTTGCCTGGCATGCTGGCTCAGCTCTCAGCCTCTCTTGGAGACTCTGGAGGCTGGGGACAGCAAAAAAGTCATTTCCTGTCTAACCGAAAGTTGGAAAATGGGCCCTTTTGGGCCTCCGGAGGACCTCCGAGGGGGTGGGGATGGCTGTTTTCACCCTCACCAGAGCACAGAGAGGATCTGGAGCCAGATGAGAAAGAAAAACAGGCCTACTGGGCCATCGCGTGCCAGAAGCGGGGGTGGGGCAGGACACATAGAATTATGGGTGTGGGCACACACGCACGTGAACTTCCCCCGCCTTCCCCCTTCCTGGCACACGACAGCAAAAAGGTTAGCCATCATTGCTATAGACAGAAACTGAAATATTCCAAACATCAGATCCAGCCTGTGTCACAATGTCAGTAACAATTTTCCTGGTGAAATACCTTCTTGTGCAGCCAACAAAAATACATACATTTTTATAAGGCATAAGAATTAAACATTCATTCTTTTTAAAAGAATGAAACAAGATGCAAGCTTATGAGTGTTCCTTCAATAGACCTTGAAGCTATTCTAAAATTATCTAGTGTTGAAATTTGTGCTAGACCTACAGGTGCAATGCCTTCTTTAAATCTGTCAGAACAATTCGCAATGCCAAAGGGTTGGTTTTGGAATAACTGTTTGGCATAACTGGCATAACCATTATAGACTCTGTTGAACTTCCAGAAGGTTTTACAAATTATTTGGGACTCTTGCTTTAGGTAACATACAATTTCTACTTTCAGAAATAGGATCAGTAACTTATCTTTTTCTGTGGAATAGACATGATGCTTGGCCCAAAGTTAGTCATGTTATGTATTTGGATATCTATAGCAGTGGTGGGTTGCTCCCGGTTCGGTCTGGTTCTATAGAACCGGTAGTAAAACCAGCGGGAGGCTCCGTCCACCCTCCACAACGTCATCATGGGTGATCTGCGCATACCGCTGCGAATCAGTAGTAAAGGTAAGTAGAACCCACCCCTGGGCGGGAGGCTCCGCCCACCCACCCGGATGTCATAATTGACGATCTGCACATGGGCAGAAGCGAGCGCACACACGCGCTTCAGTTGTAAACCAGTAATAAAAGTAAGTAGAACCCACCCCTGATCTATAGGCAATAATTAAAGGCACAGATCTACACAGAATCCTGCATCACAGATAGGATGGCACATAGTGTACACATACACAATAACATGATTGCTTGATTCTCTGCCATTAATGTCCCAAAGATGCTTTTCAGGAGGCAGGAAAGAGGAAAAATTGCAGACTACAGGAACCAGGAGCACTACTCAGGTGACCCTGAAGACACAGATTAACCTCCAAGTGCTTCAACGACCTTCTAAAAGGATGCAGATGACCAGCTGTCTGCAAGGAGTATAAATCCTTCCATTCCCCACAGTCCTGTCAGAGCTGAAGAAGCTTCTTGGATCAGAAGCGAGACGCCTTCAAAAGAAATTACAAGACAGTCCAGTTGCGTCCTGAAAAAGCACCTTTGGGACAACCAAAGGTTGCACCTAAAAATAGTGAAATTTAAAAAATGCATAGTGGCTAGTTGCTATTATTGGAAATATCTATTTGGTGTCTTAAAAATATTGTGAATTTTTAATTTGCTAATAGTTAACTTATACTACACATATTATGTTTGTTAAGTCAGATCGTATTTAAATTTGAACCCTGTAGTTTAATTTCAGTTTGAACCGCTCATCTTTTGAACATGAATCATTCTCTCTCATTGAACTATGAACATCCTTTTTTCTCAAAGTCTATTCTGTTTGTTATGTGCTGGTAGACCAATTCAAGGAGATGTTTTGAACTGGCAGCAAACCACAACATGAATATTAATCTCAACAAAGTTGATTCATTGCCAGGAAGATTAAACTTTCCCTCCCTTGCTATGCAAAACAGAGAAAATTAGTATGCTATTTTCTGTAAAGAGACTTGAAAGAGAGTTATAAAAAGACTAACATGCAAACATGGCAAGGGTTAATGGATTATAATGAAAATCATATAGAAATTATACTGAAATATGATTAGCAATAATAATAGCAATAACAACAGCACTTAGACATATACCACTTCATAGTGCTTTACAGAATTCTCTAAGCAGTTTACAGTGTCAGCATATTGCTGCCAACAATCTGGGTCCTCATTTTACCAACCTTGGAAGGATAGAAGGCTTGAGCTAGTGAGAATCAAACTGCTGGCAGTCAGCAGAATTAGTCTGCAATACTACATTCTAAACACTGCAGCATTGCAGGGTAACTCAAGATTATCAGCATATATCAAAATGGCCTCCATTTATTGTTTTAAAATCATGAAGATGATTTTCATTTTAAGACATACAGACAGCTGTTGACTTATGACTGAAATAGAGTTCAGTATTTCCATCATAAGTCATGAGGGTGGTAAGTCAAGGC
Organism: Pantherophis guttatus; assembly: GCF_059756535.1. Lineage (NCBI taxonomy): Eukaryota > Metazoa > Chordata > Lepidosauria > Squamata > Colubridae > Pantherophis > Pantherophis guttatus. The sequence continues at coordinate 23,534,044 of NC_142068.1, forward strand.
AGCCACATGATTGGACTCAATCATTCAACAGTTTTGGTGGTCGTTATTACTTAAAGAGCCGTGGTGGCGCAGTGGTTAGAATACAGTACAGCAGGCTACTTCTGCTGACTGCTGACAGTTCGATACTCACCGGCTCAAGGTTGACTCAGCCTTCCATCCTTCCAAGGTTGGTAAAATGAGGACCCAGATTGTTGGTAGCAATATGCTGACACTGTAAACTGCTTAGAGAGGGCTGTAAAAGCACTGTGAAGTGGTATATAAGTCTAAATGGTATTGCTATTGTTCTTAATGCCCTAGTCATTAAGTAAATGCAATGGTCATTAAATTAATCCACATATCCCTATGGGCATTGTTTCTGGAAACTGGCCAAAATAGCTAGAAACAGGCAAAAAAAATCATAATTTTGCAGTCAAAAGGTGGCTGAATTCTGCAATCTGCCATAAAGGTGAGCCAGTTGCCAAGCAACTGAAATGTGATCATATGGTCATGTGCAGATACAAGTAGATTGTGTGTGTGTGTGCCATAACTTTGAATGGTTGCTAAGCAAGAACTACCTGTAGATGTACTGTTTGAAATTGCTAATGTATTAGTTGTTTCTCATTTAGGTAAATGAACATTGGCCATTGAGCATGGATGTTTCCAGATAGCAGCTCCTAGTGTTGCCAATCAAATCTGTTTAGTTATGCCTGATGCCAGGACTTGTAAATTTTGAGCAACAACTCATGTTAAATCTGTTCACCCAGGCTTGTTAAATTCCAACTACTGCATGTTTTCTATTGCTATTGATGTTCTGTGCCATGTGGCTTCCATAACATCTAATAAGGCTTTAAGATATTTTATGGTTAATTATGGCTTTAACCACCTTAATTATTTTTGTCTTTTTTTCCTTCTGTTTTAATTTCTTTAAACTACTTTATTTATTTTTTTAAAAATAATTTTTATTAAACAGTTTGTCTTTAAAAAACAACACAAAAAACAACCATATACATTTTAAAAAAGCCACATCAAAACATAACATATTGAACATTACACACCGTCAATGGTAATTTTACAGATTTTAATTTGCCTTTGATTTAAAGCTGATTTCTTTAATTTCTCCTTTTTAATGGTGGCATTATCTTATCAGACAAAAAAGGGATAGGATTATCATTATTATAGAGTAAAATGTAGTTATTCTACTACTGTTCCCTGTGGAGGGATGGAGTGTTCAAAATGAAAGACTTCTCATCCTTATGTCTTGTAAAAAGTTTCTGAATAACTGGAAGAAATTGCATCATAAAAAAAATCATCTGAAAGTGCCTAGACTATTTTGCTCTCAATGGATAAACTTCAACTGTAACTTGAAAATAAATGAGAAAGCAAGATGATCACTCTGCAGTTTTTTTTATAAAAAAAAAACACCATTACTTCATCGTTCAAAAATTTACATTTGAAGCAAATATATTCACAAGGATTTGAAATATTCATAGATGGAAATGATTTCTTCCCAGAGTAAATTGTTCATTTTGCTTACCATATTTAGGTGCTCCTTAGAACTGTGATGCTCTTTTATTAAAATAAATATATGTAGAAATGATTCTACAAATGTTTGTGAAGACTGCCAAACACTTTGTCAGAGCTCCCAGTTGCTTTTATTCACTAAGGATAGTCCAATTCCAAATCCTAATAATAAAAATACAAGAAACTGAATTGTAACTCAATTTGCACAGAGAGAAACCTAAGGTGATTCTAAAGTCAATACTTCATCTACTATTTTGTCCCACCTGAAAGCTATCATGTAAATCTCTCCAAACACCATAATATTCTCAGAAGATGCCTAGCTCTGATCCTCATGGACTTAGATTAGAAAAACGTCAAAGGATGCCTTTTGCTTTAACCCAACTTGGACATTCCCTCCCGCTTAGGAAGCTGTGAAAATCAGGATGGAATGTGCATGTTGCCTATCCAACTTGTATAAACTCAGCAGAAGAAGTTAAACCTTTATGTCAGGGGTGGGTTCTACTTACCTTTACTACCAGTTCGCATCGCGCCCGTGCCCGCTCTTCTGCGTATGCACAGATTACCTATGATGACGTCTGGGTCGGTGGGTGAAGCCTCCTGCTGGTTTTACTACCAGTTTGCAAGAACCGGTCCAAACCGGGGGCAACCCACCACTGCTTTATGTCCATATAAATGTGAGTCCAAGACTCAGTTTTGTTACAAATGGAGAGTGTGGCTATGAATAGTGAAGATTAGAGTTAATAAGGGACCGAGTTCCTTAAGCAAACTGTTATCTACCCACTTCCATGTCCTCATGAATTCCAAGTGAATGACTGAAGAGGGTTTTTGTGTCATTTGAGAAATGGAATACATTTATTATGAAAACTTAGCACTGATGACATGGTGAATTGAAATGAATCTATATATGTTAGCACCCAATAAAACATGGATAAAACAGATGTCATAAATGTTAGGAGTACATTAAAAAAAAAGGAATGCTAGTGTAGACAGTGAACTGGAGAACTGTTGAAATGCAGTTGTGATTTGCTTATGGACTGACTGCAACCAGGTTAATAAGTCTGTGAAGATTGCATCTGTACATGATGATTGAATGCTATTATTTTTTTCTTTAACAAAATGAAAGTATCAAGGATGAATAATGAAAAAAATGTGGTGTAATTTGTTAAGGAGCTTTGTGGAATTATGATTGAAAGACAGTTCTATTGGGTAAGGAGCTTCGTTTTAGGCATACAAGCATACAGCCTAGGACGGGGTCTCCAACCTTGGCAACTTTAAGCCTGGAAGACTTCAACTCCCAGAATTCTGGAAGTTGAAGTCCACCAAGGTTTAAGGTTGCCAAGGTTGGAAACCCCTGATCTAAGATACAGGCCAGATTTTTGCTCTTCAAATACTTATGAATGTACAAAAGAAAGCCAGTTCATATTTATTGATTCTAAGGAAGTAAATAATAAAGTGAAGATGTGTCCACCGTGGAATATTTTGCATGAAAAGTTGAACGTTGAATTTGATACAAGTGGAGTATAATGGAAGTAAAGCATTTGTGTGAGAGAAATGGAACTGTTCTGACCTAGGCTTCCTGAGAAAGCATAAATCACAATTTTAGTCCCAAAAAAACCTCTTTTATTGAGACAGCTGTGAATTATGGTCATACTCAACCTGTAATGATTAACAAACAGTCTGTGAAGATTCCGACAGATGTCTGCTCGAGTTGATACAGTCTTTCAGGGTAATGTTGTTAAGCACCCACCTTTATCTCCCTTGAAAAGCTGTTAGAGACCTAATTGTCAATTAGTTTTGCAAGGCCAAACAGAGCATAGAGTCAAACGGACTTCTCAAAGCTTGAATTGACTATATGAACTAATTGCTTCCTGCAAAGGCTTCTCTTTTATGTCTTATGGTAGGGGCCAATCAACTCCAAGCCTTACTCCCGAGTCACCCTTTTTTTCCTTAATTGTTCTTGCCTTCTGGCAGCTCTGCGCATGTGCACACTGGGAATAGGCTCACACTGTTCTTCTGCCTTGCTGATGTCAGATTCCGGAGGATCCAGAGGCAGCACATAACTGCCAGATGGCCCCGGCCCCCTCTTTGCCTCCAACGCAGAGCCCTCATCCGAGCCATTCCCAGACTCCAGGACTGGCCCACGTTCCTCCCCAACATCCTCTTCGTTCGACTCTGCTGCCAGCTCTGCAGGCCGCCGGTGGACCACAACAGGAACACTGTTCAACACTGAGTAGAGAGCAAGATAAGGGTATGAGATACATTCTTGGTTGTTTATGTATTGATGGATAAATGCATAAGGAATGCTTGTCGTGATTTAGAGATATGTAGATTGGGGCTATGACTCTACATGTACTTTTGAATGCAGAGAATGCTTTGTTGGTTAAAAAATTGAATCATTTACAGAAATGTTAAATAAATGTGTGTGAACATGAGGAATATGATTATTATAATTAATATATCAAAGAACAAGGCAAGTGTATTTGACAGGGAAAACAGAGTGCCTAACTGAATTTATACATACATGGTGAGGAAACCAGAACAAACAGAGTAACTGTGTACATTGGCAGAATGTTTACTAAAGAAGAATTAGTGAGACTTGCAGATGCTGATAAAAATATATGTGATCTGTTGCAAGGAATGTATGTTTGTTGAAAGAAATGGAAATGCCTGTTCTGTATATAAGAATGAACAGAAAAGTGAGTGGCCACTGGCAAATAAACACTTTAGGGGGAGTTGGCTATATAAAGAAAATTAATAGATATTGAATTGTAAAAGGAAGAAGAGTAAATGGGTAGAGAGGAAGACGGAGAAAGTTTTTTTTTATGGATGGTGTTGATGAGAACTTCAAAAAGAGAAAGATGAGAAGATTAAAGAACAAAAGGCTATAAATGAAGCAGTACTAGAAGATAGGAAAGCAGAGATTATTTGCATGGTTAGAAAGATATCGTAAGTAATAGTGAATCACGTTTGTGTAAATTTTTTATCTTTGTTTCCTTCTTATTCTTCTTCTTGTCAGGGTTCCAAGTAACACCCCCAACGAAAGAAGACTCTGAGGTTAGAAATTCCTCAAAGTTCCATTTTATTAGAAATGTCATATTGGCACATCTGGGAAAACCCGAATCTGAAAGCTTCCAGGTTTTCCCCACCCAAAAGAAAGCCCAAGTCCCTTCCCCTGCACCCACATGTCCATCACATGGTCCAATCAATGCACCGTCCCAACTGAAGATGCCTCCCAGTCATGCCACTCCAGGGGCAGGGCAGATTGTCCTTGACTCTCAGAGAAAAGAATGTTATTATGGCTAGATATCTTCCAACTCTATACAATCCCCCCTCCCAGTTTCTCACAGCACTAAATGTGGCAGTCCTGAAGATCCAAAGAAAAGATAACTTCCAGGGCTGACACTCCTCTTGTACCTTTAATTTCTTTGGCTCCTATTTCTTTCTTTTTCTGCACTGTGCTTTGTATTATTTATCCTGAAACACAATGAAGACTATATAAATATGTATAAGGTACAGTGAATATCCTATCAGTCACTTGCAAGTTAGTTAAAAATCCATTGCATGAAAACTTTAGCAGACAGCATAGTTCATTTATCAAGGGCTAACCCCCTGGGAGATTTTCTTTTGTCTATTCATTAATGTAATTTATATTGATCTATACCCTTTATTTTCTTTTCCTTTGGCCCTATCTATCTCCTCATTTTCATAATTATTCAGTTGGAAGAGCTGCTGAGGCCATCAAAGTCAACCCTTTTTCAGCACAGGAAGAAATTCAAATTAATTTCCATTCTTTCTTTTCCCCTGGCTACAAATACTGTTTCAGACTGAGTTCAGATGCATGTGAATACAACACCTGAATTTAATTTCACTGGTTTCTATAGAAAATAATCCTGTATTCTACCATTATTAGCATGGTTCTCCTATATCAGGGGTCAGCAACCTGTGGTTCTGGAGCCACATGCAGCTCTTTGGGTCCTCTGCTGTGGCTCCCTGTCAGGTGATCCCACCACTGGCTGGTCCTGCCCCTCAGCCTCCCCTCCCAGTCGCTCCTGCCTGGCCTGAGAAGGTAAGGGTGGCGGCGGGGGATGGAGAAGCGACCAGGGCAGAGACAGTGAGATACAGAGAGAGGGGGGGAGGGAGGAAGGGAAGAGAGAGATATGTCAAAAGGATTTTGTGGTTCCTGGTGTTTTTTAACAACTGGTTCTCTGCCCTAATGACTGGCTGGGTAGGCATGGCTGGGGGGGGTCATGTGACTGGTGGAAGTGAGTGACATCGAGTTGGCCATGCCCACCCAGATTTTGTGGTTCCCGGTGTTTTCTTTTCTATGGGAAATGGGTCCAAATGGCTTTTTGAGTATTTAAGGTTGCAGACCCCTGTCCTATATCAACTACTGAAAGCTCATCATTATGCCTATTTTACACCTATGCAATAATTCATTGTTGTAACATTATGTACATATTTGTTTAATCAACAAACAGTACACGAAGCTAAAAAATTTCAATTACTTTTCATACAGCAGCTGGAAAGCAAGAAAACTCAGTGTGTACAACAGCATGAACAAACCACAATATTGGCCTGTAATATTATCAAATGATAGTATTGCTGCAGAATTACATATAAAAAGAAGGAAAATGTCTATGGAGTTTCTCAATCATCCAGGTCATGGTTGTCCCAAAGGTGCTTTTTCAAAAGGCAATGGATTTTTATTTTTCCTTGAAGACATTTTGCTTCTCATCCAAGAAGCTTCTTTAGTTCTGACTGAACAACTGAAGAAGAATAGAAGAACTTCAGAATTAAAGATGTTTCTTGGATGAGAAATAGATAAAGAATAACAGAGTTGGAAGGGATCTTGTAGATCATCTAGTCCGGGGGTATCAAACTCAAGGCCCGGGGCCCAGATCCAGCCCGCGGAGTACTTAGATCTGGTCCGCAGAGCTTCCCTGGAAACAGAGAAGGTCCGGCCTGCAGCGCCCCTGCCAGCAAAATCAGAGCTTGGGAGGGCCGCAGGCGGCTCTCCCAGAGCCCATTTTTGCTGGCAGAGCACTCGGGCCACCACCTGCATCCCCAACATGAGTAATGTCAAGCTGGCCACGCCCACGTGCCCCCTGAGGTCAAACACAACGCTGATCCGGCCCTCAATGAAATCGAATTTGACACGCCTCATCTAGTTCAACCCCCTGCTCAAGCAGGAGACCCCAGACCATTTCTGACAAGAGACTGTCCAATCTCTTCTTGAAAGCCTCCAGTGATGAAGCACCCACAGCTTCTGAAGGCAAGCTGTTCCATTAGTTGATTGATCTCATTATCAGAAAATTTATCCTTATTTCTAGGTTGAATCTCTCCTTGATCAGTTTCCATCCATTGTTCCTTGTCTGACCTTCAGGTGCCTTGGAAAATAGCATGACCCCTCCTCTCGGTGACAGCCCCTCAAATATTGGAACACTGCTATTATGTCACCCTGGTCTTTCTCTTCACTAGACTAACTAGCATGCCCAGTTCCTGCAACAATTCATTGTATGTTTTAGCATCCAGTCCCCTAATCATCTTTGTTGCTTTCTCTGCACTTTTTCTAGAATCTCAACATCTTTTTTATAGTGTGGTGACCAACACTGGATGCAGTATTCTAGGTGTGGTCTTACTAAGGCTTTATAGAGTAGTATTAGTACCTCAAGTGATCTTGATTCATTCCCTCTGTTAATGCAACTTAGTATTGCATTGGCTTTTTTGACTGTTACTGCACATTGCTGGCTCATATTTAATTGATTGTCCACTAAGTCTCCAAACTCCCTCTCACAGTTTGTCTTCAAGGGAAATGTCTTCAAGGGAAAAGCACTTTTGGGAAAAAGAAGGAAAATATATTGATATTCAGAAAGAGCAGTACTATAACCTGGAGTAATTTAGAAGCTTTGCCTTCCTTCTTACTTTCTTTTAGGGGTCCCATTGTTCCCAAAACCACAACCTTCATTTCTCATCCACTTTCTCAGCAGGCCATAATGATGGAGTCATGAATGACTAAAGGGTGATTTCATTTCACTGTTATTTACAATTTAACTCAATAGCAGAACCTCTTCCTATTCTTCATGGTTAAATATAGCAACAGATTCTTTCCCATTCCCTTTTCTCTATTTTTTTTTACCACCCACACAAAGTACATGAGTCAGAGGAGCTGTTAAGAATGAGTGGTTCCCATCTGGCCAAGCTGTTCCTTGGCAGCTTTGTTGACTTTGCTGATTGTATTCACACTCCTCAAGGTCACCTCAAACATAAGGAGGTGAAATAATGTCTGTCTGCAAAAGTTGTTTTCATGCCAGAATCTTAGTGTGTAATATAGATAGATACATTTTTCAGGCAACCCTTTTTCCAGCCTTCTAAGACTAAAATATTCCTTTAAAAAGAATATTATTAGAATATAAAGAATATTAGATCCCAAGAAAGAATTCCACTCCTTCTACTCCAATTTGATGTTGTTCACTGATTCAGTTGCATGACAATTCAGAATACAAATCTTGATTTGTATTCTGAAGCATGAATCACAGAAAGACTGTTTCATCCATAGTATCTGCTCCAACATTTAAAATCTATGACAAGCTGAATCAGATCAAAGGTGAGCTTTGTTTCAAGGATTTACCTGAACATTAGACATATGCTATCCAGAGTCGCTTGGTAGAGAGATGGGTAGCATACAAATTTAATAAATAAGGCAAATATATGTATATGATGAGGGACACTGTGGCTCAGTGGCTAAGACGCTGAGCTTGTAGATCGAAAGGTCAGCAGTTCAGCGGTTCAAATCCCTAGTGCCGTGTAATGGGGTGAGCTCCTGTTAAGCTTGTTAAGCTCCTGTTAAGCTATTGTCCCAGCTTCTGCCAACCTAGCAGTTCGAAAGCACGTAAAAAATGCAAGTAGAAAAATAGGGACCATTTTTGGTGGGAAGGTAACAGCGTTCCGTGCGCCTTTGGCATTTAGTTATGCCGGCCACATGACCACAGAGGCATCTTTGGACAGCGCTGGCTCTTTGGCTTTGAAATGGAGATGAGCACCGCCCCCTAGAGTCGGAAATGACTAGCATATATGTGCGAGGGAAACCTTTACCTTATATATATGATGGCCTCTATTTAATCAACTGTGGCAGTGCATAGGCTTTAAAGATAATGTGGGCACATCTTAGAGACATCTATTGTCTGCAAATGGGTATGATAGGACCACCATTATGATACTGTAACGAGTCTTCTGAGATGTTATGTTGCATCAACTATTTATTAACATAGTAATTTTTAGTAGATGCCAGCAAATTGTGAGATCACTAGTAGTTCCTTAAGCACCTGAGATATGCAAGCATAAAATAGAACATTTAATAACATCTAACATTTAATAGTATACAAATCATTAACGTTCACTTGAAGGAAAATTTCATTTTATACACATAAGGTTGATCTGTCAATCTATCACTGCCTGCTCGTTCTGCAACTATTTAGGAAAAAAAAAAGGATCGGACCAGGGATGGGTTCCACTTACCTTAACTACCGGTTCGCAACGGGAGCGCACGCACGCTTCTGCGCATGCACAGATCACCCATGATGACGTTGTGGCGGGTGGGCAGAGCCTCCCGCAGGTTTTACTATCAGTTCTATAGAACTGGACCGAACCGGGAGCAACCCACCACTGGATGAGACACAATTCAGTTATGCACTTGGAACTGCATTAATTTTAGCAGCAAAGCTAGCACTCCCTTGGGTCTTTCTTACTGAAATCAGGGATGCGGAAAAAGGCTGATTATCCAATTAAATTACAACTCTTATTTTATTATTGTGTGTCCCCAGTCCATCTTTCTATTTTTTACTCACTTTTCTTTAGCTAAGGGATGCATGCGTTGCCTATTATATATGAAGTGCACTGGGAATTTTCTCTGTAGATGTTATTAATCATGAGATACTGGTAAATGAGTGGAGAGGAAGCTGGACATTTATATTATAATCCACAGTGGAAATGCAATCTTGGTAATGTAGGAGAGATTATTTGGCATGTCAAGACTGATTTATCAGACTGCTGCATTTAGTGTATTTGTGTGTCAACTTTAGTTTTGGGTTCTTTTTAAAGAAAATGATATTTTAAAGAAAAACAAGCTAGGTGACTTACTAGTTTCAATTTGAAACAGTATAGAACTTGAAACAAAAAGAAATATATTTATGCTGCTTTTGCCAATGAAAATGTTAGCTTACAAGCAAAAGCACTGTTGAATATAAAGTAATAAAATTTAATGTAACTTTTTGTGTGTGTGTATCAGCGCACACACATGTATGCCTTCAAGTTAATCTTGATTCCCGGCAATTGCTTGGAAATTGCTGCAAGTGTTTTGGGCAAGATTTTTGAAAGTCATCTGCCATTGCCTTCTTCCTGGAGCTGGGAGGAAGTGATGGATTCAAAGTCACCCAGCTGGCTTCATGTGTAAGATAGGACTAGAACTCACAGACTCCCACTTTCTAGCTCGGTGCCTTTAACCACTACACTAACTGACTCTCCTAAATTCATAAAATCCTGGAAATGAAAAAGGGCCATTTGGGCACTAAACTGACAGTTTAGTGCTCAGATAGAGCACAAGAACTCAAAAATAAAACTTCCACAATGGAAGGTTGTTCGGTGGAGAGTACTTGAAATTTATCTTTCCAATCAGGAAATAGAGTGAAGTGGATTTTTGTGGATCCATAAGTGCTTAGATTGCAGAGTAATAATCATTTGTCAAAAAGCCATGCCAGCTTCGGAAATAAAATAGGCTCCAGGATAGATTCTATCCTGATGAAACCAATGCAGTTTCCAAAGTATGTAGCCATACATACTTCTGTGTGGGAAGTAAAAACTCAATTAGAAACATACTGCAGTGATATTAAGAGAAAAGGAATTTTAGGCAAGAAAAAATTGGGAGGCCAGAGAAAGAGTGAGTGGGCTTCAAACATTCTATTTTAAGTCTCAAAGTCTATGTGCTCAAAATAGCTGCAGCCCCCAACCATGCAAATATTCAGGCCCCACTTTAGTCATAAACAGGAAGCACTCTTTAATTATTCTCACAATAACAAGCGTCTTGTCTTTTGTCTTATTGCTTAAGTCGTTTTAACCGGTCAAAACAAATTACTCGCCATTGTCTGTATTTGATTAAGCATTCCCAGGATTAGTCACACCTGTGCAAATAAGTGCACCTAAATCAAACAAATGGCACAGCCACCACCTTCCTTTTCATAGACGGGTGCCAATCAGTACCAGAGGAAAACGTTGTTGTGGTTTGGCTATTGGCATTGATGAGTTTTCACAACCCCTGCATGAAAAGACATGCAAACAGGAGTCTGCTGTAAAGATGTAAAGTTCTGGCTTAACTTGTAGAGATAACAGGGCTGAAGCAATTCTGTGGCCTGTGTATGGCTAGTCCTCCTTAATTTGTGAAGGCCGCTGCCATGTTCACAAAACCTGCTCTGCCAAGTTGACAAAGATGTAGCAAGAGCATTTTGATTAGGCTTCGAGCAAACTCAGCTTGAGGCCATTTTATCTTTATCTTAGGTCTGCATACTGAAGCTCTCTGGTTAGCTTACAGTTCAGGGTATTGTGTAATACATTGAAAAGGGCTGATGCAGTAAGAAAAGTAAATGTGGTCTGTGAATAAAACCACTGAGTTATTCAGGGCTAGATATTTTTATGCAACTTCTCCATTAAGGCACACACACCCATGCCCACACTCTGCTAATAAAAGTGAGAGAAAAAAAAAATGAAACTCAATGTAAAACAATGGGCTTTCGGCACAGTAACAGTAAAAAGCTTGATCGCCGTAGGTAATATGAAGCTAGCTTAAGAAATCACTTTTTGGGGTTCAAGTTCTTCCAATATTTGCTGATGCTTACAATAGTACCTAACTGGTGGATTCTTTTTCCATCTGTGCCGGGAAAACAAGCAATCTTCTTTTCTTTGAAAAGAAGCTTTGAAAAATCATCTTAATTAAAATGCAATCATGAACACAAAATAGAATTAAAATAATGGCCCTTAACTCAGTCTCCAATAGTTGCTTAAATAGGAAAGTTTAAACCTGTGTTTCTGAACCTGGTCTCTAGTTTGAGATGTGTGGAGTTCAAATCCCCAGCCAGAGAGATCTTAATTGTCACTCATTGCCATACATTTATAGAGGGATGTTAAGGAAAAGAAATGGTGGTTTTGCATCAAGTAGAATAAATTTACTATTATTAGACATAACACTCATCTGAACAACTAATCTTTAAAATATTATAGTATTTTAATGACTTATACATAGTGCTTATCCTATTATTCTATTCACTAGCTGGAGGCCCATGCTTCGCTAAGAAACTATGTGCTCGGGCTTGATAAATTGACACTTACAGCCTGAAACCTAATGTAGAATGTGTAACTCCGTAGCATCAGAGTGTGTTAATATAATGCAACTGGCAGTTGGAACAGAGAGGGAGTGGGAGTAGAATGTGCCAGCCCACAGCATCCATCAGTATTCATCTGGCTAGCATCCTGTCAGTGTGTGAGAGAGTTGAGGGGTGTTTGGAAACTCAAACAGTATTTGCTGTGTGAGCAAGAAGGAGACAGGAAGGAGGCTGGTGTAACTTGTGCTCAACTGTTCTGTAGTAAAGCTGCTTGCTGCTGTGAAAGTAAAACTGAAAGTAAAACTCCTCTCCTCTGTTTGTGTTTTGCATTTGGAACAAATTTCTTTTCAGATGGAGAGGGGGAGTAGAACTCCTTAGCGTGTTAATAATAATACTAGTGCTCTGATGGTCATTTCGAAAAATCCTTTCTTAGTGAGCACCTGGAAGCCAAGAGGAACATACATGGCAAATTTCAAGTTTGTAGACTTTACAGTTCTGGAGATTTCGTGATTACTGAGTGAGTGATTTTCACTTTTATATATATATATATTACACAATTAACTCACTGCATTTTAATCCCACTGCTTAATTACTTTATTATTGATTTACAATTATATTGCCCAGATAATCCATTCAGGATCTATTTTCATTGTCTCTTTTTCTGTTCCACATAGATATATAATGTGCTGTGCTTTAATATCTCTGAATATCAAAGCCACTGCATCCAAAAAGATCCCAACTCTCTGGTATAAGATGATGAAATGTAATAGTTTATAGACTAAATATTAATATCGGTATATGTAGGTGCAGGCAGCAATATGGATTAGGATGCATTGTATTCAGTCCTTGCAATTTATACACAGAAGTACAGAAGTAACCCTGATCAAAATCATGGGATTTACTCCCTGACAAATGATATGGTTGTATTTTAAAACTGCAGACAGATACAGTTTCATTTAATGGGACTTAATTAGGAAGAAATGTTCATAGACATAGAATGTAATAACCTTAGCATATAATTCTAATAGATAACCTGCATCATATATTAAATATAGATAGTTGTCAACTTACAACAGTTTACTTAATGACTATTCGAAGTTACAATGGCACTGAAAAAGTGACTTATGACCATTTTTCACACTTATGACTGGGTGTTGCAGCATCCCTATGGTCATGTGATTTACATGTCAGATGCTTGAAAACTGACTCACATTTATGACACTCCCAGGATCACGTGATCACCTTTTGCAACCTTCCGACAAGCAAAATCATTGGGGAAACCAGATTCACTTAACAACCGTGTTGCTAATTTAACAACTGCAATGATTCACTTAAGAAGTGTGGCAAGAAAAGTTGTAAAATGGGGCAAAACTCACTTAACAAATTTCTCACTTAGTAACATAAATTTTGGCCTCAACTGTGGTTATAAGTTGTATAGAAGCATATAAATGCCTTTGCAATTTTCTCTACCCTGCTGTATCTATAAATGCATTTATTTCAAAAACAGATCTTCACGAACTAGATTTATTTCATTTTTTAGGCATGTCATTTTCTCAGTACATTGTGGAGTGCATTGTATATAGATTATCTAGATTTTAAGGAAGCATTTGACAAAGTAATACATGACATTCTGATTAATTAAATGTGGACAATGTAAAACGATACATGGCTAGCTAAAAAAAATATTCTGAGATTGCTCTTGGAAATGGAATAGGATATTAAATGGGCTGCCATGTAGTTCAGTAAAATATGGCTTGGTAATGGGACTTGTGAAAAGTTCTTGGAATAATAGTTCATCGCAAAGTGAATGTCTGACTTCACACCAGAGCCTGTCAGTACATCATAGATCTCTGGACTCTTATTTCATCTCAAAGCTAGACTTGGCAAAAGACTTCCAGCTGCAACTTGGCTAGGTTAGAATTTTACTGCCGACAAGAAGCATCAAACCCAATCCTTGATTGCCTTTGCAATGAAATCAGGGACTCATAGCCTGAGCATATGTATTTAGTTATTAAATTTATATGTCACCCATCTCACTAGCCGAACTTGACTCTAGATAATTGCTGACTGGCTCCTGCTACATCTGATTTAGTACTTAAAGTAAACTCCAGTCAGCAGTGTGATGGGTTAAATCAACACAAATATAGCTTTAAAAATCATTGGAGATAATCATTCTCCTTCATTCTGCTTTGGTCAGGCTCCCAAGTACTTCGAGTACTCTGTTGAATTCTGGATAAAACAGTTTAAGAAGGCTTCAGAAATGGTGGAACAGTTTCAGGAAAAAGTAAGAAAGATCATCAAATGACCAGATGAAGAAAGATGGAAGTAATTGGAGGGACTTTGAGGAAGACATGGTGGACTGAAGATGGCTCTATGAAAAGCAGAGCTTATAATTGTAGCAAAATCTTTTCAGCCATTAGGAATCTTTGGATGGACAAAGTTTTACAGCACCAGGTAAGTATCTTTCAATCCTTAGTGAAAGACGTTTTAACTATTAGTTGAAGCATTTTTTTGGAGGGGAGAATAGACAATAAAAGGGTGGTTGGCTTGAAAAAATTAGATTGAAGATCTTCTCCCTTCACCTGATATTCAAGGTCAAGGGTATCCACTGGCCAAAAACATTGAAAAATCTCAGGCTGACTTGCTGCTGCTGTGGATGTGATGGATCTAATTTCTTTTTGAAAATGCTGACAATGTTATTTCAGTTTCAGCTTTCCAGCCCATTGAAGACTTTAGCAGATGTAGATCTTGAAGAGAAGCGAAAGTGGTGGGTGGATAAGGGGGTGGGAGGGTGGAGGACATATTTTTAGGTATTCCAATCCACAGCTGCTTAAATTAATATGTGGTGTGTGTGTGTATGTGTGTATCATGTACATAGCAATAGATTTTATAGGAGGGGTGAGTCATACAGAACACATCTAGACTACTTGGAAATATTTGGCTCAGATTTATATATGTGGGAGTTTACTGGAAGCAATTAAGCCAAAAATAATGAACTCACCAACTTCTAATAAATATTTCATCTGTGAGAAAAAAAAATCTTAACAAAGGGTTGGGGTTTTTTTTTATTTTTATTTTTTAAAAATCACATATTCCTTCTATATGCTCTAAAAATGGCCTTCCTACCATTGAGACTACCTCCTCTATAAGTCTACTGTGGGCGAACATGGCAATGTTTTGGATGGGTCATTTATATATATTCTGCCAATCTCTGGTTTAAGACTAGAGGCAAAGTATTTTCAGTGATCCAGATTTTGGAATGTGTCTAGTACATTGCTTCTTTGTCAATCCCATTTTCTGCTATCAAATGTCAGTCTCTGAAATTGTTGAGCGTGTCCTTTCTGGTACTGATTTGTTCTGAAATATGTTGCATTTTTCATTTAGTTGCTTTGATTTCATTTGATACCGACTAAATTGTAACCTTTGTTATGGTTGAACTACGTTTTATTTTTGCTAGTGGCTTTTGGCTACCCTTGGTGGGAGGTCAGTTTAAAAATACCTTAAATGAAACAAAAATAGTAGTGTGGAAAAACTTTTTTCGACAAAGCGCCAAGTTACGATGAAGATATTTGGACCATCTGAGAATTAGTCATATATAATTATGAAGATGTCTAAGGTGAATTAGCGTCATCTTGAGACTTCAGGACTGCCTTGGGGACTACAGAAGATAGAGTTGTTTTGTTTTCCTAACTTTTTATGGTCAATAGAGCATAGTTTCAAATCATTTCCAAAATACCAAAAAAAGGTGAGGGGGAGGGGGGAACAGGAGAAATTGCAATTGTATGACTAACAGTTGCAGACGTCAATAAGATAAAATTCACAGAGATCTTCAGTTTTATTTCAAATCACAGGAACATAGAAGGAATTTACATGACTTTGTTTTGAGGACTAATTGCAACAGCAGTGCTTGGGCTGCCAAGATCAGTAAATGTGATACCCCTAACATGAGTGGGTATCTAGCATGACTTCCCAATCAGAGATGTAGGGTTTCACCAAATCCCTACCATCTAAGCTTGTAGAGGTAGTCCTTAACTTACAACCACAACAAGAAGGATTGTTGTAAAATAAGGGAGATGGAATGGTAGAAGAGCAACCCCGAATATACTTAATTTTTTTAGGATGAAGAATGAACTAATATGAAAGTTAAAAGAGAATATGTATGATTAACAATGGATAAGAGACTGTACATTTAAGACATGTTTATGAGAAATAAAAATTAAAAAATTAAAAAAAAACTTACAACCACAATTGAGCCCAAAACTTATGTTGTTAAGTGAGTCTTTCCCCATTTTATGACTTTTTTGCCACATTTGATAAGTGAATCACTGCAGTCGTAACATTAGTAATTTCATTGTTAAGTGAATCTGGTTTCCCCATTGACTTTGCTTGTTGGAAGGTCGCAAAAGGGGATCACATGTCTCTGAGACGCTGCAGCCATCATAAATAGGAGTCCGTTGCCAAGTGGCTGGATTTTGATCACGTGACCACAGGGATGCTGCAATGGTCGTAGGAGTGAAAAATGGTCATAAATAACTTTTTTTTAGTGCTGTTGTAACTTTGAACGATTATCAAATGAACTGCTGTAAGTCAAGGACCACTGCACTGTTTAATTATCTTTCCTAAGAATGGCATATAAACCAATAATCTCTATCAGAGATTGAATTGTGTGTGTGTGTGTGTGTGTGTGTGTGTGTGTGTGTTTCAGGGGTGGGTTCTACTTACTTTTACTACTGGTTTGCAAAGGGGCCGCGCACGCGCACTTGCTTTGCTCACGCACTCTTCTGTGCATGCGCAGAAGCATTTTGATGACGTCAGGGTTGGTGGGCGGAGCTGGTTTTACTACCGGTTCTTTAGAACTGGTGCAAACCAGGGGCAACCCACCACTGGTGCATAGGGAGTAACTCTACCACATTTGCAGCCCTCCCATTCCTTATAAAGCAAGTGACTTTTTGGCTCCGTGTCTCTGCATGTGTGTTTGCACACGGAGAGCTCGAAAGATAACTCATTTATTATGACGACTAATTTGATTTATCGCCCAGTTTTCTGTTGTGTATAATGCTCTTGCTTTCTATTTCCCCTACAAGAACAACCATAAGGGGTAAGTTGAATTCAGGCAGAGTAATTGATCCAAAGTCACCTAAGAACAAGAACAAGCATTCACGGGCTCATGGTTTCTGGTCCAGCACCTTAACTAATTCATTCAACTGTCTCCTAATGTAATGTTTCTTATAAGTGCTACTCTGATATTATGGTGGTTTCACCAACACACTAAATCTTAAACCTAGGTGAAGATAATAGTGCACTCTTTATGTAAATATAAAAACATTTGAGGCTCCCACATTCATAGAAATTGTTCACAAAGCCATACAGTAGATAAGTTGCTGTAATAGTGCAATGGGCTACTAGATTATCACCAAGAACCCTTCTAACCCTTATATTTTATGATTCTAGAAACGAATAAGGACTCGGTAACCTCCCAAATTTCAAGGCAGCTAGCACATATTACTTGCACTAATCTTTCTGAAGATTCTGGAGGGTTTTTTTTTTACACTTTCAATAACTTTTGTACATTCAATACATGCCAACCAAATTTTCTAGCAGAACTACCTTTTTTAGATTACAAAATGATCTGTGTGATACCTGACTCAAACAATGTTGGAAAACAGATTAGACTGGTTTGTTGTAGGCATCTTTGGGGGTGTATGGGGATGGTAACAAAGGTCAAGATAGTGGCTAACACTACAGGATTGAAGCTTCACATATTTTCATGTGTAGTGCATGGCCATTTTGAATTTTAGAGCTGCTTGCAGATGCCCCTCCTGATCCCCCATGTTTATGGCACAGACTCAACCATTTTGCATAATGACCCTATCCACTTGGCCCCATCAGAAAGAAAGGAAGGAAGGAAGGAAGGAAGGAAGGAAAGAAAGAAAGAAAGAAAGAAAGAAAGAAAGAAAGAAAGAAAGAAAGAAAGAAAGAAAGAAAGAGCTAAGTGCGGTCCCTTTATATTAAAAAGTTGCCGAACATGAATTGAGACTTTGGTTTAATCTAGCTAACTACTGACATTTTAATGGAAAAATAATAGGAAAATGTCAGTGTATTTTTATAAATTCTAGGAGATGAAAGGACAATATGCCTTCTTATTTCATCTCTCTCTCTCTCTCTCTCTCTCTCTCTCTCTCTCTCTCTCTCTCTCTCTCTCTCTCTCTCTCTCTCTTTCTCTCTCTCTCTCCGTCCCTCCTTCCCTCCCTCCCTCCGTGTGTATGTGTGTGTGTACATGCGCATGCATCTTCAAGTTGGTTTTTGACTCCTGATGACTGCCTAGACTAGCCTTTAGAGTTTTCTTGGCAAGATTTTTCAGAAGTGGTTTTATCACAACCTGCTTCCTGGGGCTAAGAGAGAGTGAGTGGCCCAAGTTCACGTATGTGGCTTTAACCTTAAAGCAGGACTAGACTTTATGGTGTCCTGGTTTCTAGCCTGTGTCTTAACTGCTACACCAAAGTGGCTCTCAAACCATTTCACTAGTGTAGGAAGGCCACCCCCTCTCCAGATTAAAATATTCTTTATTCTTAATATTAAAAAGAGGCAGGATAGAATATTTCCTCTAAAGGAGAAATGGAGAAAAATCTTAATAAAAGCAGAAAGCAGCCCCAGTTTTCCTGTTATAGGAAAACAGCCTCAAGCAGAAGCTTGAAGAGGCTGGTCTTTAGGAATGGAGATTTTGTATCCATTCAGAAAGACTGGGCCAATCTATTCAAAAGCAAAGAGACTCCAAACAAGCAACACAATAAGCAAGCTAAAGCTGACAAGATTAGCTCAGACCAACACCTAAGATTTGCATTTTCCCTTTTGCCTGTAGAGCCAGTCATAACCCCTACATGACCTCATAGGAATCTGGCAACAGCCATTAAAATATTGAAGGACATATTCTTGCCCAGGAACAGGCATCTCAATCACAAAGCCCCAAAGAATGTATAAAAGCCCACCTGCTCTCAACCCCATTTTGTCAGTCACCCCAGGAACATGCTGCTGTCCCTGAAGTTTCTGGCTACCAAATAAACAGAGACCTGCTTTCCTGCAGCCTGCCTCCATTTTATTTCCAGTCTCTTTCTCCCGGATTGGAACCGGACGGGATTTTTCTTCCAACACTAGCAAATGAGAATGGACTCACTGATCAGCTCTTGCAGCAGAAACAGCAGAAATGTTTGATCATTTCTCTTCAGAACTGCCAATTCAAAGAGAAGAAGCATAATTATTCCATTACTGGTGACTTGAACCAATGCCAGTTGCAGCATTACAGATGGAAGTACTTTATAGAAGTACATGTTCTGGCTGGTGAGTTCAGGCATGGTTATATGCACTCATCTGTGCTGTACCTTATACACAAGAAGATGCTTAATCCCATATGTTTAAACATTCAGAATGAAGTCACTGTAAAATAAGATGGGCAATCTGAGGCTCACATCTCTACCCATGCACTGATGATCAGTGATTGCATTCAAGCCCTGCCTATAGTCATACGATAACCCATTTAATCTGTGACAAATTTCCAATGAGCTGTATATAGTTTGATTTCTAGTTTTAAAGGCGAATTGGATAATCATGGGGGGCCACCTGTATCAAGAGCTATTAGTATTCAAAGTTCAAGGTTCCCTTTGGATGGGTGGTGTTTAGGGTTGCACCATTTACAGATTTCTCTCTCCATATCATTTAGAACCACACAAACTCAGGCAGGGAACAGAGGCAAGGGACATTAAAAAAAAGCACACCATTGTTTTCAATGGGTGCTAAGAAACCAGCACATTTCAGTATTTGCAGCGGTGGGATTTTGCTGTTGTTTTACAATCAGAAATGTGCCATAGATGGGAAGGTTTCAGATTGCCAGTGTTCACCATTTCCAAGGGGATATATTGAGTCTTCAGGATCTGGTTGCAAACATTTGAATGAGTTAATAGCAAAGAATGTGAGTTTTCTGCATTTCTTTGCTACCATCTAACAATTATCTGGATTTTTGCAGCCCAGATCTAGTAGACCTATGATACTTCTCATTTTACCCTTTGCTGGTAGGTGAGGATTTCTCCTTCTAAAAAAAGATTCTCCTGTTGGTTAGCACATTAATCCTATGGCTGGCAATCTACCTAGTATCATTGTGAGGGACACCGGACTAATGGTTCCCCAACTATAATGTAGGGATTATAATTACTGCATTTGCAGATAACTATCCAGAAGCCTGTTTAGAGTGATCTGGTTCCTTCTGGAGAACAAGAATCAATTTCTTCAATTTACAGCACTTTTGTGAAGAATGTGTTAGGCATCTGTGGGATAAAGTTGTTTGGATTCATTCCAAGGTGGCATCTACCTTTCAGGCAGGTCCCATAAAGCTGGCAGAAGTGTAGTCTTGCTCAATTATCTGGGATGAATTTCATCCTGTTGGCCGGAAGAAATGGGCAGAATTATAGGAACTATAAACTCAGCTACCGCTGTGCTAGATCCATGTCCCTCTTAATTAGCTAAAGCTAGCCAAAAAGAAATGTGTGATTATGTCCAAGTGGTTGTTAATTCATCTTTAAGGGAAGGGATGGTCTCGTTATTATGGAAGGAAGCAGTACTTTGCCCCTCTTCAAGAAACCATCACTGAACCCAACCATTTTGGACATTTGTCCTCCCCAATTTTCCCTTTCAATCAAATTTCAGACTCAAGTATGGAGCAAGGAAAACATTGATCACACTTCTGGCAGGAGTAGGTTGAGGTGTACATCCATCCTTGCTCTTCTTTATCTCTTGCTGACATTCAAAACCAGTGGTCATAATATCCTTCTCGTTTACGTCAGGTGGTTGAGAGTGCAGGAACAATATGATGGTTCTTCTTTCAGGGTCAGTTCTACTTGGTGTTTATTTATTTATTAATTCAATTTATATGCTACCCATCTTGATCGCCTCTAGGTGACTTACAACAAGGTAATTAGGGAAGAGGTCTAATCCAAGTCTTTTTTTTTTTTTGTGGTCTCCCTACTTCTGTTTAACATCTACTTGAAGCTGCTGGATGAGGTTATCTCAGGGGTGAAATTTAGCAGGTTCTGGAGAAGAAATTTTGAGTAGTTCGGAGAACTGGCAAATACCACCTGTGGCTGGCCCCAGAGTGGGGTGGGAATGGAGATTATGCAATATCCTTCCCCCAGAAGTGGGGAGGGAATGGGGATTTTGCAATATCCTTCTCCTGGAGTGGGGTGGGAATGGAGATTTTGCAGTATCTTCCCGTGCCACACCCACCAAGCCATCCCCACCAAGCTACACCATGCCCACAGAACCGGTAGTAAAAAAAAAATGAATTTCACCACTGGGTCATCTGCTAAGCCTGGGCCAACCAAGTGATGCTCTTTACATCCTTTTTCAGTGTTTGGAGGCTAAAGATTGCAGGGCAAGCATCACTGTTTTTCTGATGATTGAAGGCAACACTTCCTGATTGCGGTTAGTTAATGCTGCCAGTTTTCTTAGGCAGTGGTGAGATTCAGTCAGTTCTCACCACTTCGGGAGAACCGGTTGTTAACTTTCTGAGCAATTTGGTGAACTGGTTGTTGGAAGAAATCATTAGGGCAGAGAACCGGTTGTTAAATTATTTGAATCCCATCACTGTTCTTAGGTCAGTGTTTTGCCCCTTATTTGTTTTCTCTGTGTGCGTGTTTGTGTGCATTTGTGTTTTGTTACACCTATTACACTATTAATCACTTGTAGCTCCCTCTTTGCAACAGCCTCTAGTTTCTACTTTCAGTCTGTTCCCTCTTCCTTAAATTTAATTGTGCTATTTGAGCTCAATGATCCAAGCAGATATAGCCAGGAATCATTTGGTAATTTTTATTTTAAAAACAAACAAGCATGAAACTTTCAAGCAACTGTTTAATTCTTACTGGGGGGAGGGATGTGTAAATACTATCAGTTCCCATGAAATCTGTCTGATTTTATTGCCTCTGCAATGAAACAACACACACTGGGTTTCTGAGCTAGCTCATTGGGAATTAAGCACCTACATTATTATTTAAACTCAATGGCTATAAAAATCAAACCCATATGTATTCTAAGCTCTTTTTTATTTCACTGGGGCTTAAGCATGTGCATAAACTGTGCATGGGATGGTAGCCAATATTCTTAGCACATAAATGGGAAATGAAATAGCATTAGAACTGCCTAGGATTGAAGATAGAATCTAGCTTTCAGTTAAATATGACCAGGAGAGTGCTAAAACAAATCTGCTGAGGAGGAATGTTGATGGCCAAATATGCACATCGACTCACTTTGGGGGGATTTAAGGGGCTGCCACAAAGAAGAGGAGGGGGTCAACCTATCCTCCAAAGCACCTGAAGGTAGGAAAAAGAAGCAAGGGATGAAACTAATCAAGGAGAGAAGCAACCTGGAATTAAGGAGAAACTTCCTAACAGTGGGAACAATTAACTAGTGTGAGTGCTCCATCAGTTCAGGTTTTAAAGAAGAGATTGGGCAGCCATTTGTCCAGAATGGTATAGGGTGTCCTGCCTGAACAGGGGGTTGGACTAGAAGACCTCCAAGGTCCCCTCCAACTCTGTTATTCTGTTATTATGGGGCAAACTTTGGGTAGAATCTGAAGTTTCGAAACGGAATCTGATGATGTTCCCAAATCTGTCTGCAAGGACAGATACACGAGCATCCAGATACAGGAAAACCAATGTTTTACCATACCAATTGGCATAGTTTAGCTCTATTTTGTAATATTGAAAGCTCCAGGGCACTGTAAATATGTTCTCATAACCAGATAGCACTACATTTTCTGAGGCACTTGATGCACGTAAAACAAGAAATGATGAATTGCTGTAGTTCTCAGCGTGCCAAACATGATGCAGGCATCACAGCACATGCCAGCATTTCAATAACAGTTTGGAAATGCATCTTTCTCAGGTTCCGAGAATCTCTGAATACAGTTCTCCTTTGTCACCATATCCCTGGGCTACCAAAACAAGACTTTCATTACAGCTGTGGTTTCTTGTACCAAAAACCAAACCGAGCTGAAAGCTTTCTGCATGGCTTTTGGAAAATGCATGCACTCTTGCTTTTGAATCAAAATACTTGTCGTAAATTCAATGCATATTCCAAAAAGTATTCACAGTTTGGAATTCTTCTGACTTACTTTTTCATTTGTTTTCCTCATCTTGCTTCATATCTCACTGTTATTATATATTTGCAATTTGGCTTGCCAATGCTGCTGTTATTTTAAGATATTGCCAGCACCATGTTTTACTGCCGTGATACAGCAAAACAATTTAAAACTTCCATTATCTTATCAAACTGCTGATAAATAGCACAGCAGTTGCTATGCTTAATGTCCTTGTCTCTGTGCTCAGAAGATGTTTCAGGTAAGTGAGATGAAAACTGGACATCAGACCAGTTGTTCGGCGCCCCTTGTAAACCAAAGGCAGCACAAATAATAAGAGGTTGTTCAATGCACCGAATCACAAACTACCCAACCATCTTTTCCTAGACCTAGCCTATGGGACTGATAGATTTCTGGGATAAAGCCATTCATTCAATAAACTGTCGTCACACATTCTAGTTTAGTGTGCTTTATAAACTAAGACTTTGAGCTTATATCTTAATATATTCAGCAAATTGGATTAAGCATGAATTAGCATGTTTTATGAATACAGCTATAATATGGAGAACGGGGATTAGCAAATAGACCAACCAACAATAGCTAGCTTGGTACATCTGTACTCATTGTAAGTTATGTGGTTTGCCACTGTATTCTTTTTACTCACTTTAAAGAAATATTGTATACAAGAGGGTGCTTAGCTTGCCATGTTGATACTTACAAATGTTCATTTTTGTACTTACATTTGAAATCCAAGCAAAATTGTGTTTTTCTTAAAGCATTACTGTTCTTAGATCGTTACATCTATAGTCTAAATTGTGTAAGTCAAAATTAATACTTTCTGGATAATTCTGGTGGAATTATACAAATGATCAAACACTTCAACAAAGTTTCCAACCAGCTACTTCTGAGGTGTGCAAGTAGAATTTTACATGTAACTAGTAGTGATGAAACAGGGAATGTAAAATAACATTTTTCTTTGTATTTTGCTCTTGTGTGTGGAAAACCTCCAACCAGATTTTCCCAATATCATGCTGGCACTATCAAAAGTGAGAACTTGGAAAGGATAAACCCCATCCTAGCAGTCAAATGCTAAACTTGTGACATGGCCATTAAGGTATTTGATAGCTTTGTGTTCCCTTTTTGCCAATCTTGACTATACTCTGAATGACTGCACTGTAAAAGCTACATCAACTTTCAGATAATAGAAATTCGTTTCACTGTTTCCAATCTTTTCAATATCTCTTCTGCTAGGACTGAGGAAAGTGCAAAATGCAATTGGCAGGGATACTTTCAATTATACATTCTGTATCCTGGGCCTTGCTCTATCATGCAAGAGAAATATTAATAAAGAGAAATTCACTATCTCTGTCAGCTTCTTGAAGCTGAGCCAGAAGTCATGGAATAAAAGATAGCTCAGTACTGAGACGGTTATTTGAATGATAAGACACTATGGTTTCTGAATCTTCTCACCAACTGATGGAGTGGGTCTCTACCACCCTGGTAATCTTTGTCTCTGTTCTTCTCATACAGATACCACAATAACAGAATGTTTTCATTAATTATTACAGTAATAAAAAGGATATTTTTGCTTTTTCAGAGTAGTCTTTCAGGGTTTGACAGATCATAAAAAGGAGTTCACAATTTTTCTTCCTTCCTTCTTTGCAGTGGTAAAATCCTATTTTTTTTTTACTACCGATTCTGTGGGCATGACTTGGTGGGCGTGGCAGGGGAAGGATACTGAAAAATCTCCATTTCCATCCCACTCCAGGGGAAGGATACTGCAAAATCCCCATTCCCATCCCACTCCTGGGGGAAGGATATTGCAAAATCTCCATTCCCACCCAACTCTAGGCCAGCCTTATTTTGGTTCTCCCAACTGCTCAAAATTTCTGCTACCAGTTCTCCAGAATCTGTCAGAACCTGCTGAATTTCACCCCTGCTTCTTGTATATATTCAGAAAAGAAAAAAAAATCTTCTCATTAAAATATTGCAAACAGAAATAGCCATTGAACCATATCCAATATTATTAAAGCATCACTGTCAATCTTCTGTATAATGGTGAATGTGAAATTATGCAGTCTGTGTATTACCTAGGTTGTTTTTTAAACTCCGTATCTGGTCTGTGGAATGGCTGCTCGGAGAAACATAGTACAGAAATCCAATCTTCCTTAAAAATTGTCCAGTGTAAAAAATCAAGAGGAAACTTGTAATTTAAAGTTTTTGAGGATTTTGGTTTTTTTAAAAAACTGCATGGTTTTCATAACGGGAGTGATTCACATGTTCATGTATTGTGATCTTGTAACTTATCTGTGTCTTTCTTTTCTTTGTCCATCAACAGATTCAATATCCTAGATATATATTATTTTAATTTATTTCCTTGTTCCAGGAATCGGCTTCAGTCCAGTGCCTTCAAATCTATGATTACTGTATATGTAGGTCACATGATCTGTCATATGTTTCTAAGCTGAAATTTGAAAAAATGCATAGTCATCAATTCTATATTATTACTAGCATATGTTCTTCAAAATAAAGATCTGTTGGAAAAATATTGAGATTGAAAAACCAGACTTTCTGATGCTGGAGAAAGTAATTTCATATACATGTGGGTCTAAGTGCATTTTTTTGTAGTTTTTCATTGAAACTTTTTTTACAGATGCCAAGAAAGTTAAACAGCTTGTGTGTCCTACTCTGCCTCCACTTTTGTCCTTCTTTCCAATCATCCATGTCCTTCTTTGCTTGTTCAGGTATCTGGTAACCTAGTCATGGGTGACCCTTCTAGGAATGTGCGTCCTCAGTGGTATTGCTCATAGCATCACTGGGTTATACAAGTCTCTTTTGCCATTACAAGATAATGGTCCGTGAAGGGGATTTCCATGAATAATAATAAAATCCTTCAGAGGCAGTAGGAAACTTGAGTTTTGTTAAAGACCAGATCTTAATTATATTCAGGTATTCATCTCAAAAACCAGGAGCACATTTTAAATGCATTGTTTATGATTAAACCAAAGAAAAATAGAAAAACTTGTCTCTTCCCAAAAGGAACTTTTACCTTTGAAACGTTTTTCATTTCAGAATGAAAAGACAAGCTTGCATTTTTTACATGGAATATGTGACAGATCTAAACTTTAAATTAACACATTGTTATTAGTTTGAGTAGCATATTGATTTGTTACAGAAGAAAAAACATTGATTTTGACATTAAAATATGCTGAGGCATCACTGCACTGTGTTTCTTGTTAAAAGCCACCCTGCTTAAATAAAAGTCACTTTTTCCTTTCAAACGAACATAACATATTCATTATTAATGCTGTACCTACAAAAAAGAGGTGTTTACTTCCAATTTTTCTTCTCTTTTTGGCTCTGAGTTGTTTAGTGCCAGCCAAAGCTCACTAAATGTTTTTGAGAGTCACTTAAGTAGCTATGGCAGGAACTCACAATGATGATGAAGAAGTGTGTATAATAAAAGCACTGATCTTGTTTCCAGTTACTTTTAAAGCAAGATTAATTATTACCTTGTTGATTCGTATTGCTCACATGATATGCTTTTCCTCAAGCAAGGCGCTTTAATAAGCCCAAGCTATCTGCTGATTACCTTATCCTGTTTTTTTCCTTGAGTGAAATGTTTGATAATTTGCAAACTTTTTTTGCGTGAAACCCGTATTAATTATCACTTTGTCTTTTTGTGTAAATTGTATCTTGAATGCTTCTTCACCTTCAATGTAAAGGACAAAACTAGCACAATGGCCTTATTCAAAATCCTAAAGAAAAACTGTGTTAAGAGGTTGGTTAGCTGTTGCTGGCTATCTTTGCTTAATGACGTGCTCAGAGGTAATCAACAAACCCTGTGGTGTGGTATAGTGTTAACAGTGCTGGACTAGGATTGTACTCCACTCTTAGCCATAGGAACTTCTTGAGTTATTTTGGGCTGGTCACTCTCTGTCTCTCAGCCTAACCTACTTCACAGGGTTGTTTGTGGAAAAAGTAGGAAGAAAACATGCTATGTTTTGAACTCTTCAACAAAGACAGGATATAAATCTAATAAATAATAAAAGAGAAGTGATTTGAAGAATGAAGCATGTTAGCAAGTTCCTTAAATTTGGCTTGTGTGAATTAATTTAGGCCTAGGGTATTTATCTTTTGATTACCTGGCTAATGAGAAAAAAGGAATCCAAAAAGTAGATGAAGCTAGGATAAAAACAAAAATTATTTACAGTTCTGTGCCTATGAAATCTGGTTCAGTTGCAAAAAGATTAGTGGGAATTGACAAACAATACATTCAGGATAATTTACTCTTCCTTACTGATTTTCTATTTGTGAAACATTTGATGTGCTTCCAAAGAATTTGAAAGGGATTCTCTAGAATACGATATGGAAATTAATTCTGCACTGCAGACTTTGGTGTTTCTCTGTCTTATGGTTTTAAGTATCAATTTTTTATCAGCTGAAATAGTCTGAAACACTTGATGCAAATAACCAAACATCTTCTAGCAAGCAGACTCTCACTAGACAATGAATTTGTTGGACTAGAGAGAAATTGTCAATCCAAATAATAGAAATAAGAATTTTTAAGAATCAATTCTAGTGGCTTTTTACTGCCTTCCTTTAAAAGAAATTGAGTGAATTCTAGATCCTCTTTGTTTTGATTAATGAGAGAAGTGGAGTGATGTATATATTGTGTTATGTATTTAGTTGCATATCCATGTCTATATTTGTGGCTGTTTTAACTGCCTGTGAGGCCTATGAGCAGGTGTTAGATAAAGAAATGAGTAAGTCAGTTGTTTGGAGAGCATCCAGGAATAATGGATTAACCTAAATCCCAACATCCTCTCCTTTGGTTTAACTGTTTCACTTTATTAAACAAATATTGCTAACTTCTCTTTAAGAACTATTATCAAAACACCTTCAGAGGAACTAGGAATGATTGCCATCTGCTGGGCAGAGTATGAAATTAAATTGTGGCTTTTCAGCTAAAAATATTTAGCTTATAAAAATCATGTTCTGCCTCCCTTCCTCAATCATGGAGTCGGTGGCTAGAAATCCGTAAATGGAGGAGCAAGTAAGTTACATAATATATTATGCAAAGAATTAGTGCAGCTAACAAATCTAATTTTTTGATCATCCAACAAATGCCAATTTGTTGTTGTTCAGTCGCTAAGTTGTGCCCAACTTAGTTGTGCCCCATGGATCATAGCATGCCAGGTCCTCCTGTCCACTGTCTCCCAGAGTTTGCCTAAATTCATGCTCATTGCATTGATGACACATCTATCTATCTATCTATCATCTATCTATCTATCTATCTATCTATCTATCTATCTATCTATCTTTCTTTCTTTCTTTCTTTCTTTCTTTCTTTCTATCCATCCATCCATCCATCCATCCATCCATCCATCCATCCTCTATTTCACCCGCTTCTGTCCCCTTCTTCTTTTGCCTTCAATCTTTCCCAACATCAGGGTCTTTTCCAATGAGTCCTTTTTTCTCATTAGGTGGCCAAAGTATTTGAGCTTCATCTTATGAACAAATGTCAATAGGCTATGTCTAATACTGGTACAGTGTAGGTCAGAAATTTTAAATTCCTCAGACATTAGTAAAAAAACCTTGGGGGTATTTCTAAGAAATGGGGAAAATTGTGGTTACAATCATACCCTATTCATTCTGAAATATTCTCCTTTTCATTCATCTTTTCATTTAAAAAAAAAGATGTTGAGACTCTAGAAAGAGTGCAGAGAAGAGCAACAAAGATGATTAGGGGACTGGAGGCTAAAACATATGAAGAACGGTTGCAGGAACTGGGTATGTCTAGTTTAATGAAGAGAAAGACAAGGGGAGACATGATAGTAGTGTTCCAATATCTCAGGGGCTGCCACAAACAAGAGGGAGTGAAGCTATTCTCCAAAGCACCTGAGGGTAGAACACGAAGCAATGGGTGGAAACTAATCAAGGAGAGAAGCAACTTAGAATTAAGGACAATTTCCTGACAGTTAGAACAATTAATCAGTGGAACAACTTGCTTCCAGAAATTGTGAATGCTCCAACACTGGAAGTTTTTAAGAAGATGTTGGATAACCATTTGTCTGAAGTGATGTAGGGTTTCCTGCCTAAGCAGGGGGTTGGACTAGAAGACCTCCAAGGTCCTTTACAACTCTGTTATTCTATTCTATCCAGCTTTGAAGAGTTAATAGCTCTATGGAGAACATGAAGAAAGAGGACAATGAAACCGTATGTTCCACTAGCCCAGTTTTTCTCAACCTTGGTAGCTTGATAATGTGTGGATTTCAACTCCCAGAATCCCCCAGCCAGCAGCGCTGCTGGGACACCCATCTTCAAGCTACGAAGGTTGAGAAACAGTGCATTAGCCCATCCTCCAGTGTTTCCTTTAATGGTTCTTCCTGCTTAATCAAGTGGGGAAATGCACACAGGCAGGCAGTCTTATAGTGGAAGTCAGTCGTTCTGCCGTTCAGTATTCAGTCTCATAACTGCAACTTGTTCTTAAAATGTACACAGATAGCCCTTGACGTACGACCACAACTGAGACTGGAACTTCTGTTGCTAAATGGTTGTTAAGTGAGTTATGTCCAATATTATTATTTCTCTTTTTTTTGCCATGGTCATTAAATGAATCCAGCTTCCCCCAGTGACTTGCTCGTAGGAAGTCCCATGGGAAAGTCACAAATGGTGATCCCATGACTTTGGAACGCTGCAACCATCATTAACACATGATGCCGAGCATCTGAATTTTGATCACATGTCTGCTGGGATACTGCAATGGTTGTAAATGCGAAGACTGGTCATCACTTTTTTTTAAATCACTGTTCTATTTTTGAATGGTCACTAAACAAATAATTACAAATAGAGGACAATTTAGATCTTCAGGAAGATTCCCCTGATCTTAAGCTTCAGCATTTATCTATTCTGTTCCATTTATTCATACCTGGACAGTCCTTCCAGAAGAGGGCTTCCTGCAGCATTGGAAAAACTGGTTGATGCAAATTTTACAGAAGAGCCTCATAACAGCATTTGAAATGATATACAGCTCAAAAGTGATGTGCTTTTCTCCCCTTCTGTCTCCTTGGTGAAGAAAATTTGGTTTATTAGAATTAGAATTCTTTATTGGCCAAGTGTGATTGGACACAAGGAATTTATCTTTGGTGCATATGCTCACAGTGTACATAAAAAGAAAAGATACATTCATCAAGAATTATAAGGTACGACACTTAATGATCGCCATAGAGTACAAATAAGCAATCAAATCATACTAGGAAACAATATAAATTGTAAGAATACAAGCAACAAAGTTACAGTCATACAGTCATAAGTGGGAGGAGATGGGTGATAGGAACGATGAGAAGATTAATAGTAATGCAGACTTTTATAGTAATAGTAATGCAACACTGCATAGTTTGACAGTGTTGAGGCAATTATTTGTTTATCAGGGTGATGGCGTTTGGGAAAAAATTGTTCTTGTGTCTAGTTGTTCTGGTGTGCAGAGGGTAGGAGTTGAACCAATTTATGTCCAGGATGCGGGGGGTCTGTAAATATTTTCACAGCCCTCTTTTTGACTCATGCAGTATACAGGTCCTCAATGGAAGGCAGGTTGGTAGTAATTGTTTTTTCCGCAGTTCTAATTATCCTCTGAAGTCTGTGTCTGTCTTGTTGGGTTGCAGAACCAAACCAGACAGTTATAGAGGTACAGATGACAGACTCAATAATTCCTCTGTAGAACTGTATCAGCAGCTCCTTGGGCAGTTTGAGCTTTCTGAGTTGGCGCAGAAAGAACATTCCTTGTTGTGCTTTTTTGATGACATTTTTGATGTTAGGTGTCCATTTTAGATCTTGAGATATGGTAGAACATAGAAATTTGAAGGTCTCTACTGTTGATACTGTGTTGTCTAGTATTTATGGCAATTACCATGTTTCCCCGAAAATAAGACCCTGTCTTATATTTTTTTGAACCCTGAAATAAGCGCTTGGCCTTATTTTCAGGGAGGTCTTATTATTTTGGGGTGCATGGAGAAAGACGGGGCTCCTCTTACCTAATTTCCAGCTCTGTCTGCCTAATCTTAACCAGAGGAAATGGCAGGGACCGGCTTTGCATTCAACCCATTGTGCCCATGTGACACCCCTCCTGCGTGAGCTGCACTGGCTCCCAGTGATCTTCCAGGTGCGATTCAAGGTGTTGGTCACCACCTTTAAAGTGCTCCATGGCATAGGACCCGGGTATCTTCGAGACCGATTTCTGCCACCAACAGCCTCCCACCGGCCAGTTCACTCCCACAGAGAGGGTCTCCTCAGGGTGCCATCAGCCAAGTTATGTCGGCTGGCGATGCCCAGGGGGAGGGCCTTCTCTGTGGGAGCCCCTGCCCTTTGGAATGAACTCCCCCCGGAAATTCATAAAATCTCTGATCTCCGTGTATTTCGCTGTGCCCTCAAGACTCTGCTGTTCTGCCAAGCCGGGCTATCAATGTAATGATTTTTAAATTGGGTTTTAAATTTTTGGGGTTTTAAATCTGAGCTGAAACTATGTAATAATTTTAATTAATTTTAACTGATGTCTGTCTTTGTGTTTTTAATAGGCTGTACACCGCCCTGAGTCCTTTGGGAGAAGGGCGGTATAGAAATAAATTTATTTATTTATTTATTTATTATTTATTTAAATATTTTGGGGGAGGGCTTATTTTCAGGGAGGGCTTATTTTTTGGGAGGGGGGGTTATTTTAGTGCATGCACTCAAAAGCCTGATTGGGCTTATTATCAGGGGATGTCTTATTTTGGGGGAACAGGGTACCTCACTATAAAGCAGAATGGGTTGAAACAGTGCCAAGATGGATAGCCAGTGACAAAGCTGAATGCATTTTGCACCATGACATGGGGCAGGTATCACTTGGAATCAGCGGTGAAATTCAAAATTTTTTACTACCGGTTCTGTGGGTGTGGCTTGGTGGGCATGGCAGGGGAAGGATATTGCAAAATCCCCATTCCTTCCCCGCTCTGGGACCAGCCAGAGGTGGCATTTGCCAGTTCTCCGAACTACTCAAAATTTCCGCTTCTGTTGTGGCCCGCCAGTGGACTGCGCGGATCGTGGCTGATCCCGATGATGATGAGGCTGGTGTGGTGTCGCGCCAGCAGCCTGCGCAGCCGGCGTTTGCGTCGGACAGCGAGGAGGCTGAAGAGGCTGTGGTGCCAGAGGCAGAGACTCAGTCAGGGCCTTCAGAACCTCCAGAGGCTCCTTCAAGTGGAGAGAGCAAAGTGGAGGAGCCTCTTCTCAATGCTTGAGCACGCAGGGCTGCCAAAAGGCAGGAGTGGCTACTCAGGAGGAGGTCTCCTCGAGAGTAAGGCTTGAGGATAATTGGCCACTCCCTTAGCCTATTTAAGTCACACGCCGTTAGTAAGTTTCTTGCTGGAAACAACTTGTAATTATCATCAGAGCATTTTTGGAAAAGTCTTATCGTATCTTGTTTTCTGGGCTGGTTGCCAACCTTTGCCGGACTTTGGTTTATTCTTGCTGCTTAATAAATTTGATAAGGACCATTGGTGTGTGTCAATATCCTCAGGAATCCGGAGCTGGGGCAGAACAGATTCTGGTTCTCCAGAACCTGTCAGAACCTGCTGGATTTCACCCTGCTTGGAATGATCCTCTGAATTGCACAGCAAAGGAGTATTGGTGAGAAAATAATGTTCAGTCATCTTGTCCATTTCACTGTAGCTTCTTCCATTTCTTGGGACATCTTAATGTTTTGATTTCTCCAGGTTATTATTTAAGTGGTACACATTTTTACCTTAAAATGCCTTATTCAAAGAGAGACATCTTTCTGCCATTGCGTGGTATTCAGCCTGCTGCTTAATATAATATAAAATAAAGGAAAACATTGCCTTGGCCTGGCAGTAATGTTAGCTCAGCTCTCTTTGACCTTCCCATTGTCTATAGCACTTTCAGTCAAACATACTCAGCAGTTTTTGCTGTTACGTGATAGTCTCAAAGGGAGAAGAGATTACAGCTTTCCTAAGAATTTGCACTGTACGGCAAAAAAGATCAAGAAACTTTGAAGACAGAAAAGATGGATAGACAGCCTGTAAGCCAAAAAGGAATGAAGAATTTAAAATGCTTAAAATAAATAATAGAAAAAGAGTAAAGTTACAAAGGTCACTTTTAATTTAAATGAGATTTCTCCAGCTTGGTGCTATCCAGAAGTGTTAAACTATAGTTGTTAGCATTCTGAGCCAGAAAATTGGGCTGCTTCTTCAACATCCTCATCCAAAATGGCAGAATGATTGAGGCCATTTGGAGGTTTATCTGTGTCCTCAGGGTCCTCTGACTCTCAGAAAGAATGCTAATGACCAGATGGTTGCAAGGAATATAAAACCCTTCGGTTCTCCACTATTCAGTCAGAACTGAAGAAGCTTCTTGGTTGAGAAGTGAAACGTCTTCTAGCAAAACAAGAAAGTCCAGTTACCTTTTGAAAGAAAGCACCTTTGGGACAACCATGACCTGGTTCGGGGTGAAATCCAGCAGGTTCTGACAGGTTCTGCAGAACCGGTAGCAGAAATTTTGAGCAGTTCGGAGAACCGGCAGCGGAAATTTTGAGTAGTTCAGAGAACTGGCAAATACCACATCTGGCTGGCCCCAGAGTAGTGTGGGAATGGAGATTTTGCACTATCCTTCCCCTGCCACGCCCACCAAGCCACATCACGCCTACCAAGCCACACCCACAGAACCGGTAGTAAAAAAAAATTTGGATTTCACCACTGACCTGGATGACATTCTATCCTGATAGCACAATATTGTCACCTTTACCTACTACTTGTCATGGCTTCGGATCGAGTTAACTGAGGGAATGTCTTTTCCCTGCTGTTTTTAACCATCCGATCTGGTCATTCTTTGGATCTTCTCAGTTAAAGAATATCAGTTGGTGGGGTCTAGAAGACATACCTTTTTTTGCTGTGCCTTTTCTGTCCTTTTGTTCTGTGGGCGTGGCTTGGTGGGGGGTAATGTGACTGGGTGGGTATGGCCAACTTTTTTTTTTTTTACTTTTAAAAGCATTTTTTCTACTACCTTTTCGGCAGAAGAGATTGTAAAAAAAATGCTTTTAAAAGGCTCTGTCAATCCCAGCTGAATTGCCTGATCGTCAGAGGCTTTTGTTTTCTTTTAAAAGCGTTTTTTCTACAACCTCTTCAGCAGAAGAGGCTGTAAAAAAAATGCTTTTAAAAGGTTCTGACGATCCCAGCTGAGCCGCGCAATCATCAGAGGCTTTTTTTTTTACTTTTAAAAGCATTTTTTCGGCCGAAGAAAAAATGCTTTTAAAAGTAAAAAAAAAAAGCCTCTGATGATCGCGTGGCTCAGCTGGGCATTGATGGTGGGCAGGGATTTTTGCTACTGGTTCTCCGATCCAAACCGGGAGCATTTCACCCCTGGGCCTGCGGTGCATCTGGTAGCCAAAATAGGGCATGAGGGGGTCACATGTGGCCCCTGTGCCCCATTTTCAGCCTTGACAGCCTCCTGCAGCACTCCGCTGGCCAAAACCAAGAACCTTGGTAGTACAGTGGTTTAAAGCACCCTGTTATTAACACAGCTGCCTGCAATTACTGCAGGTTCAAATCTTACCAGGCTCAAGGTTGACTCAGCCTTCCATCCTTTCTAAGGTAGGTAAATTGAGGACCCAGTTGTGGGGGCAATAAGCTGACTTTGTATAAATATACAAAAGTATGAAGGCTATTGCTTAACGCATTGTAAGCTGCCCTGAGTCTCCGGAGAAGGGCCGCATATAAATCAAAATTAAAAAAAAAAAAAAACAGGGCACAGAGAGTCAGTGTGCACCCTCTGGGCCCCATTTTGGCCGGCAGGATGCTCTCCTGTCTCTCCCCGCTCCCTGGCCGGCCTACAGATGAGAACTACAGTGCTGATTCGGCCCTCGAAGATATCTAGTTTGATACCCCTGCCCTAGATTGTTATGCTTAGTATTTGGATAGTTTGCTCCAAGGTACTTCAGAACACGATACAATCTATTCATTCTGACTTCATCAGGGCTAAAGATATTGATATGAGTAAAAGGTAAGCTCTCTATTTTCCATCCACAGTCTTAATATGTTGGGCACAATCTGGGACAATTCTTCTTCCTTTCTGGACAACCTACACCATCAAATAAAGAAGCACGGAGTTGGACTCGAAGACTTCCAAGGTCTCTTCCAACTCTATTATTCTGCTCTGTTCTGAATCTTTCTAAGTAGAAAATGAGTGATTTGCAGACAGGAGAAGGGGTGACAAATTTCCTTTTGTGAAATTTCCACAGGAAATTTCAAAACTGGATGGTTGCCAGCAACTGTGTAACAACATACAGTTAAAAAAATGGTTGTGGTTTGGAAATCACTACTGTGAAATTAATCACTTTATAATTACAGATATGCATTGAGAATAATTTGTCATTCTGTAAACAGGACTATAGTTGGGGACTATCATAGAGAGTAATCTTGAGATAAATTTGGCATTAAAATAAACTGTCCAGAGGGGCTTGGAGAAGTAATTATACAATCAGACTGTAAATGTGAGAAACAAATGCAGTGTAACTCCAACTTGATTTTAATTCTTGAAGAGGGGACAGAGAGAAGCTTGCACAGGTTTTCAAGATTTTATATCCTACTTTAATGTAGCAATACTGCAACATCCTTGCAATGACTTTCTTGTGACATGCCCTACCTTGAACAGTTGATAGATCAAATTGGGCCCAATTTCATGTAGCCTAATGCCAGGCATCTTGATCTCTCTCCAGTGATCATCTGCAGCTCTTCCAAGGTCATTTTAGTAATCCTCAATCCATCCATCTACCAAATCTACTCCTCAATCTTGCAAAGTCTAGTGTTTTCCATCATCCATTATATCACATGTTCAAAAATGAGTTCCATTCATTATTGGCACATTTAGCATATCATTTTCAGTAGAAGTAATTGCATTGAATTAAGTAAATAAAATTATATTCACAGCTAAACTTTTAATGATGATTGCAAACAAAATATTGATTGCTTTCAGTGTTGTTGTCACAATTGCTTGGTGTTCATAATTTAGTTATATCTTTTAGTTTTTAAGTTTAAAATTGATTTACAGACTGATACCGTCAGCTGTTTCAGTCAATAATTATGTCATGAGAAAAGGAAGCGTGGCAGAAGATACTTTTACATCATTTTTACTCCTTCAGCTTGAAAAAGAATTTTGAAGCCAATTAGTGTTCATTTTTACTTGTCTTGGTTTTCAAGAATTTCAGCTTTGCAGAAATAAAATGTATTAGATGTAAAGCATTATCACAATTTATTAAGGAAATGACTCAATATAAAAATGAGAGTAGTCTGGCAAGATTTGTTCTTGACAAGACGTTCTTTTATTTATTATTTTGTTATCCTGTCTTTATTAGTAACTCAAGGCAGTGAACACACACAATATTCCTTCGTCTTTTTTTCTCCACAATAATAACTCTCTGAATGGTTGGGCTGAGAGAGAGTGACTGGCCCAAAGTCACCTGGCCAGCTTTCATGCCTAAGGTGGGGCTCGAAAAAGCTCATAGTCTCCTGGTTTCTAGGCCAACACCTTCACCAGATATTCCCAGTTAACAGTCAAGCTAAGCAATCTTTAGTTCTTCAAACTCTTTTTGAACATATGGACATTTGCTTTCCAATAAGCTGCCTTACCTCAAAAATAAATGGTAAAGGTTGGAGTGGACTATCAGCAAGTTCTTTCGGTGTCTTAAAATGCAGTTCAACTGATTTAAATACATTCAAATTTCCATGATCCTGTTTCTACCAATTATAAACTGTAACTCTTGCTCTATCTTTGATGAGATAATTGGTTTTGGGTTGCCAGGCTCTACCAGTTCTGGAGAACTGGTAACGGAAATTCTGAGTAGTTCGGAGAACCGGTAAATACCACCTCTGACTGGCTCCGCCTCCATCTATTCTCTGCCTCCTGAGTCCCAGCTGATCAGGAGGAAATGGGGATTTTGCAGTAACCTTCCCCTGAAGTGGGGTGGGAATGGAGATTTTACAGTATCCTTCCCCTGCCACGCCCACCAAGTCATGCCACACCCACCAAGCCACACTCACAGAACCTGTAGTAAAAAATTTTGAAACCCACCACTGGTTCAAATATATCTTTTCAATTTGGTACTGAGCAGGTCACAATCACAGTTGTTACTTCAGAAACATTGATTGCTTTCTACAGTGCCCTTTTGCTTTGTCTGAAAAGAAGATGTGGTTGTGAAAAAGGTTATTGCAGGCATGCCTCTGCTCAAAATAGAGGAGCAACTATTGTGCTTAAACAACCTACAAACAAGTATGGGATAATAAAGCATATTAAAATAGAACTTTTGTTTATTCTGGTAATAAAAATGTAATCCAGGTAAATTAAATCATGAACAATTTACTGCTCATCCATGACAGCCCAAATGTGTTGTCAGAAGTGACCATTTCAGTTTGCTTAATTGTAGTGATGGCCACTACCATTTTTAATAGATTTCTCAATCTGTTTATTACGCTATTGTAAATAAAACCCTCTTAAGCAGGCAGCCAGTTTAATTTAAACAAAAGGCAAAAAGAATAACATGGAAGCTAGGACAGGAAGCAAGATAATTATTATTTTTGTTATAGCTTCCTACAATTAAAAATGGCATACTCACAGGAACAACGGGAAAGCCAATACTAAAGATTAAAACAGAAAAAGCAGTGATCAAACATTTAAACAAATATGCAATATTTGCTTATAGTTATATTAACCACAGCTAACATTATCCAGCTGATGCTGTTACCTGGAATTTTTATGCTTCATTGTTAGCATTCTAATAATGGCAATATTAGCATTTTAGCACTCTTTAATGTTGCACTGAAAAGAGCTTTAGGCAGGAATTTTCCCCCCAAATGTTTAAATCTATTGATTAAAGATGAATCTCTTTTCAGATAGAATTTTATCAATTGAATGCCAGTACAGAAAAAAAATGTACAGTGCTGTATGAGAATGGTTGTACCCTGAGCAAGGGTATGTTTGTTCACAGAAATAACTTCATCATCTTGTCTTCTGGAGTACAAATTATCTTTGAAGATGTATATTCCTGTAATAAACTTTATCCAAATACCTATTTAGGTGTATATACCCATTGGAAAGTAGGCTTATTTTTCTTCTTTTTGTTGCTTTCCATTAAAAAAATGGTTTTGAAGCTCACAATATATTCAAGAATCAGAGGCCTTTTGGCATAGCCAAAGATATTAATATTCAACCAATGGGCAAGAAAACAGCCCACTCTTGGGGCTCATGGACCTTCTGAGTCATTGTTTGGATCTCATAGATCTTCACACAACTTAATTCTTGGGACTTTGCCAAGTTCACTGAACTCTGTTTGTGTCTTGCGTTTTAAAAATAACTAAAAAAGAAGAATAATTTCTGGGAAGACAGCCAACTATCCATCTGCAGTAATGTTTTGAAATAGAATAGCTTGCAATCACATTTGAGACCATACCTGTAGCAAACAAACAAGAGATAAAACATCGATAAAGAATCAAGCTAGAACTTTTGGTCTCTGAATAACAATTTCCAAATGTTTAGCCTTTGAAGAACATGTCCAGTGTTAATCTGATAGCTGAGCAAAACCTTATTTAGCCCAAGAGCTTAAAATCCTGTATATTTCTCAGGGATCTCTCAAACAAATTTCAGGGATCTTCTCAAACAAGAACCCCTTTGGGAAGCTTGCTTACCTTTGTGATTTTGTGGGAATCTTGCTCTATTCTCAAACAAACTCTGTGTTTTATCTGCCCATTGTTTTAATTTTGTAAACAAAACTTATAAAACCTATTTAGAACCCAAAGACAGTATCTCAGCAAAGGACAGTAAATTCTAATGTTATCACTTATAGAAAGCCAGGGCTCTAGAGAACAGATTCTACAGTATATTAAGCCTTCAAAGATACATGGCAGCAGTACAGGTTTTTCATGCTTGATGTGAATTTACTTTTAGGGGATTGATCATTTTCATCCAAGAATTTGGTTTATAAGGGGAAAAATGCTATTATGCAATTTGTGCCAGCATAGTCAGTTTTTGGAAACATGCCAAGACTTCTTCCTTCCAAAATCCCTTTCTGCCCTCACTCACATATTTGTCATCATATGGTGTGGTTGTTCCAATTGTGCATGTTGCCTTCCAGTTATTTTTGCACCTGCAACAGGTATTATTGTTAATATGGTATCAAAATGGCCATCTTGTTCAACCCCATTACGCAAAATGAGAAGGAAAAAGACCTCTCTAACACCAGAAACAAAATTGGGCATCTTGCATCAAGCCAAAGATGTTGAAGGATCTTTTGCTATATAACTAACTTTTATCCTGGGTGAATATACCTACTTGGTGCAATATAATGAAGAATGCTAATAAAATGTGTAGAGACAGCTCTTTGTCTGCAGTGATAACTATAGTGCATTAGTAATCCAGCTATAGAAAATATGGAGGTATTTGCTGTACATGGAACATAAGACAAGAAGAAAACATGTTAGAGTAATCTAGTGCTTAAGAATTAAGACTCTAAATATTTATAAGCATATTTGGCTTGCAACATTAGACACAATTCCCAGCAATCCCTTTTTTTCCTGATTAGTTCAAGTGTATCATTTTTTGCAATTCATTTGGGGAATGCAATGCTAGCATAAAAGGGCCTGGTGGCTCAGCAGACTAAAAGCATTGTGATTAACACCAGCTGTCTGCAATTACTGTAAATTCGAATCTCACCAGGCTCAAGGTTGACTCAGCCTTCCATCCTTTTGAGGTAGGTAAAATGAGGACCCAGTTTGTGGGGGCAATAAGCTGACTTTGTATAAATATTCAAAAGTATGAAGGCTATTGCTTAACACATTGTAAGCCACCCTGAGTCTCCGGAGAAGGGCGGCATATAAATCAAATTAAAAATAAAAATAAATAAATAAATAAAATGAAAAAATTATATGCTGAGACTAGAATACAAGAGTTAGAGTCATCTCATGTAGGCCAATTCCCTCCCTTTTCTTTTGTTCTGGGTCAATTTTCTCAAATACAGGTAGTTCTCAACTTACAACAGTCCATTTAGTGACCGAAGTTACAACAGCACTGAAAAAAGTGACTTATGACCATTTTTCACACTTATGACCATTGCAGCATCCCCATGGTCATGTGGTTTACATTTGGATGCTTGACAACTGACTCACATTTATGACAGTTGCAGTGTCCTGGAGTCATGTGATCCCCCCTTTTGCAACTTTCTGACAAGCAAAGTCAATAGGGAAACCAGATTCACTTAACAACCATGTTACTAACTTAACAACTACAATGATTCACTTAACAAATGTGATGAGAAAAGTCGTAAAATGGGGCAAAACTCACTTAATAAATTTCTCATTTAACAGCATTAATTTTGGGCTCAATTGTGGTCATAAGTTGAGGACTATACCTGTATTAGTTTAACTCCTAGATCATGGAGTTTTCAAAGCAGTTTTAGCGTATTTGTCTGCAAGCAATTTACTCAGATACTAATTTCTTTTCACAGTTCAGTGTTTGCGCTGTGACTCACTCATACAATAGCAAACAATTAGCACCAGGGCACTGGGCTTTTCCTTTAAAATGTAAACAAGCCATTTTCCCTATATTGAATAAATGGAAGTATACTTCATACAATATACTGAATAAGTATACCAATAATATTTTTATTAGGGCCATACAATTATTTTATCCACAAAATGAAATTTTAAAGAAAGTAACAAAACTTTATTAAGGTTTATTCTTTTATACCAGTACCTACATGTTACCAAATAAACAAAAAAGAGAGACAATGTTATTACATGTCAATTTCTTAATCTTTATTCAATTATTAACTTGCTGTCTGAATCAAGTGCCAACAAACCAGGAGAGTTTGACCAAGTCTTTCCATGCAGTATGGGAAGAGAGTCACTAATCTTTTTACTCCAGATTTCTTAGACAAATAGTCAGAGGCATAACATTTGTAGAATGGTAGGGATTAATCAGTTGTATCTAAAGATAACTTTACTTGATTAAAACAATATCTCTTCCTGTACAAGTTGAGATAACTCATTTTCATTTATAATCTTAGGTCTTTATAATTCCATCCCCCACAGTGCCACCCTTAAATCATTGTCTTTCATAATATAGAATAACAGAGTTGGAAGGGAACTTGGAGGTCTTTTAGTCCAATCCCCTGCTCAAGCAGGAAACTCTATACCATTCCAGCAGTGGTGAAATCTGAACCGGTTTGCTACCGGTTCTCTGGCTGCACATGTGCACTGAGCACCAAGTGTGCATTGTGTGTGCATTCACAGTACGCACCAAAAGGAGGCTTGGGAAGGTACGTAGAACAGCTGGGGGTGGGAATCCGCTGTGACTCGTGATCTTGGGAACTTTAAAAAAATTTTTTTAAAGCATTTTTTACTACCAGTTCAGGCGAATAGGTAGTTAAAAATTGCTTTAAAAAAGTAAAAAAAGGCTCGGACGATCACAGCTGTGCCGTGTGATCGTTTGAGACTTTTTTTTTTTACTTTTTTAAAAGCATTTTTTTAGTACCTATTCACCTGAACCGGTAGTAAAAAAATGCTTAAAAAGTTAAAAAATGTTCTGACGATCAGCTGAGTGATGCATGATCATCAGAACTTTTTTAAAAAAAACTTTTTAAAGCATTTTTAATTACTGGTTCCAGAGAACGAGTAGTAAAAAAGTGCTTAAAAAGTTTTTAAAAAAAAGTTCCAACAATCATGCATCATTCAGCTGATTGTCGGAACTTTTTTTTACATTTTTTTACTACCAGTTTGGCAAACCAGTAGCATTTTTTTACTACCGGTTCGGGTGAACCGGCCCGAACTGGTAGCATTTCACCCCTGCATTCCAGACAAATGACTGCCCAATATCTTCTTAATAGGCTCCAATAATAGAGCACCCACAACTTCTGTGGGCAAGACACTGCACTGATTAATTTTTCTCACTGAAATTTCTCTTTAGTTCTAGATTGGATCTCTCCTTGAAAGACTTGATAGAAGGGACTTGATTATAGCAATACTTTCTACACAGAGCTACTCTTAAAGGAAGTTCTTTAACCTAGTAACATAAGTCTGCAATAGGCAGTAATGTAGATTCTGTTGAGATGAATTACCTTTGGTGATTATATGAATTGGCAGCAATAACAATATGATTTACCTTTGCCTTTTTCCAAGACTTTTTGTTTTTATTCCCCACTCTTGCCAAAGTTCTGGTAATTTTTGATGTTCTCTCATCCAAAACCCAGTGGGACACATGGGGGTTACTTGACTTACTAATTCCATTAGGGGTCTCCTGATCTTTAGCCAGAACATCCTTCATTGTACTTTGAATCCATTTGTTCTTGTCTTGCCCTCTAGAACAGTAGAGAATAGGTCTATTCCTGTGCATAAAGAATACAGGCAGTTGTTGCATGACCATTTGTTCAATGATCATTCAAGGTTATGAACAAGGGGACTTATGACTGGTCCTTGGAGACTAGTCCCTGGACCATTGCAGGCCTCAGTGGTCATGTGATTGGACATTCTCTGCCACTTCATACAAGTAAAATAAATAGGGAAGCTAGCAGGAAGTTATAAATTGTGGTCACGTGAGGTCCTTTCTTAAAAATGGCAAGTGGGATTGCCAGAACTGCTATTGCTAAGTGGCACAGTCATGTGACATTGGACTTGACAATCATGGTGCTTTCCTATGGAAATTCTGGTCCTAACTGCTGCCAAAAGCTGAGGACTACCTGAAACCCCTTCTCTTTAATTTAGAACTTTAATCTAAAAATAATTCATTGCACCCCAACCAAACTAAATGTTTGCTTCACTTGGATCAAATGGAATATTTAAATGCAAAACCTTATGGTGACAATGTATTCAGAACCTTTTGTGGGTTTACTGTCAACAAAACCTTCAACTGTTTTCTGGAATAGCATCAATTATTAATTAGTAGATTACACAATGTCTTCATATATATTGCCATCTTCCATTCTTATCAAGACATTGTTTTGAATTTTATTCTTGTTGATAAAACATTATATGCATGTGTGTATGTTTGTATGTATGCATGCATGCTTGCATGCATGCATGTAAAGTTTTGGCAAGGTCCAGCTGATATTTTCATCTTCTGGAACTAAGTTTGATAAATATAGAATAGATAGACTTTTTTTTTTGTTGAGACATTTAAAATTATGTAGGGAATAAAACCAAAATATTTGTTTGTAAATGTTAATTACTGAAGAAGTCAAACAGCAAATAAGAGAAAATATTTGTGGAGAGCTGTCCTCAATTAATTCAGGCAGCCGAAGAGAAAAACACAACTTACTATGTGGGAGAGCTTTATGCTTGGGGCAAAGTCGATCCAAATAAGTACCCTGAGTAAAAGTTAGCTCTGACATTTATACAAAAAGTTTCTTTGTTATTTATAACATGTCACTCTATCTATTTCTTTCACAAAGTTAGTGTTTACACTAGGTTAGTATTTACAATTCTCAATTTTGATACAAGATTACATTTATCATGTTTGGTACAAGATAGCGAAACCTTCCTAATCGAATGTCATTTTCAGGAGTTTCCTGCTACATGTCTGTTTTGTTTGTTAGTTTTGCAAAGAGAGATTAAGTCGTGGCTGTCCAACCTTTTTGGCTTTCCTGGGCTGCATGGACTGAAGAGGAATTGTCGTAGGCCTCATATAAAATATATAATATAGTTAATGCATATAAATTACAAACTTTCTTTATTTTTTTATTATACTGCTTCTTGTGGGGCTGCATTGCTAGCTGTTCAGGACAGCATATGGCTCATGGGTTTAAAAAGCCTGATTTAGACAATCCAGTGGATAATTTAATCAGTTTTTGGTGGCTGGTT
The DNA here is from genome assembly GCF_059756535.1 of Pantherophis guttatus. NCBI lineage: Eukaryota > Metazoa > Chordata > Lepidosauria > Squamata > Colubridae > Pantherophis > Pantherophis guttatus. The sequence continues at coordinate 23,577,915 of NC_142068.1, forward strand.
TGTAAATAGTTTAATTCCTGGCTGACTTTGTCTAAAATATTATTTGAGACCTTTTTTTATGAATGGGATTCCTTTAAGGTAGAAATTGTTGCTTTTGCTGTTGCTCCCCCTAGGATTTGAAGGAATCTATTTTATATTGTTTAGCAATCCAGTTATCAGGGTGATAAGGCCACAATGTTTTATGATGACCAGAAATGCTTTATGCCACAAAACACCCTTTCTGAGTGACTTTGAACAGTAGATAAATAACTGGTATGTACAGGTGAGGATATAAATATATATATATTTAGCAATTATAATGCAACCATTGAGGCCCCAGATACAAACCATCATTCTAAGAAGATTCCTGGGAATAGTCTGAGCAATAGAATAGCTAACTGAACTTTTCAAATGTGGGTCTGGTTCAGTGGTGGGTTTCAAATTTTTTTACTAACGGTTCTGTGGGTGTGGCTTGGTGGGTGTGGCATGGCTTGTGGGCATGGCAGGGGAAGGATACTGTAAATTGTCCATTCCCACTGCAATCCAAGGGAAGGTTACTGCAAAATCCCCATTTCATCCCGATCAGCTGGGACTGGGAGGCAGAGAATAAATGGGGGCAGGGCCAGTCAGAATTTTTACTACCGGTTCTCTGAACTACTCAAAATTTCCGCTACTGGTTCTCCAAAACTGGTCAGAACCTGCTGAAACCCACCTCTGGTCTGGTTGTTTGTGCCTGACAGATTGCTCTAATAAAATGTCAATAAGGTGTTGCCTTTACTTCCTTCTTTTCTAAAGTCTTTGACAATAGTTATTCAACACTGAAATATAATTCAAGCCATATATTTCAGAGAGTTATCCAGCCTACCAGTTAAAAGACTATGTATTTACTTTTCTTCCTGGAATAAGACAAATATTTTGTAGTAACATATAATTGAGACTAAAAAAAAAGAGCTTGGTTAAAATCTGAATCCACCCCAAGAAAGAATTGCTATGATTTGATTTGCTTTTGGCTAAATATTTGGCCAGTTGAAGCTTCAGAGCAGAAGAAGCTTCTTGAATGAGAAGCGAAAAGTCTTCAAAGAAAAAACAAAGTCCAGTTGCCTCTTGAAAAAGCACCGTTGGGACAACCATGATCTGGATGACTGAGAATCTCCATAGATATTTGGCCAGTTTTTTCATGGTTTAACTTCAGTATAATTTGGATAAGCAAGGATGATATATTTATTTTATAGGAAGTTTTCCTTTGAGCTTTTAAAATATTATAAAATAAATAATATGTTGTGATGGAAGCCTGTTGTTTAAAACTGTTATTTACAACAATTAGTTAACATGTTCTTGACAAGGGGCCACTGGTAAGTTCTGGACCAATAAAGCCTAACTGCTCCTTTGAGGATCAGTATGTACGTGTGAACTCTTCATCTGAAATAAGCATGCATTTTTCCTTTGTTTTGGTGCTATATGGGATGGACGGTTAAAACCCTGAGTTGAAGAGGTACAGAAGGTACGTACCTCTCACCCTGCTGGGGTGAAATCCAGCAGATTCTGGAGAACCGGTAGTGGAAATTTTGAGTAGTTCAGAGAACCGGCAAATACCACCTCTGGCTGGCCCCAGAGTGGGTTGGGAATGGAGATTTTGCAATATCCTTCCTCCAGGAGTGGGGAGGGAATGGGGATTTTGCAGTATCCTTCCCCTGCCACGCCCACCAAGCCATGCCCATAGAACCGGTAGTAAAAACAAGTGGATTTTGCAACTGAATGAAAGTGTGAGCTCACATATTTTGGTCATGGTGGTCTTTTTTTAAAAATTTACCTTCTCAGTTTTCTATAGCCTATGGCATTTCTATGGGATTCCTTGGAGGTGTGCCATTCAAGTTCTAAGAGGCCCAGTTCAGACAAATGTTGGTCAGGGGTTGCCCCGGCCTTATTCTTCCAGTAGCTCCCCCCCCCCACAAGGAATTCCCCTGAATCTTCAGGTACTGTTACAAACGCAACGTGCTCCACTGTTGCACTCCAACTCGGCAGAAGACCGACCGCTCATTTTAAAAAACCACAAGTTTTAAGTCGCTGTTTTGTTTTTTTGTTCTTTTGCGGTCCGTGCGAACTAAAAAGCAACCAACCGGTCCGCCGGCATCCGGTTTCCCACAGCGCTACCTTCAGAAAAAATCTCTACAAGGGACTAGAGGACGATGAGAGCATTTCCCCCGATAACCCGAGAACGGGCTTCAGGGGTTCAGCCCATTAACCGGGCTTTTTAGCCACGGAGCCCTGCGCTGCTCTCTTTCAGCACCTTCGGGACGCTTTGGCGCCTTTTTTTCTTCTCTCCTTAATTGCTTCTCTGGCTGGTCTCGCTCAGCGCTGCCGCTGCACGTTCTGGGGAGGGCTTTCAGCCTCTTCTCCCTCCGCCCCCCTCCCCAAAGCCGCTCATCCGCCAATCAGCGCCGGCTCTCGGGAGGCTTCTTTCTGTTCAGTGCGCTTCTGCCCTGCGTCCAAGGATGGCCAGCAAGCAGGAGCGCGGGCAGGTGCAGGGCAGGTGAGTCTCTCGTGGGTCGAGCAAGAACGAACGGACGCGGCCAGGGGGCAAGCCTGGAAACGCCGCGAAGGGAAACCGAGTTGTCCGCCCGGAGGGCTTGCCGTTCCCTGCGCTTTCAAAAGCGTCGCCCGCGAGGCGAAGATGTGCAAGGGCGCGCGCCGCTCTCTTTCTTGCTGGCATCCGTTCCCAGCGCCCTGGAGCCGCGGGCAACCCTGCTCCGCTCGGCGCTGCAACAAAGGAAGGGCGCCATTGCATAAGGGCAGGAGGGCGGAGTGGGGGGGGGGAGAGAAGGCAGGTATTGGAGACAAAAAAAAACAAAAACAAAAAATAGGCGGGAAATTTTGGTGGCAGCCGGCCAGTCTCCGCGGCGCAAGAATGACGGTCGCTAATAAAGAAATGCAAGCCGGGGGGAGAGGGAGGCGATGCTTGCAGAAATAATAAAAGACAGCCAGCCGCCCTCCATCTGAGAGAGGGTGCGCGTGCGTGGATGCGTGCGTGTGTGTGTTGACGGGCGGAGCGGAGGAAACGCCTCTTTCCAGCTTGGAGTCCCTTTTCTCGACACGTGGAAAACCTCCCTGCCGTTCCCGACCCCGCTTCTTTGGGGGGTGGGGGGGTGGCATTGGGGCGGAAAAGGCTCGCATTGGGGTTCATTTTGGTTCTGTGCGGGCGAGAGGACGGGTCGTTCGATCGTTCATTTTAATTTGTTTTGCCGCCCATCTCTGGCTGTGTGTGAGGCATTCTGGGCGGTTTCCAATTTATTTACACTATTGTTTTTCCAACGATGAGTGTTGAACGTAAACTCTCCTTCTCTTCTTCGAAGATTCACGACCCCGCCCGCATCCGTGTAATTTTCCTGGACGGCAAAATTGTAATTGTGCCATTGCTTTCTTCCTGGATCTACCCCCCCCCTTTCCTATTTTTCTGCTTTAATCTGCTTACTCGCTCGGTGATTTCCCAGAGATCTTCCCTGCAGATTCGACTCTTGGTTTTGGACAGCAGCCAGATATTCTCTTAATCGACACCTTTCCTTATTACTATTATTGTTTTTTTTCCTGCGTGAGTGAAAGCCTGAGATGCAGTTTCCTGACTGACATAAAGGCAGGATTTTTAACATGGGTTATTTCATCCACTTTTTAAAAAGCTTGGATGACATTTGTAAGGGTTGCTAACAGAGTTTATAGCGAGCATTTAAATAACTTGAATGGTCCAGCTATGTTCATTTAACTTTAACATTGGGATCCTTGTTTCAAGATTAATTTTAATATATTGTAGTAACGTCCTTTAGGAAAATTGTTTGCAAATATCAAATGCCTCACTTAAGATGCACAGATTATAGCAACAGTTTTTTGCTTTTCAACTTCAACAACATCTGAAGTCAAATTGGTCTTCTTGAACATCATTGTCCTGTTTTTATAGTCATTCAAACCAATACTGGAGATCAGAAAGAAACCAGATCAAATCTTAGTGCAACCATTTCCCATTTTCCACTTCAACTTCCATCTTAAAGCACACACATATACACAATAAATAAATCCTGAGAGAGAGAGAAAGAAAATTTAATAAAATTGTAGTCTTAGCAAAATGCATTTATAAAATAGGAAAAGAACCTTCAAGCTAATACTGTATACTAATTCATGAAAAACCTAATGTATTTTGAAAAAAAATTACATGTAGCCGGAAAACCTATATACAAAGCTAGAAATTTACATTATGTAAATTCTCATCTCAGTTATTTTGAAACTATTTGACATTCTGTACTGTTAAGACAAGTATAGCAAAACACAACATATCTTAAAAGATGCCCAAGACTTAAAATGATAATTATGAGGAAGATGAAAGGATGCCTGGTCTGTTTGTGCTACCAATGCTCATTAACAGTCAAGACTGGCTGAATTTCTCCACCTCTATGCTTTCTCTTGCCACATTTCTCTCCCACAGTGAAGTGTATGTAGGTGCTCCAGTCCTACCTATGAAAAGAGCCAAAAATCTCAGTAATACTTAAATGTTGAACTGGCACAAGGGAGTCCCAGATTCAAATCTGTCCTTGCCCACAGAAGCTCACCAAAGGACTTTATGTAGTTACTCAACCCAAACTACCTGATAGAGCTGCTGTTGAGAAAATGAAATTTTGAGGGAAGGGATACTGTGGCACTCCTAAAGGAAGGGCAGGATAGAAATTTTTAAAATTGCAGAAAAATTCTTGTGGAATTAGATTTACTTCATTAAAAATTTGAGAGAAGATTCTTTCAGACACCCCAAGAGGATTAGGCTTCAGTAGATTTTATGCAGTGTAAAGATGATGAATAATAAACTGGACTGAAAAATAATGTCTAGAATGATTGAATGAATTGTGGTTGGGCTCCTTGAACAGGCCATGATTACAAACCACAATGGTAGACTTATCAGATGATGCTACATCAAAATCAAACACCCCCCTTATAGCTTAGGCCTTAGGGCAATACTGTGCTGTATTCTACATTCCATGAACATCATTGTAGTTCTTCAGTCAAAGTTAGGAATATGCTAGTGAAAACAAATATGAACACAGATCTTTGTGATGGCTTCATTTACACTTGTATTTATCCATCTCTCAAGGCCAGTTCATATGTTCACAGATGGACTTTAGGTTTGATCAGTTATCCATAAATATGTGATGGAGCACTGTAAGCCCACTTTCCATTGGCCATAGCCATGTGCACATCCAATACATATGCTCTTTTTTTTTTCCTCAAAGAAAGGAGACAAAAGATGAGATCAATGCACAAGCAATCTTCAACTTACAATCACTACAGGGACCAGAATTCCTGTTGCTAAGCAAGGCAGTTGTTAAATGAATCATACCTGATTTTACAATCTTTTTTGATGGTTGTTACTGGATTACTGGAGTTGTTAAGTGAATCACACGGCCGTTAAGCAAATTTGGCTTCCCCCAGGAAGGTCACCAATGACACTCAGATGACCCTGGAATGCTGCAGCCATTATAAATATATTACAGTTGCCAAGCACACAAATTGAATGGTTACTTAAATGAATGATTGTATGTCAAGAAACACCTGTTATGCATACATATATTAATTGCATCATTCATTGGTATGCCACAGCACAAATCTTGTGCTAGCTCAGGGGAATCTACAATGGATAGTCAAAATCAGTAAGATGGCAGAAGTAGCACTATAGTATCTCTTGCTTCCCCCCCTCCCAAGCTTAATATACAAATTAAGGCCTTTATTTTGCAACTTGCTCAACCCATTTTGTGCACTGTAAGGCATTGTCTGTGCTATTCTAGATATTGGTGTATCTAGACAATGGCATAATTTGATTTGTTGTTGTTAGTTGTGAAGTCATGTCTGACCCATCGCGACCCCATGGACAACGTTCCTCCAGGCCTTCCTGTCCTCTACCATCTGGAGTCCATTTAAGCTCATGCCTACTGCTTAAGTGACTCCATCTAGCCACCGCGCTCTCTGTCATCCTCTTCTTCTTTTGCCCTCAATCTTTCCCAGCATTAGGCTCTTCTTCAATGAGTCCGTCCTTCTCATTAGGTGGCCAAAGTATTTGAGTTTCATCTTCAGGATCTGGCCTTCTAAAGAGCAGTCAGGGTTGATCTCTAGGACTGACCGGTTTGATCACCTTGCAGTCTAAGGGACTCTCCATGAAGGGGTAATTTGATATTAGTACTCAAATACTGATATCCCATGATAGGCCTGCTTTCTAATTTCTTTTGATATAAATACTTAACATAATGAAATCCTTTGCTTTTTCTGCAGAAATTAATTTATATGTATGTTTTTGTTTATTTGCTACAGTTTTAGCAAAAATGTATTTTTTAAAAAAATACAAGTAGTTTCCTTATTCTTTTGGCACATAAATGAATAGTTTTATGCCTTATCCCGTGATCTCATTAGAAGGTCATAATTCACAGCTCTATCCTGTGTGGCTGTACATTTGTGTAGGCTTTAACATGGAATTAAATTTCTGACTAAACTTGAGTAAGCGCATAGTGTAAATTGAGGAGGTACTGGTACAGTATGGAACATTGCATTGGTTGTTTATTTGTTTGTATTCCATCTTTATTATTTTTAAACATAACTCAAGGTAGCAACAATATCCTTCCTCTTTCTATTTTCCTCACGACAATCTTTTGAGGTGAGTTGGGTTAAAAGAGAGTGATTCACCCAAGATCATTCACCTGGCTTTCATGGCTAAGGCATGAAACAGTAAAAATAACAACCCAAATAATTAAATCTAGATATACAATAATCAAAACAGAATAAATAAGATTATAAAAATGCTTTAGAAAATGAAGTTATAAACTGTAGTATATATTGTGCAAAGTTTTAGTATGTTTCTTAAAATTAATTCCATTAATATAATTCAAACAATATCAACACTGAATTTATATAACAGTATTATTGAATATTTTATTCTCTGCAGCTTGTTTAGTTATTATCTCATAGAAACAGTCAGACAGTTAACGGAATGCAAAGGAAAATAAAGTGTATGAGTCTCTTATCTTTCTAGACTTTGAATAATTTGCACTGTCTTACTCACACAACATATGTGTGGATTCTGACCATCTGGTCAACATAGTTGATAGTCAAGTTTTTATAAGCCTACTGTATTTACTTCCTTCTAAAAACATACTGAGACCTAATATGATACCATTATTGAGTTGTTTGCTGAAATAGAAAGTATAAATGCTGCATTTCAAGTATTTTTTTTAATTCTTGGGTCAGATAGTCTAAAGTTTATATCTGTTTTGATATTTTTTTTCCTTGTTAAATGGAAATATACAACTGGCTAGAAGGATATGTAAAGTAGGAACTGAACCGGAAGATGGAATTGCCATTCCAGTGTGGCCTGGATAAAGGTATACGTGGCTAAATGTATATATTTGTTATCTCCTCAAAAGAGGAATGTGTAATAAAAAAGAGGACACACTGGCATTTAGTTTGCATACATATTGGACATTTTTAAAACAATTATATAATTTTATAGCAATATCACATCAGACAAGGTTTTCTATGTTTCTAAGGTAAGTTTATGACTGGATGCCCTGTGTATTTGCTTTGCTTGGGTTGGTTTTTTTTTTTTTTTTAGATGCGAAGTGTTGATGGTCCTTGTGGCACATTCTTAGGATTTTTTAATAGGAAAAGTCTTCAAATGGAACACTTTGCAAAAAGAAGAATCTAACGTAGGATAACTTGACATAATCTCTACTACAGTAATAATCCTGCTATGAATTATTCCAGATGGTATATAAAACTATGTGCTGTGTAACATTTGAGATGTATGCAAATTGAAATTGCACATTCATGTATTAATCAATCAGCTTTAGAGAGAGCTTTCTATTGAATCCTTGGTCTAGTAATTCTAGCACAGAGCTTGGATTGTTGATTAAAGAACCTATAGAAATTTTACTAAACAAATGTCTCATTCATAGGTTTATAAAGCAAATCTGTCTACAATGGTATGGTTTTATATGATAGCCAACAAAGAAATGATTCAAATATATGAATGAATACGCTCATTTTTCTTATTAAGATATTTAATAATACAAAGGATCTCATCTATTTAAATATTAATTGATTTGATTTTTTCAGCGAATCTGATGGTACCTCTGAGGATGACAAAGGTAATTAATTTTTCAAAAATATATAATTCTGTTCATTAGTAAGGGTAAATTAATCAATTAAATATCATTATTTATTTTCCGGGAAGCTGAGGATGAAGAGAAAAGGAAAGAGGGTGTCAGAAAAAGAGACATATCCAAACAAAATAGATTATGGAAAACAAAGAGAATTTAGGGTTTCAGGAAGAAAGAAAATAGTGCCTCTACTGATCTTTGCTTGTTGCTTTGCTCATGCTTAATCCACTGGTATAGAATGCAGCAGATTATTCCTGTACAATAGGCACCTTGCTAGGGTAGCCATTTTGATAATTTCTGGATAATTTTCTCATGATTTAATGAGGCTATGGAGAGGTAGAATTTTGTACCATCTTTCATAAGGCATCGGTGCTGTTGCTATTGAAGTCCAGAATTTGATTAAATTTATTTTAAGAACTCCCTTTGACTGCAGGATCCAACCTGAGTCAGTCATCAGATCAGAGGTTTAGTCTTCTGAGATTTCAGACTCATGCTGGAGCCCATCCTCAGGGAACTTCTCTCTACCAGAATGTGTGCTTTGGGCTATACTATGTGTAGTATTTACGTGGTGCCTGGTTGTGTGTGGCTTTTTATTTGATGATCAGGGTGTTGGTGGCTGGCTTATTAAGTTGTTGGCTTAATAGGCAGCACATAAATACTATGCTTAAAGTAGCCCAAAGCACAGATTCTGGTAGAGAGATGTTCCCTGAGAATGGGCTCCAGCATGAGTCCAAAAGCTTAGAAGACTAAACCTCTTGTCCCAGTGACCAACCCAGATTGGATCCTGCAACATTATCCTGGGATGTGTATATTTGCCTTCATTCCCTTTGACTGGTCTAGACCAGTGATGACTAACTTTTTTGCTGTCGTGTGGCAAAAGCATGGGGAGCGTGGGGTGTGTGTGTCATGTGTGCACGTACCCACACCCATAATTCAATGCTGCCCAGTCCCCCCGTGCATGTGTGTGCAACACCCCTGCACTCTCCCCCCGCTTTTGGCCCAGAGGGCCCGGTAGGCTGTTTTTCGCTCTCCCCAGGCTCCAGAGGCTTTCTAGGAGCCTGGGGATGGCGAAAACAGCCTTTCCCACCCCCTGGAGGCCATCCAGAGGCCAGAAATGGCCCATTTCCCAAGTTCCGGTGGGCCCGGAAGGCCCAAAAATCAGCTGGCCGGTGCGCACATGTGTGCTGGACCTGAGCTAGGGCAACACTTGCGTGCCCACGGATATGGCTCCGCGTGCCACCTGTGGCATGCATTCCATAGGTTCGTCATCACGGGTCTAGACTGATCTGTTATCAGCTAGAAGCAGTAGCTTTCTGTATAGAGTTCTTGGTGCTTTGTGAACTTGGTTGCTTACTTCACACTGATGATGTTACCTAGTTGGGTAACGCAACATCTGCAAGGAATAACCAAGCTCACAGAGCACCAAAACCTCCACAGTTGAACCTTGAATCGCATATATTGTCTTCTATTGGAGTAAGTTTTTTTTTTACTAGACCTATGGATGGCAGATCAAGTTGGAGATATTGTTGGTTACTGTGTCATTCTCCAGATTTGTTAGCATAGTTCGGTTAGAACCTTTACTTATTCTTCTTTTGTTGCTTGCCATATTATTTTAGATAAAAGCCTTTCAAACGCTTTTTTTTCTGAAGCTCTGTTTGGAGGCTTTTTTTTCTGAAGCTTCATTTCTGAGGCTTTTTTTCTGAAGCTTCTTTCAGAGGCTTCTTTCAGCCTCCGAAATCTCCCTTTGCAAGGCTGGCAGAGCTACATTTGTAGTATAAGACACACCCAGATTTTCACCCTCTTTTTCTGGGGAAAAGGTGCGTCTTATACTCCGAAAAATACGGTTTCTTGTACTATTCCTCCTTTCTCAATTATGATTGTTATCTTATGTAAAATTTACCATTCTGTTTCAATTTCTCTTGATTCAGATGACTCTATTACTTTTTTTTTTTTAAATCCAATATGACAATCAAATTCTGTGGGTCTTGTTTTTGCATTTGTAACACTTACAGTCTGTTTGCCATATAATTTTCCCTGAGGTTCTCATTCTTTCCCATAATGCTTTGTGAAATTATTTCAAATTATCTCTGCCACCTTGTGATGTTGTTGATTAAGGTGAAGTTCTGGTCAGTTCTGCATTAAAGGCTGATGAACAAATGTACAAATGAAGTATAAAAATGACCAGTAGATTTTTCCTTTTTTGTGAATGGGATCACAAATTATAATCTAGAAATAACTTTTTAAAAATTGGTTTATATAGTAGCCAATAGATAGTAGCAAATGGGCTTTAGTGTATTTTACTACATTTTGGCAGTGGTATTCTTTGTTCTTTAAACTTGCTAATGCAATTTTAGGCATATGCAACAGTTCCTATATGCTCCCACTTCAAAATTATGGAAAAATCTTAGCTCCATCTGCATTTTTTCATAGCTGGGAAGAATCCATAGACAAACAGAACAAAACAAAAAACAAAGGGAATTTGTGACCCCTTGTGCCCTTTTTTTAAAAGAGACAATGGATATTTAATTTTGCATTATTTCCCCCCTAATTAGATAGTTACACCTGTAACAAAAAAAGATGAAGATTTTGCACAAGAAAATAAATTGAGAAAATAGCATAGGAAAATAAATTATAATCTTCCTGATAATAACGGCTGTTGAAAATGCCTTCCAGATGATAAATGATTTAGTTTTAGTATGTTATGTCTTTGTTTCTAGTTTTCAGTTATTGTTACTTTTTGAAATTGATTATGTCCTCATAGGAGGACATAAAACCTCATTTGGATTTCATCCAAACAAATTGGAGTGAAGAGTGAGGGGGGAAAAAGGAGTGATTAATTTTGAACAGAATCCCATATAAATTTTTTTCCATAGCATAATTACATCATAGGGCAAAAATCTTAACTAAAAGTGACACAAATTTGTTAACATTTTTAAAGTAATAGAACCTATGTGCAACATTGATGCATAGATATTTTTGTATCATGTAATTGTAGTTCTTGAAATCTTCCTTTCCCCACGTGGTGTAATCCTAATCAAAAGTTGATCTTTAGGTGTAGTTTTCTTTAACAATATCTATATTTAGCCTATGATGCAGTTTACCTTAAAACTAATGAGTAAGTAAAATATAGGTCGCAGTGTCGAAATTATAGTGGATCACTAAGGAGTCTTTAAAATGATCTCATAAGAGTTTGTACAACTAGGAAAACCCATCAGTTTTCCTATATACAGTACCAATTTCTTCTAAATTCAGAACTAGATTGAGCAAATGTTAAATATTCAGTGGTATCAGTTTAATCTACAGAATTGTTTAACTGTTACTAAGACAAATACATTTTCATTTTATGAAGGTAACGACAGTTCCAGCAGTGACTCAGAGAGCTCTGAAAGCGAAACTGGTCAGTAATTATGCAGCTACATTTCATGTATATAAATAATTATTTGGTAATTTTATTGGGGGAGGGGAATCTTAAAGGGGAAATTCTCCTTTCAAACGATTCCTAAGGAACTGAATATGTTAAATGAACATAGAATTCTTCCTCCTGCCCATTTGGGAGGACAGCTGAAAAACAGAGGAAGGCAAGGAGAAGGAAATGCATAGAATTTGTCCTATTTTCGTATTTTAAATGTTATTGAACTGTAGCCAGAAGCTACAGGTAGTCCTCGACTTATGACCATTATTGAGCCCAAAATTTCCATTGCTAAGCAAGATACCTTTTAAGTGAGTTTTGCCCCATTTATGACCTTGCTTGCCATGGTTGTTGACTGAATCACTGCAGTAACATGGCTGTTTACTGATCTGAATTCCCCCATTGACTTTGCTTGTCAGGAGGTCACAAAAGGGGATGACATGACCCAGGACCCTGCAGTCATCGTAAACACATGTCAACTGCCAAGTGTCTAAATTTTGATCACATGACCGTGGGGATGCTGAAATGGTTGCAGTGTGAAAAATGGTCATAAGTCTTTTTTTTCAATGCCGTTATAACTTTGAATGATCACTAAATGAATGGCTGTCAGTCAAGGGCTACCTGTATGTAAGTCAGTGTTTGGCTTTACTATGTTTATTACTATGTTACTACTATTTTTATTACTATTATTTACTATTTTTATTACTTTCCTGCTTTCTTTGGTGTATGTTGTTGCCATGGCGAGTGATATTTTATCTCAGCAAACAGTTTTCTGTCTCAAACATAATATATGTTCACATGAGACTCCATGTCAGGGTGCCATAAGAACAGGTCCTTTGGGATTGGCAGGAAAAGTGGCAAAACAGGATAGTCAGGAAAAGAATTGAAGGAAATGGAGGCTGTCACTGAGTGACAAATATAGCCTTATGCACATGTTTTAATATTTATGCCTATTTATATTTTAAACAAACAAGCTAACCAGTTAACAAATCTTTCTGTCTCACTATGTCAACCTTTTTATTTACAGAGACAAATGGGACAAATGAAAATGAACCACGTGGGTATCCTTTATTTATTATTAATTGTAGTTTCTGTATGGGAAAGCTCTAACAGAATTGCTCTGCAAGATGGCAAGAAGATACTTAGAAATGAAAGCAAATTATTTGACTGTTTATGTTAAGAAGGGCATAAGATAATTTGAAAACAGTTAACAAATACCAAGGAATGGCACTTGCTCATTATAGTTAAAGCTTCAAAAAGTATCCTTTTACTACCGCAAATAATGTTATTTTTCCTCAGATTAAGAATTGAGGAAATTATGCGTAAATTGATTCAAGAGTAATAAATATAATAGTTAGGTGGAGCTCTCATACTCAGATTGCCAGAGAGTGAGGAAGATATGTCTCATTCAGGTAATCCTCAACTTATTGTAATACAGCCTATCCATTACAGTCATAAGTCGTGATCGTCATAAAGTGAGTCATCACGAGATCGACACGATTTTACAACCTCTTTTTGCGGCAGTTGTTAAGTGAATACATTAGTCGTAAAACAACCACAGTGATTGTTAAGTGAACCAATTGTTCACTATGGGCGTTTTTGCCGAAAACTGGAAGTAAATGTCATTTATCGGCAAAAATGTTGTAAAATGTGGTCAAATGGCCGAAAATGTGGACTGGTTGCCTAGTGCCAGAAATGCAATAATGTGACCACAGCAGAAGAAGCGGCTGCCAGAACTTCAGAACCAGATTAGTACCCCTGCTGAGGTCCATTGTAACTTTGAATGGTTGCTAAGCAACCAGTTGTAACTTGAGGATTACCTGTATGTCAAGTCTGTTGTGCCTCTACTCAGAATGGCATCAGGTGAGGGAAAGCTGAGGGAACTACTTTTGGAAGTAGCACTCTGAATTTCAAAAGACTTGGTTCTAATCAGGTGGGCTCTTGTTCTTTAATCATACAAACAAAAGCAATTATCTATTGTAAATGTGTAATATAAATTTTAGGATCAAATATGTTTTGTGTGTGGTATTCTTGAGAACTAAAAAAAAAATAATCCAGACTAAATATGTGAAAAAATTACAGGAAATGACTTAACATGCAAAAGTTTAGGCACTTGTGATTTGTGTATCTTTAAGTGGTAGATGATCTCTGGAGGGCCCGGGACAGGGGTTGCTCCTCTATCCTGATCCTATTAGACCTCTCAGCAGCTTTTGATACCATCGACCATGGTATCATGCTGCACCGGTTGGAAGAGTTAGGGGTAGGGGGCAGCGTGTTGCGGTGGTTCTCCTCCTTTCTCTCTGATCGGTCGCAGTCTTTGTTGACAGGGGGGCAGAGGTCGACCCCGAGGCCCCTTGTATGTGGGGTGCCACAGGGGTCGGTTCTCTCACCCCTTCTGTTCAACATTTATGTGAAGCCGCTGGGTGAGATCATCCGTGGTTTTGGGGTGAAGTATCATCAGTATGCTGATGATACTCAGCTATACATCTCCACCCCAGACCACCCCAATGATGCCCTTAAAGTGATGTCCCAGTGCCTGGAGGCTGTACGGATCTGGATGGGGAGGAACAGACTCAGGCTCAACCCATCCAAGACCGAGTGGCTGTGGTTTCCGACGTCCCGATATAGTCAATTGGTGCCATCACTGACTATTGGGGATGAGTCATTGCCCCCCACGGAGAGGGCTCGCAACTTAGGCGTCCTCTTGGACTCAAGGCTGTCTTTAGAAGAACACTTGACGGCTGTGGCCGGGAGGTCTTTTTATCAGGTTCGCCTGATTCGCCAGTTGCGTCCCTTTCTGGATCGGGACGCGTTAAATACGGTCACTCATGCCCTCGTCACTTCACGCCTGGACTACTGTAATGCTCTCTACATGGGGCTCCCCTTGAGGAGCACCCGGAGGCTCCAGCTGGTCCAGAATGCGGCTGCACGGGTAGTTATGGGAGCAGCATGGCGCTCCAATGTGGCTCCCTCCTGCGCGAGCTGCACTGGCTCCCTGTGGTCTTCCGGGTGCGCTTCAAGGTCTTAGTTACCACCTTTAGAGCGCTCCATGGCTTAGGACCGGGGTACTTACGAGACCGCCTTCTGCCACCAATAGCCTCTCACCGCCCAGTACGCTCCCATAGAGAGGGGCTTCTCAGGGTGCCGTCAGCCAAACAATGTCGACTGGCGGCCCCCAGGGGGAGAGCCTTTTCTGTGAGGGCACCCACCATCTGGAATGAGCTCCCCCCAGAGATACAGAAGATTCTGGATCTGCGCACTTTCCGCCGTGCCCTCAAAACATTCCTGTTTCAGCAGGCCGGCCTGGCCTAACTTTCCCTTTATTTTGCTTTTTGATTTTATTTTAAACTGGGATGCCTTGAATTATCTAGGACCAGAGTGTTTAGTATATTTTAATTGGTTTTTTATTAACGTTTATATTAAATGTATTTTTATCGTTCGCTGTTCACCGCCCTGAGTCCCTTAGGAATAGGGTGGTATATAAATTTAATAAATAAATAAATAAATAAGTGAACAGAAGCTGACCCAATATCTGTTAAAGAGGAGATATTTTGGCAAATTTGAATGCATGCTTGCTTGCATAGTATGTGTGATTGTTTATTTATGGATTCAGTTTTTATTTAAAGTGGCTATAGCAAATGCAAATATATATATATATTTGGATTGAGGGGTATGTATATATATATATATATATATATATATATATATATATATATATATATATATATTCCTCAATCCAGTACTTTGTAACATCTCCTTTGACAGAAAGAATAATTTTCAAATGTTTTCCTATTCTTCCCTTTCCTCTTATTTTGATTTTTTTCAAGAAACAATTCCTTGCAACAGGCTTGCTACCATTCTGCTAGTATTTGCATGCTTCAAAATCACCCCATCCATTTCCCCATCTGTAATAAAGACTTGACCAAGGTTTCCAAATGAATCATATTACTTTTTTTAACCACTTATGTACAACTTGCAATTGCAATAAATATAGCAAAGATATTAAATATAATAAAGGGGACATCACACATCCTTGTCTGGTTAGTTTTAAACCATTTGTAAAACATTCCATTTATTCTTATGTATGCTTTACTTCCATATGTAGCATTTCCTATAAATGGTGGACATTGTCATTTTTTGCACATTTGGAGCAACCAAAGCCTAATTTTACTCCAAATACGTTCAAATTTTCCTTCAAACTAGGATATCTAATATAGAGCCTACATTGAAAGTCACTATGCTGTTGGTTGCATTCCACCAATTATGAGGTGTATATGCAGTGTTCTGACATACACTGGTAGCCCTCGACTTACAATCATTCACTTAGTGACCATTCAAAGTTACAATGACAATGGAAAGTTACTTATGACCAATTTGAGCTGCGGTGGCGCAGTGGTTACAGTGCAGTATTGCAGGCTACTTCTGCTGACTGCCGGCTGCCAGCAGTTTGGTAGATCGAATCTCACCAGGCTCAAGGTTGACTCAGACTTCCATCCTTCCGGGGTCGGTAAAATGAGGACCCAGATTGTTGGGGGCAATATGGTGACTCTGTAAACCGCTTAGAGAGGGCTGTAAAAGCACTATGAAGCGATATATAAGTCTAAGTGCTATTGCTATTTCACACTTGTAACTGTTTCAGCATCCCCATGGTCATGTGATCAAAATTCAAACACTTGGCAACTGGCATGTATTTATGACAGTTGCAGTGACCCAGAGTGACACGATTTGTAACCTTCCAAGCTGGCTTCTAACAAGCCAAGTCAATGGGGAAAGCCAGATTTGCTTTAACAACTGCATGATTCAATTAATAATTGTAGTGATTCGCTTAACAACTATGGCAAAAAGGGATATAAAGGGGCACAACTCACTTAACATCTGTCTTGCTTAGCAATAGAAATTTTGGGCTTAATTGTGGTCATAAGTCGAGGATTGCATGCGTTGCTCACTTTATTTACCTTGTTTATGTAAACATTATTTTCTATTTTTCTCCACTATTGACCAATGTTCAATAGACTCCTTAGGTCTTTGCTGTTCCATTGTTTCACATTTTTCCATTTCTCTTTAATTTGCATTCCCTTCAGTAGTACTTTACAATTTATTTATTTATTTTTAATTTGATTTATATGCCGCCCTTCTCCGGAGACTCAGGGTGGCTTACAATGCGTTAAGCAACAGCCTTCATACTTTTGTATATTTATAGAAAGTCAGCTTATTGCCCCCACAAACTGGGTTCTCAATTTACCCACCTTAGAAAGGATGGAAGGCTGAGTCGACCTTGAGCCTGGTGAGAATTGAACTCGCAGTAATTGCAGGCAGCTGGATGTTAAATGCAGCCTTAGGAGGCATTAGCCTCCTATGCCACTCAGGCTCCTATTCTTATGAACATGTTATTTAAAACCCTAATTGATTATTTTTTTCTGGTATTTTCATGGTGAAAATCTGGTAATAATGAAACGATATTCAGTGTATGATCTGAATCATTTTGGGAAAGATTTTTGGGGATTTTAGCCTTTCTCTAATAACAGAAGTCATATGTGGATTAGAATTCTAAATTGTTATCAGCTGTAATATGGGGAATGGAATGGCAAAAACTATAATTGGTAATAAGAGTATGGTTGTCATTATAATCTCTCATTTTTATAACAACCTGGAAAATTGATTGTATAGGAACATAAAATCTCTGTTGGGTCAGGTCAAAGATTCTCATAGTTCAATATCCTGTTTCTATTAACGGTCTTATGCCTCTGGGAAACTTACAAGTAAGTTACTAAATAGTAACTTTGCTGATGAGTAAGGAACATTTAACAAGCTGTCATTACTAATAGCTGTTTATAAGTTTATAAAAGTTTATAAGTTTTATTTGTCAAGCATATATAAGATAACAGGTAAAGTATTGTTCTGCCCCAGCTCCGGATTCCCAAGGATATTGACACACACCAACGGTCCTTATCAAATTTATTAAGTAGCAAGAATCAACCAAAGTCTGGCAAAGGTTGGCAACCAGCCCAGAAAACAAGATACGATAAGACTTTTCCAAAAATGCTCTGATGATAATTACAAGTTGTTTCCAGCAAGAAACTTACTAACGGCGTGTGACTTAAATAGGCTAAGGGAGTGGCCAATTATCCTCAAGCCTTACTCTCGAGGAGACCTCCTCCTCCTGAGTAGCCACTCCTGCCTTTTGGCAGCCCTGCGTGCTCGAGCATTGAGAAGAGGCTCCTCCACTTCGCTCTCTCCACTTGAAGGAGTCTCTGGAGGTTCTGAAGGCCCTGGCTGAGTCTCTGCCTCTGGCACCACATCCTCTTCAGCCTCCTCGCTGTCCAACGTGAGCGCTGGCTGCGCAGGCTGCTGGCACGACACCACACCAGCCTCCTCGTCGGGATCAGCCACGATCTGCGCAGGCCGCTGGCCGGCCACAACAAGTATAAACATAATTTGAATACATGAAAAGATTAAGTAAAAAGGAATATTAGGACAGGGATAGTAGGCACACTGTTGCACTTAGGCACGCCCCTTACAGACCTCTTAGGAATGGGGTGAGTCAACAGTAGACAGTTTAAGGTTAAAGTTTTGGGGGTTTGGGGAAGAAACTACAGAGTCAGGTAGTGCATTCCAGGCATTGACCACTCTGTTACTGAAGTCATATTTTCTGCAATCGAGTTTGGAACGGTTTACCTTGAGTTTGTATCTATTATTTGCTCATGTATTGTTGTGGTTGAAGCTGAAGTTGTCATTGACAGGAAGGACATTGTGGCAGATAATTTTATGTACTATGCTTAGGTTAGACTGAAGTTGGCGTAGTTCTAAGTTGTCTAACCCCAAAATTTGGAGTCTGGTGGCATAAGGTATTTTATTGCGGTTAAGGAATGGAGGACTCTTCTCCTAAAATTTCTGTGTGGAAATCTATCATCATGTTCGTTTCTCTTTGTAGCGGGTTTAATGTGATAACTTTCATATGATAGCATAGTAAATTGTGGTTCCTGCTTGATTATACTTTGTGATAAGAAATAAATTCTGTTACCCTAAAATAATATGAAAATGTTGAGATTGTAGAATATTATTGTATCCAGCATTTTGGCAAATAAAGCACAGGCAGTTAATTAAAGTAAAATGCACGGGGCCTGGGGGAAAATATAAAAGGTAAAAGCATTTATTAAAAAGAATCTGATATGATTCCTCAAATGACAGGAATCATTCACATGTTATGTTTTGATAATGATTTTAAAAAATCCTATCTGATTCAGTGTATGTTTCACTTTATTATTATTTTTTTACAGTTGAAGAACCAGAAGAGAAAGAGTTACAGCTGTACTGCAGTAAATCAGGTACAGTCATTGTATATTTCACAATGTGGCCCAGAATTCTGGAAAATGAAGCACAGGCAATGAATAAAAGTTAATTAATTCATTAATTCATTCATTAGTTAAGTGCTTTCTCCTTCTAAAAGGAGAAAGCACTTATATGAACCTGATATGACCTCAAAGGATAGGAGTCATTCAAATGTTATGTTTTGATAACAATTTTAAAAATCGTACCTGATTTATGATTATTTTTTTTGTTTGTTTTACAGTTGAACAAGAAGGAGAAGAGTTGCAGAATGGTGGTGAATCCGGTATACACCCTTAGAAGATTGTATATTTTGAAATGTTAAAAGAGTTTTAATTTTTTAAAATAATCTAATTTTGTTTTATTGTTTCGTTTTAGAAGTTAATATCCAGCAATGCTGTAAACACTGCATAATCCAAAAAGTAGGTTTGGAAATTTCAAATTGCCTTAAATCTTAATTCATAAATATGCATTAATGCATAAATTATTGATATTTCAATAATTTATTTTTCTTTTTTTAAAATATAAAGAAGCAACACGAACAAGTCACTCCCAGAAGATTTCTGAAAGGACAGTTTTGGTAGCTATTATCTATTATTATTATTATAGCTGAAAATATTTCTGGAATTGTTTTCTTTTTTATGCTTTTTTATGCTTATTATGTAGGTGCAAATTTATATATGCATGCTATCAATTAGTAGAGGATGTAGGACAATCTGTTGGTGATTCTATATATTTACTTCATTCCACAAGTATTTTTATAGGATAGAAAAAATAAAGGAAAGTTATAGGTTGTTAATTATAAAGTCAAGAACATGCAAAAATTGCTATATATACCTTGTTCTTTTAGAATACTGCTTTAGGTATTCTAGGATATATATATATATATATATATATATATATATATATATATATATATATATATATATATAGGCAAATTGTGTATTCTGAAATTATGAAAAGAAAGTCTACTTCATAGAAAATGGAAATTATGAACTTACTGGAATACTTCTTACCTTACTGTTATTTATTAAAAGTACATTAAAATACATTCATTATCATTATGTGAAATATAAGAAACATAGTCTAAGAGGCTAGTATGATTATGTACACTAATTATACTAATTATACTATGCACACTAAATTATATATATATGATATTAATACTTCAAATTACAGTATATTAATAGGTAACAATCTGTTTGCTAAGGGTTTTTGCACTGAAAAATAACATTTGTGACTTTCATCTTTTTTGTATTGTTAAGAAATGGTTTGCATGACAATTTTAAAACACTTTTAATTAGCATATTATTTTAGATGCAAAAGGTAACAATAGATTATCTTAATGCTCATAGGCGGAAGAGTTATGATAGCACCAATATTCTGTTTTATGTGTTTTAAAATATTTATATGGAAAGATAAAAAACAACAAATATCATTTGATGATATTACAGATTCAGAGTAACCTTTTGTATGTCATTTGTTTAGCTTGAAGCTGGATGGTGAAGGAACTTTTGAATGTACAGCGACGGGGTTAATTTTTGAAGTAACCAGATCTGTTACCATTGAATATTCAGTTTTGTCTTGGACCAAATATGCTGCTTATGTTAAAGAACCTTGGATTGTTGTGGGTCCTATATTTGATATCAAATGTTCCTCTTCTGCTCTTACTTCGATTCAGTTTCCACACACTCTCTGTCTGAATGGTAAGATTCATTGTAAACATTATCTCCTATATTTATGTATTGTGGCACATTCTTTAGAAAGTTCTAACATTTTGGAATTTGTGTGCAGATCATTTGTCTGAGAAGGCCTTCAAAGTATTCCATTTCAAAAAGAATGGTCCAGAATTTGAAGGCTCCATTGATCATTCAACCACACATGTCAAGTGGCACGTGAGCTCACTATCTCCAGTTGGACCAGTAATTGAGAGATATGATCCAGTATATTATCATGGGGTAGTCATTTTATATAAAGTTATCAACAATCATCCTTCCTTGAAATTCCGTGTGTATATAGCTACAAATAACAATTCATTTATAAAGGTAAGATCAAGTTTTTTTTTATTTTTTGGGAAAGTAAACTCTTCATCTTTTTAAAGGCAGAAGCGGTGACTGTACAATTGTTTCTAATGGATACTTAATAAAAAGTTCTAAGAAAGTGATTAGGTTCGGCTCCCTTGCCATTGCAATTAAAAGTCAGTGGGTTTAAATTCACCCAACCTGGATCAGCTGGGTG
This sequence comes from Pantherophis guttatus, assembly GCF_059756535.1. Lineage (NCBI taxonomy): Eukaryota > Metazoa > Chordata > Lepidosauria > Squamata > Colubridae > Pantherophis > Pantherophis guttatus. Next base: position 23,599,044 of record NC_142068.1, read on the forward strand.
AGATTGAAATGCTATTTTGAATGTCAGTTTCTGCTTTACTGCTTCTCGTTATTTTATTTTATCATATTGAATAATGTACATATATTTTATTTTAACTTATTTTATTTTATTTTTATTTTTTAATTTATTTAGATTTTGTTTGTGACCTAAAATAAAATAAAACAGTGAGAAATCTTGCCAAACAAAGGCTAGGCAGATAGCTAAATTAAATGCTATGTTTATATACCAGTTCTGTATTCTGCACATTTCTAGGGTTCCTATGCTCAAAACTAGGAAAGTACAATTTCTTTCTAACAAAACAAATGGGAGCCAGAACACCAATGGGGATGTAATATAATGAATGAATTTAAAATATTGGGTAGGTAGGATAACTTAACTCCATTTTAGATTGAAGTACGTTGATAAACTGTATATCTATTCTAATATGTCTATTATTACTCTTCCATTTCTTGAAATGGATAAAAAGCTTTGGTTTAATTTTTAGGATATATCCAAAACTGTAAGACGATCTCTGAATAAATTCATTAAAATTGAAAAACCTCCTTGTCATAAATTATTGCAAAATGGAAAGAAATACAGATTAACTAGTGATCCAGAAGCTGACATAACCCCTGAGGTAGGTTTCTCATTCTTTGATAATTGGTTTGTCAACATATGTAGACTTTGTGAAACATGAAAATATCATCATTTGAACTTCCAGTTTTAGGACAATTGTTAAGTTAGATCAAGCCTTTGGTATGATAATGGCATGTACAGCAAAATGTTTTATTCATTCATAATGAAGAATACTTTAAAGAAGAAAAGTATTTTGTCACAGTAAGCAGACTTTTTAATATTTCAATATCCTTTTCTAGGAAATTCAGTTTGGAGATGACTCCACCCTGGCAGAGAAGCCTTTCTTTGAGGTATATTTAGAACAGCCAATGGAACTTATGCTATCTTTGGTGGATTTGGAATCTGAAGAAGTTGTGTGGAAGGCAAAGCTCAGAGAATGTAAGCATATATTGAGCACAATCCAGTGCATCATACATGTATCTAGAATTTTTTAAATTAAACATTTAATAATTTATTTATGTAAGTATGTATGTATGTATGTAATTTATATGCCGCCCTTCTCCCGAAGGACTCAGGGCGGCTTACAAAGAATGGAACAAAAATTACATAAACATTAAAAATCCAATTAAAAATTGATTAAAATTATTTAAAATCACCCCTGCGGATTAGCCCATTTGATGAAAGAGCCGCGTCTTCAATCGGCGGCGGAAGGAGAGGAGGTCAGAGGCTGTCCTAAGGCCGGTGGCAGCCCATTACAGAGGGTCAGCGCTCCCACAGAGAAATGAATTGTAATGAATTGTAATTAACAAATTTGCATAAAATATGTGCATTTTATGTTATTTTGTGTTTGATTTATTTTTGTAAATAAAATTAGCTTCTAATTCTAAAACTCCTATCAAAAAAATCTACAGTATGAACATAAATCTTTTTATGTTTGGGAATTTTATGTAACCACAAGGTGAAGGAAAATTAAGGCAACAATACAATATGTCTGTATCATGCTAGATCTATAGTCTTATGTGATAACAAAGCTATCTTCTGATTTTAGGGATAATTTTAATATGTCTGTGGCTTGGTTCATGGAAAAACCTTTGTAGAAATTGCGAATACAAACACGTATTTATTTGAATGTAATATCATTTTTTTTCTAATTTTAGATAAGATTATCATTGTGGAGCATAGTTTTTCTCTGAGTTTTGGAATGTGCAGAAAAATCAGCAGTGAAAGCCTCAAAACAAATTTGCTTGAGTTTTATTGGAGGAGGGACAGAAGAGAAAATCAAGCAGTTTTTTTTTCCTTCCACAGAAAACAGTTCCTTCTGTTCCTTTATAAGTTCCCTTCATATGCCTTAAAACACAAGCAAATTGATTTCTCTTATGATCTTGCTTATTATCTCTAAAAACAGTGCAAAATGAAAAATGGACCCTCCTCTTTACTTTGCTCAGGTTTATTGCATTTATCAAAATTTTCTGGCATCCTTGATATTGTAGGTACTGTAGCAAAGATATTTGAATTTCTTCTTTTCTGCAATGGTTGAAGGAAATTTAATGCATTCTTAGGACATAAGAAACATTATGTATTTTGGCCCTTTCCTTTGCTATCAGATACAGGGAAGTTGACCCTAGATATCTAGACCTTTCTGTTTTAACTATGGTAGATATTTGTTAACAGTAGGAAACACAACTTTTGTATATACTTGCTTGATTAGTTTCTGCTTTATGAAATTCTTTGAAGATTTTGCCCATATATTTTTAAAAGCTATAGAAGTAAAAGCTATAGAAGTAAATGTCCATTTGACCTATATTGTTTATATCATTCTTTAATTATGTCATCCTTTAATTAGAATTGCAAATTACTTTCCCATATGCTTTAATTTTATTCTTGTCTTTTTTTTGCATGGGATAGCTGATTGGACTCTACATAACCAGAACGAAAATGAGCAGGAAAAATCTCTTAACTGTAAGTGTTTGAAACAGATCTGCTTAAAAGGGCCTGGTGGCTCAGCAGACTGATAGCATTGTGATTAACACCAGCTGTCTGCAATTACTGTAAGTTTGAATCTCACCAGGCTCAAGGTTGACTCAGCCTTCCATCCTTTCTAAGGTAGGTAAATTGAGGACCCAGTTTGTGGGGGCAATAAGCTGACTTTGTATAAATATACAAAAGTATGAAGGCTATTGCTTAACACATTGTAAGCCGCCCTGAGTCTCCGGAGAAGGGCGGCATATAAATCAAATTTAAAAAAAAAAACTGTTTTGTACAGTATATATTTACGTTCACTTTTCTGTGACTTCTCAAAGGGAGCATTCACGTGTCTTTCCAACTATAAACATCTGGAAAAATTGTGGCCATCTATTACTGCTGAAGCACAACATAATAATGCCTTTGCTAACCTTGTGTTCTATCTATGACAAACTATAATCCAGTCACTGTCTGCGGCCCCCTTAATATTTTATTAAAGGTGTAGGAGGCAGTCAAATTAAATAATTACGATAAAGTATGAAGGTTTAGGGGAAAAGATGGTGATCACCAGTTAAAATTGGATGGAAAAGCATATTGGGGGCTAAAACACAATCCAACACTAATTTTTATAAAATACATCTTTTTTTATAGTATCGTTCCATGTTCAAAGGCAGAGGCCTTTATACATACAATACCCATCAACTATAAGGATGACACACCCTAGTTAAAAGGGACGGTCCACTACAAATAGACCATTGCACCCAAAATATCTTCCCCTGAAGCCTGATGTTTCTATTCTTTTAAACTTGAGAGTACTCTCTATGTCTATAGCCAGATATATCCATGGCTTTCAGTCACAAGGGTTGTATGCTTTAATATCATCCTGGCTTATGCATCTAGAACCTCTGCTTTAACTTCAGAGACCTTAAAACACCATTCTTTGCTTTTGATGCTGACATGCTAACTGGACTGCTGCTGGTTGAAGCCTACCATCACTCGGGGCATCACAGGTTCTCCATCCCTAGTTTTCGTAGTGTTCTTCCTGAATAGGTAGCACTTACATTTCTTCAGATATCGGCTGATTTTCAGTCCCTTTAGTTGCAGTTCTCATTGCCTGAAACTGCTGCTTTGGAAACTTACTTTGAAGCTTGTTTATAGTGTGTGTGGGGGGGGTGGGGGGTGTATATGAGATTAAGAACAAAGGAAAATTCCATTTAAAAGGTCTTGGGATGGTACATATGTTTAGAAAGCATGAAAGACTGTACACTATGATTCCCTGGGGTTATTTTTGTCTTGTGTGCTTTAGGTGTTGGGAAACGAAAAGCTACCACCAAACTTAAAAATGAACTTTGCTGTAAGCGACAAAAAATTGCAGACATCACAGGTAAATGTTTTATGTGCTTTTTTTTTAAAAAAATGTGGCTTTTAGTTTTTCCATATTGTGAAATGATGCATTTTATATAGGAATTAACAGTCTGAACTATGGAAATGTAACATTTGAATGTCTGCAAGCATTCTTAGACCATTTTTATGAAATATTAAATGTATTTTTTAAATGTCCACAAGAGGAAGATCTTCGATGTCTGTTAGTTTGATACTTTTAAATGAGTTATAGCGAAGACAACTTTCATTTACTGAAATTCTAATTAAGATGATATTATATTTCCTTCTCTTTGATAATTATTTATGCTCTTTTAGCAACAGTGGCCATAGAACTCTTTACTCTTTTCCATGTTACAAGCAATGTGTTTGGGTGTGCTTATGTGTGTCCATTCTTTCTTCCCGAAGAAACAATTTATTTATTTATTTAAGAAAATTTATATGGCCACCAAACTCACTCTCAATGACGCAAGATAGCTTACAAGGATAAAAGCCCAATATAAAAACAGTAAAAAATTAATAGCACCGATTACCTACATGTTTAGTTTTTAAAAATAATTTTATTAAATATTCAAATGCAATAGTAAAAACTAATCAAAACTAAAAAGAAAGAGAAAAAAGAGTAGAAAGGATAAAAAGTGCAAAGGAAAAAAATAGAATAGAGAAGAGAAAAAAATATATAAAGAATTGACTTTCAACCTTCATCATAACATGTACCGTGTTTCCCCATAAATAAGACCGGGAGTCTTCCGGTATACCTTCTGATCAGGGGTGAAATGCTACTGGTTTGCACCAGTTCGGGCGAACCAGTAGTGGCGGTGACACATGGTTTGGTGAACTGGTAGCGGCGGCGCTGCGAAGCTCCGCCCACCTGCCCGGACATTGTTACTTCCTGGTTTTAACAGGAAGTAACCTGTTTTTTACCCTCTGCCCATGCTCAGAAGGCTTTGTGCATGCGCAGAGGGTCCAAAATAGTACGTGATGCACGTGGAGCATGCACTTCTGAACTGGTAGGGAAGGTAAGTAGATTTCACCCCTGTTTCTGATGGTATTCCTCCAGCATAGCTCTTGACCTCTATCTATAGAAATCTATCCATAGAAGCGAATGTTGCTATTAAGATTGTTATTATAACTTCTGAGTTTTTCAAATTATCCTTCAGCATTTTCAATGTTATAATATTTTGCATCACTCTGTAGCTGTTAAGGAGTATTATGTATGCTCTTCCTTTAAATTAAAGCCTTTGGTTCCCTCTAGTGTCCAATTTCTAAAATTGTTTATCTCTTTTATATTTAAAGCAAGTCAACTTTCTCACAAATAGGATTCTTAAAATTAATTCCAAAATATTATTTCAAATTTATCTGGTTCCATTTATAACTTTCTAAAATCAAAGTCTTAATTAGCTTTTTGCTATTTATTTCATTTTTATAAAAAGTTCCTAAGCTTGTAGTTAATTTTTTTTCCATTAAGAATTGAAGAGACTCACCTGGTGTTTTCCGATGTGTCGATCCAAAGGTTTCTAATACCTGAAAATTAATTAATAAGTAATCTCCAAATATGATCAGAGAAGGAAATATATTAATTTAATGCCCTTTTAAAGGCATTCACTGCATTTTGAGCAAGATAGCTCTTCTCTTGTCTCCCAGTATTCAAAACCTTCTGGAGACCTCTGTCATGCAGTCTCCTTGAAAGAAACAAATAGGAATGATATCCTGTACTTTCTTTATCTGGTGAGTTTCAAAGAGCCAGCCTACTTGCTGACTCTTTGTTCTTCACCATGGTCATTGGCTCTGCTTTTCACAGAGCCTTCTTCATTTTGCCATTTCTTCTTCTGGAAATCCCATAATGCCTATATGTTTATATGTTTGTCTATTTGGGCCTAATCAAGTGTATATAGATGTGTTTCCTCTGAATACAATATAAATTTCTGCATTCCCTTGTGGTGACCCTGTGTTTTTTTATGTATCTCTGTGCTTTAAAAAATAAGGGTGATATTGTGTGGGTTATGTGACTTGGAAGATGCTGGAAGATTCTTAGTATGGCCTAAGCTGTTGCACAAATTCCCCTGCCAAAAGGATCTATTTGGATTTTTTTCTTCTGCAGACCCCAATCTGATTCAGACCATTTTTGAATTTAAATCTTTAAATTTCGTGTGTAGAAGAAAGAAAACAGCAAAAGTAAGATTTGAGTTCAAAAATGGGCTGGATCAGACTGGGGTTTATCCATTTTTTCAGAGAGTTATCTTGCTGATGGAAAAACATGCAGGCTCCTGTACTTCTTTACATAACTCCCTCTCAACATTCTGCTGTTTTGAAAAGAAATGGACAATTCTGATATGTTTTTTTTAACATCCAGTGAGAATTGAACTGCATGAAAAGCCAGTTGGATGACATTGGACTAGTCACACCCTCTCAGGTCTAGGAAGAAACTAGTGGCAAACCTAGAAAACTGCAGTGACTAGTCTGATTAATTAAGACTGACTTGAGGAAGCAAGAAAAGGCTAGAGATTTGCATATTTTTATTTTATTACTATCATAAGACCAGCACTACCAAGAAAACAATATACATTCAATCTTTAAAGGAAAGGAATAAAATTGATTACATTTTAAAGCTGAATTAATTATTAGGATAACAACTTTGGTCCCTGAATGACTGCACTGAGTAATCAGAACTTTGGAAGGTAATAAACTGACATTGGGACACAAAACATATTTATTTATTCATGTATTTGTAGAATAATTTATAACTAATTTATAAATGCCTACTTCACAGTGGCTTACAATAAGAAAGAAGAAAAACAAACAGCAACTATCTGGTTCATGCTGACTTTAAAGTACTTTATTTCTGTCATTGACAAACCATTTAGAGTAAAATAATTAAAGGATAATATAAAATAAATAAAATGAAGTGGAATAAAAAAGGGTACACTGATTATGCCCAGCACAGATGAAACTTTTTTAGTTCATATAAACAACTTTGAACATAGACTGTTAGACTAAGGCTTCACTGAAGCTAATGAACAGAAAAGTTAGCAGTTATTGTTGCCGTTAATCTTGAAACAAGTTTAATTAAGTTTAACTTAATTAAGTTAAACTGTTCCAAATGAAGTTCCTTCAAATCTTGATAAACTTTGACCTTCAACTGACTAATTTTGGGGAATATCCCAATTGAAGCAACAAGAGAGATTAAAATTTTATCAACAACCACCAGAATCCAGGTTGTAACCTCTACAGATTCCTGGCCTAACTAAGATCTACATTTGGGTGCTTGGAAGATTTTTTTTCCAGGATTGGGAAAATTAAAGTTTAGTATAATCACAACCTTGTACTATGTACAGCTGTAGGAGAAGAGCAGGCAGAGCTGGGGGACAGAATTAAGTGCGTTATCAGTTTAGAGACTTTACGTTCCCACAAAGGGTCCAAGTTTAACTCTTCCTGAATTCTGCTGATCCTTATCTAGTGACAATTTAGTGTTGAACTTAAATTGCATAAAGGCTTTTATAAATTTTCTGTGTGCAACTTAATGGGTGGTGCTGATTCTTTGCACTTGATAACAGCAAAAGTAAAGTAAAGCTTGGGCATTAAAGTGATAACACTAATGTTCTGACCTAGGCTTCCTGATATAGTAAAAAGCACACAATTAGTCCTCAAACCCCTTTTTTTATTTTAACAGCTGTGAATTCCTTCCATTCACAGCACGTGCTGAATCACCAAGAGTTTATAAATAGCCCAACAGAAGTCTGCCACAGTCCTTCAGTTAAGGCTGGTAAACACCCACCTTTATCTTCTTTGACACACTGCCAAAGACCTAATTGGCAATTATCTTGGCAAGGCCACACGGAAACACAGAGTCAAAAACGGAGCTTCAAAGTACAAATTGACACCATCCATAATGTTGCTTCCTGCAAAGGCCCACCTGCCTTTGCTCTTCCTTTTTGTCGTATGGGAGGGGCCAATCATCTCCAAGCCTTACTCCCGAGTCATCCCTTTCGTTTTAACTGTTCTTGCCTTCTGGCAGCTCTGCGCATGTGCACACTAGGAACAGGCTCCCCCTGTTCCTCTGCCTCTCTGATGTCTGACTCTGGAGGCTCCGGAGTCCGCACATAACTGCCAGATGTCCCTGGCCCCATCTCTGCCTCTGATGCAGAGCCCTCGTCCGAGCCTTCCCCAGATTCCAGGACTGGCTCATGTTCCTCCCCAGACTCCTCACTGTCTGACTCTGCTGCCAGTTCCACAGGCTGCTGGCAGACCACAACAGCTAAGTGAATGATGGCTGTGTGATGAATCTCAGACTGGTAGCGGTGGTGTCTTATGCATTATTTGCTGCATATGCCAATTGCACACTCTACAATCTGGGGTCATGAAAAATTATTCCAATGTTTACAACATTCCACTTGTCCCTTATCTGTCTATTAATATGTTATCTGTATTTAATCAGTCATGTGACATACTTCACAATCTTTGTTTTAGAGCAGTTTATATTCAGCCAGACTCCTAATTTGATTTATGTCTGTGAAAACAAACAACATTTGCATAACGCAAAAAAGAGGGTCCTTTGCCAGGCAACTTTACAGGGGGATAATGCTGCTGTGAAAAGGCAAGATATATAATTAAATGATTTATATAGATGTTAAATAATCATGGAACTAACAAGTAACCTTGCTCAATGCATTTTTTTTATCATGGATCCTGTCTGACAGTTTGTCTCTAATACTGGAATGGGTTTCACAACACAAATTATATATTAATAAAAGGAGCTGCCTGATAATACTAATTTCACCCAGTAAGATTCACCCATATCTTAACAACAAATCAAATGCTGAAATGACTTGAAATCTATCAAAGTAATATACTGTCTTGGAAATTGACTTTCCTTTTCGTACTCAGTGTGTTAGAACCAATATCTGACTGCGTTTTCTCTGAAGCTTGCTTGCTTATCTACTAAAATGTTACATTACCGCAGTGGTCCCCCATATTTCTGGCTTGGTGACTGGTGGGGGGGGAGAGGGGATGGTTCCATGCGAGTGTGACTGCTTGCGCAAACATGCTTGCCCGCTGCCTCCGCAGTCCGGTTTTGAATGGGCCACAGCCTGGTGGTGGGACATGTCTAGGGGTTGGGGACCTGTGCATCACTGAATTTAATCTTGAGATCTCAGCAGTAGATTCTTAATAGAATCTGTTTTTGAATTTTTCCTTAATAGCTTGATCAGACCTCCCCCCCCCCCCTTTAATATGAATAATGATGGTTAAATCCCAGTCTTTGGGTATGACTGTGGCATTATCTGTGGCAGTGAAATGTGGTAAATAGAAAAGTACCATTCATATGTCTGCTTTAAGAATATCTGTGTGAATCAGGTCATTGCTAGGGACTTTTTAAATTGACATACCCTGTTTTCCCCAAAATAAGACATCTCCTGATAATAAGCCCAATCGGGCTTTTGAGCGCATGGCAATAAGGCCAAGGGCTTATGTCAGGGTTCAAAAAAATATAAGACAGGGTCTTATTTTCGGGGAAACATGGTAGGTGTATCCATTCAGGGATCTTCTCACTATGGTCAATCTTTAGAAGTTTCCAAGTCAAATACAAACTTGGGTAAGAGAAAAAAAAACGGCTGCAAAGGGAATAATTTAGGATGATTTGGCTAGTTATTTTGCTAGGTCACTCCCAAACAATTCCAAAATAAGGCTCTTTTTTTGACTGCATAAATTAACTCCTGCCAACTAGGCTTATTCATCCTCCTTCTCAATTTTTATTTATTCTTTTAAACTGGACATTTATAAATAAAATCAGAGGAAATAGATAGAAGACCTGCATATCTATATGATTTGCAAGTTTTTAGCAGATATATTCTTCTTATCAAGCCATTTTGGAGGTTTTAGATTAAAGATATATGATGTAGAAGCTAAATTATTGATTCGTTTTGGACTTTGATTTGTCAAAAGAAAAAAAAAAAAAGAACCCAACACTAGGGCACTGGTGTAAGACTTTGCACCTCCATAATTTAGAAATATTCTTTTCATAACTCATACTTGAATTGGTTTTAGAAAAATAGCAGTGTCAACAAAAACAAGCAAGTAGAATTAAACCTTACAGCTACTTGTAAATGACATTAGTGCATAGAGTCTCTAGTGACATTTATATATAATTTGGTGGAGATCCAAGCAGTATTTCTTTTGCTCGGCCTGCCTTTGCCAATGTTTGGACTGGTTTTGAGTGACAAGCTTGGAAGTCATCTGTTCCATGACATCTGTTGATCTGGATGCAAAGCTCCATCAAACTACCCGTTTCGAATATATTTTGGCTTTTTTTTCCATAAGAAGAAAGCAAACATTCTACATTCTAGCAGAAAGAGAGATGGAGAGAGGGAGAGATTGTAATCCTTCCTTAGGCATGAAACCCAGCATTCGGATAAGTGGCATCTTCTGTCCTTTCCCACCTATTTTCTCATGATTGAATGAGGAGGTAGGAATATAACATGTACTAGAAAACTCAAATTTATGCTGACCTCATTATTTGGCTTATTTATGGAGGCTCTGATGGGCTGCTGAGGATCAGTTGTTAGGTACCCGCCTGCTCTGGTGGAGATTTTAAAGTCGTGGGTTTATTCCCTGACATGTTTTTTTCCTTGGATTTATCTTTCTTTCTTTCTCAATTATAGTAATATCTTAGCATTGGAAATAATATGCTAGTTGAAAAAGAACAGCAGAGCTCAGTCAGATTTCCAACTAAGATATCACAGTCAATCTTGATGCAGCATGGAGCACAGCTAACAAGCTACTAGATGCTTCTACTGTTAGGGTAGATGGGAAAGACCCCCATAGATATTTGTATGTCCTCCAATCTTTCATACAAATCATAGTGCCATTTTTTACCCCACGCTGCACGGTTCTCTAGCATATACCATGTTTCCCCAAAAACAAGACCGGGTCTTATATTAATGTTTGCTCCAAAAGAAGCATTAGGGCTTATTTTCTGGTTAGGTCTTATTTCTGGTTAGGTCATATTTTTGGGAAATATGATACTAAATGTACCCATCTGGCTGACAATCTTAACTGGGGCTTATTTTGGGGGTAGGGCTTATATTACGAGCATCTTGAAAAATCATGCGAGGACTTATTTTCCAGTTGGATCTTATTTTCAGGGAAACAGAGTACAAAGTAAAAGCAATCACTACTTATAACCAATTTCTGCTTTTGTGCATTTAGATGGAACGAACAGTAATCCCTTGTTAACAGATTATGAGCTGATGAGTCTTGCAAAGAAAATGGGTAAAGACTGGAAAGTCATTGGTATTGGATGCCTGAAGTTGACCTTGCAAGACATCGAACAGATTGAAGCAAAAGAAGAAGATGTTAATATGTATAAATGTATGATGCTGAGGAAGTGGAGAGATTCTGAACAGAATAATGGAACAGCCCATAATTTATATAAATGCCTTGATGGTCAAGTATCCCATGAGCTGCTAGAACTCCTGAAAGGTACCTTTGCATCCTATGTAATCAAACATTGGTGGGGTTGTGGGGTTTTTTGTTGTTATTTCTTATAAATAAAGAATTGGGACCCAGGATAAAAAAAATTGATTTACAGGATATATTGTCATATTAAGGCCAACTTCTTCATGTTGATATGAAGAACTATTCACATTTAAGACTTTGTTAATTCATTTATTTAATTTGTCCACATTGCAAACATATTACTCTTGGATGTTTAGAACAAAAACATTATTGAAATAAAAAATAAATTCTAAAATCCTCCAATATAAAATTAAAAAAACCCATCAATACGTCAGCCTTGTTTCAGTTAGACAATTGTAGACAATTAATTGAACAATTGTCCCAAAGACCACTATTGTGAGGAGAGCCTAACCAGGAAGCTCCTAGCAAGGATTCAATCTCCATGAAACAATAATGATATGCCTCATTCCCCCTCCCCATTTGGTAGCGGGGGACCAAAAGCAGTTTCTCTTGGGATACATGAGTTGCAAAGCCCAATTCCAGCTGGAGAAGACAGTCCTGAAGGTATTTTGGTGTCAAGCTGTGTAGGATTTTATAGATTAAAACCAGCAGTTTGAATGTCACTGAAAGCAAATAGGAAGCTAACCCAGGGCCCGAAGCACTTGCAATATGTGGCTGGGGTAGAAATATAGCCTGGTACTATATTCAAAATTATTAGAAGCTTCTGAATGTCTTTCAGAAGAAGCTCCATGTAGAGCTGATTGCAGTTGATCCCAACTAGGATAGCTTCCAAGTTAAAATCAGGCAAACCAATTTGCCACCTTCCTTGCTTAACCCCAGTATCATAAAAGGCTCTTCTGTTCCATTTGATATTGATATTTATAACTTGCTACAGCTTTTATACTGTTGAGTAACTGTTATGTTGCCATAGAACAGCTTTCCCTGTCTTGAAAATGTCCAGTAATACGTCCCACAAGTCCAGTTATTACGATCAATAAATTCAGCTCATTCTGTAGATCTGTATGTAATCTTTCTTAGCGATTACAGTTGGGATCGTAAGCTTGGTAGTTAAGTGAAGTATTTGTTAAGTGAAACTGTGACTGTACTTATGAGCTTGCTTCAGCTTTCTTTTGCTTTACTGAACTACTATAAGGGCGCAAATACAAGGATTGGTTGTCAAATTGCTATAACTGCAAATGGTTGCTAAACAAGGCAGTCGCTAAATGAGGACTACCTGTAGTAGAGCTATACACATTTTAAGAATGATTTCAAAATAGCAGACCTCACATGGGAATCTTTTGACGCACACTGTCGTATTTACCTAAATTCCAACTAATTTTACTGCTTTATCTTTTTTCCAGGTTTTTTGCAGCAAACGTGAGTGCATATGGAACCAATTTCAAACAGAAATATTGGGAATATTCTTTTGTAAATTTTCCAGTTGCCTAAAAGGAATTTTATTGTGAACTTAGCAACACTTTAAAACTAAGAAAAGAAAATGATGGACCAATTATGAAAACTCAGGATTAAATGTGGTTTGGGAAGGAAGCAAAGTGAGTGGAATCATGAACTTCTGCAAAGGCATTTCCCCCTACATTTTACTCACAGGTTCCCAGAGACATTTGCACAATCAACAATTCCTTCACCCCAGGAGAACTGGTGCTTTCCCAAAATGTTTTCAGTTTTTGTTTGTTTGTTTGGATGAGGTGAGCCTTTTTCCCCCTCACACATATGAAAATCATCAACCTGGCATAGTGTTGTAAAGGCACTTTCTAACTGTGCATGCCCCAAAATAGAAACATTAAAACTTTACAGGTAGCCTAAAATGTTCTCATTCTAAATTTTATCCCTACTGTAGCATTTGGACTTTTTTCTGGCTACCATGCTTAGAAATGAAATTTCTGATGCCTTGAGGCATGTTTTGTTTGAGTTAGTGTAATAAATAAAACTTGGGGTTGCTTAGAAGTTTATTAGGAATTCCTCAGTGAAACAACTAATAATGAAATATTTGTTTCTTGGAAGATATTATGGTTGTCTTTACCATTCTTCCGCGAGATGCAACTGAAGGTCATGTTGGATACGTTTTACTTTTTCTGTGGTATTTAAGTCACCCCTGGACCTTGTTCCATGGTTTTTAGTTAGAGGGCTGGCAAAATGTTTAGAAATCCCCTGCTTTTTTATTCAAAAGTATATTAGAACAGTTCAACAATTTCTGTGAAGAAAAGCTGACTTCAGAGGACTTGTATATAGAATGATACAAATTTGCATAAATAATTCCTGTTTTAAATGGCAGTTTTGTTTTAAGTGAGAGGTGAGAAGCATTGATGAAATACAATTGTCAAAATACAAGAAATACTTAGCCGTTATTTCTCCTGAGAATTTTAGCTGGTTCCTCATTTCATAATTTAGTGGGCGCCTTGGGCACTCTTAACAGAGTGATGCCATGCTAAACATAGTCAAATTGAAATTCACCCCATGTTCAAGGAGACAAACAATTGAGCCTAGGCTAAAAGAAAAACAATTCGTTTAAGGAACTAAAAAAACAAAGTGCAGGTGAACTCTGAACTAACACAAAATCAGTCTTTTTAAATCTAGATTTAAAATCTACATTTCTATTTCAGCTCTCATTTTACAGTGACTTCTCTGATGATGTTCAGAGAAAAGTGGCTTAGGCAAGACCAGCAATGTGGTTTGAGGGGTAAATGACACTGCTTTTGTAAACCGTATTGAAATATAAAAGATGTAAAAAAACAAACAGACAGAAAAACAATGCTCAGGCAAAAAGAATGGGGAATAACTCTATTACTACTTACCTCTTTTAAAATCAGGAATGTCCATGACACTTATCTTTTATTTTTCCTACATGACCAAGAATGTTTAAGTGACTATTGTTAGGGTAGCCAATGCTGGATTGCAGAATTTCAGGAACTATTAAAATGGTGTAAAGAGAAACAAAAGACAAGACTCTTTGCTGATATCTAGTGGTTGCTTTGATTTTTGCAGTCAAGATACATTAATCTTAACTCTTGGGCCATAATTGCACAGCACTATAATAAGTTATTTTGGATATACAAACATGGGAGATTTTCTATCATGCCAATATGCTTTCGTCATGTTTTAACATTTTCAACAAAAATCAGGAATGCCAGAACTTGGCCTAGACTAGAGCATCATGTTGGAAACCCTAGGCATGTCTGAATGAAGATGAGGACTAAAACTTATTTGAAAGTGCACAATTTTGCACTCCACAATCCTCTGCATTTTTACAGATAATTTTGTAGAATTATGTGTACCGATTCTCTATTTATTTAGGTATCTTTTTCCAAATGTTTCCCCTTTATTAGTGGATACATTCGGTGGTATAATTCATCACCCCCAGGAATGTAGCAAATCCACCTCTCAATGAAACTTTGGTCCCCAAAATTAATCCTGTAATCATAAAAGTATATTTTGCCATATAAAACTGCATCAAATTCCATAAAATACCTCAGTTTTTTAAAAAATGTTTTTGTTTTAAAAATGTAGCACTTGATTTAATTTTGGAACTGTAGATAGTATGTATTCATTGGTCCCTAAATGTTATATGTTTCTTGTGATACTGTAAAAAGAAATTCAATGATATTATGTTGGTTAAAATAGATTGTTTTTGTATTTCTTTTATAATTCATTCAAATTAAATGTACATGTCAGTGTGCGGTCTTATTTATATTGAAGAAGTCGAAATGGAACAGTCACTGATGCTAGGCCAACTGTGTTTTGTAGTTTCTCAAAAGTTTTCTTTCCTAAAAACGAACCTTCTCTTTCTGTCTTGTTTTCTGGATGCTTGAGATATTTTTTTGGGAATTTCTCATTATAGCATTTTGGGGCTTATTTGAAGACAGATATAACTTTATTTTGGTTATTGACCAATAAAAGTACACTCAATATAAGGAAGAACAAAAAATATCCCCTAAATAACAGGAACTATTAGCAACCATTTGTCAGCAAAGCTTACACATAATCAGTGGTGGGTTGCCCCTGGTTCAGACCAGTTCACAAGAACCGGTAGTAAAACCGGTGGGAGGCTCCACCCACTGACCTGGATGTCATCATAGGTGATCTATGCATGCACAGAAGAGCGTGCATGGACGATGCGAACCGGTAGTAAAGGTAAGTAGAACCCACCCCTGCACATAATGTAGCAAAATGTTATTACTCTTACAGATATAAATTTATCTTGATTATTTAACATAAATAAAACCTATCAGAGTTCCCCCTGAAATTTAAATAGTATATAGTATAGTTTATTGAATAGCCCGAAGGCCTTTTCAAACAAAACAGAAAAGAAAAAGGGAAAAAGGTAAAACAGTTACAAAAATAGCAATCTAAAAATATATGATAGATGACATTAAAATTTTACAATATCAAATTTCAATAGCTAAGTTGCCAAGACTAGATAACCCAAATAGGATAGCTCCTCTCTAACTGAGCTCATCTTCCTTACAATCGATAAAAATTTTTTTGATAT
Organism: Pantherophis guttatus; assembly: GCF_059756535.1. Taxonomy (NCBI): domain Eukaryota; kingdom Metazoa; phylum Chordata; class Lepidosauria; order Squamata; family Colubridae; genus Pantherophis; species Pantherophis guttatus. The sequence continues at coordinate 23,614,900 of NC_142068.1, forward strand.
AACTGGCTCGTATTTAAATATAACAAGAGTAATCAACCGGTGGCATTATTCCTTGTAGAACTTGCAATATAGAAGAATGGGCTGTGGTTTCTATGATATTTATATCACAAGGACACTTGGGTTTCATATAGGGCTTTCCTATGTTTTCCTTCTGGACAGGAATTGTGTTATTATTGCAGATAATAAAGGGGATACTTTATTATTTCAGGTTTAATTCTAATCTTATTGTCTTTTACTCTTAATATTAAAGCCTTTCACATTTCCCTATCAGAAAAACTTGCATCCTGTTCTTGTTGCAGAAATACTGCAAAGAGCTGGAAATATAATTGTATATTTCTATATAATAGAACGTGAGAGTTGCAAGGGGTTTGGGAGATTATCTAATCTAACCCTCCACCCAGTACAAGAATCTGCTACTCCAGCTTCCCTGACAAATGGTTATCTATACTTCCCGTGAAGGAGAAACCACCTTACAAAGCTATCTATTCCAGGATACTCATACTCACAACATCTACTTTATAATTTAAAAGGGCCATAGCACCCCAATCAAGATGTCTATTGTAGGAGCATTAATTGCAGCATATATTGGTCTATCCGATAGCTTTTTCCTGAAGGTGTTTTTTTCCCCAAAGGCAACTACTTTCTTGGTGTTTATTTGGAAAATGTGTCACTTATCCAAGAAGCTTTTTCAATTCTAACTGAGTGGAGGGAATGAAAAGATTTATATTCTTTGCAATCATCTGGTCATTAGCACTCTGAGAGTCGTTAAGGCCACTTGGGGATTTATTCAGGAGTCACCTGAATCAGAATATAAATGGGTGTGGAACTTTCTTAGGACTTCTGAAAGAACTGTGTTGTAAACAGGAGACAGGTGGTATATCCCTGGTGTTGTATCCCCCCCCCTCTGTTGAGGAAAGGCTGTTCAATTTTAACAAAGAATATAAATCCTTCCATTCCCCCATGAGAAATGAAATGTTTCCAAAGAAAATACCAAGAAAGTCCAGGTGCCTTTTGGAAAAACATTTTTGGGACAACCTTGACATGGATGGTTGAGAATCTCCATAGACATAATATCCAATGGCATCCACAGGCACAATCCAAACTGGGAAAATGCCATGGATGTACAGAAGAAAGGGCCTTAGATCATATTGTTGTGACCACAATCTTACTCAATCAGTTCACCTCTTCATGGATGTTGCTAAATCTACTATATATATAGTTAACTTGGCAAACAATGTTACTATTTTAGGATGCTTTAGTGACTACGTAGGATATTCCCAGCTCACTTACCAGAACTGAGTTGAAAGTACCATGAATTCCTTGAGCAGAAGTGACTGTACTATAATGGTTTCTATGTGTAGTTCCTTCTGTTTATATTCTTCCTTCACAAAAAGCATTCCACTCATTTAAAAAAACACTGTAATAAGAAACAACCATGTCTCATGATGACCCCAATAAACAATAAAGCATTAGTTAAATAAAAAAGTAGTGGAAATGTAAGAAAAGTGGGAGAAGAAACTTGAGCAGGTTAAGCAGTTTGGTTTACTGGCTAACACACCAGGCAAGAAAACAAGAGACTGGGAATTTAAGTTCTTTCTTATCCATGAAAGCAAGCTGGGTAATCTTGCGCCAGTCACTCTCTCTCAGCTCACAGAGTTGTTGTGAGAAAATGGAACGAGGAAGGTTTTTTGGATATGTTCACCAGTTTGAATTATTCATAAAGATAATAAAGGTGGGATATAAATAATCAAATAAAATTAACATTACAGTGGACAGGTGGCTTATTTGTCCATGACTTGCCTTTTTATGAAGTCTAAAAAGTATTGTATATATAAATTTTATCATCATACTTTTGTTATAGGCATTAATATGAGATTTGAGAAGATTAGCTTTTTCTTGTTTTTTAAAAGTTTTATTTAGCTATTCAAATATATGGAGCACAAAATGATGAAGTGATAAAAATTAATTACCTTGAAATCTAATAAGAAATGCATGGGACAAAAATGGGCTAATGAACTGACAAATTAAATAAAGGAAAAATAATGAATTGTGAGTTAAAGTGAACATTTTTTAAAATTCAGTCATCACTGAATAAATTGATGGAGATGCCAACAACTAAATTATAGTTTCAAAGCAATGCACCTGAAGAACCATGTCAAATAAGAATGATGAAGGATATCTAACTGAATGCAAATGTTAGCAAAATAAAATAAACCCTAAAGCAAAGGATGTTTCTAAGACTATATAAAACGTTTGTCTCTTCTTTTGCCATTGAATATTTGCAGTTTTGATTCTTGCACATTTGTGGTGATAGATCTGGTTAAGAACTTTAAATCCATGATTTAATGTCTTAATAATTTTATTTATTTTACTTTAAATCACAAAACATAGCTGCAAAAATCCAGGTGACCAATAGATAGCAACGGAGAATCATGTACAGCTTTTATTAATCTCTTTGTTGCCATCTAGTGGTCTTCAGCACACTTGCTTTTGAAAAACAATTTCAGAAATCCTAATTGTTCTCCCAATTATAACATACATTTGCACCAATGTCCCCCCCCCACTGCAATCTCCCATCTCACCCCCAAATGTTAAACATGGCTCTTGGCCATTAGAAAGTTGCATATCCCTGTTACAAAGATCTGTGGGTCTCAGAAAATAAATATAATAAAGGCAGGATATAAACAAACAAACAAAAAATACTCCAAGCATCTTTTAAATCTTAAATTGATGTGTCCTTTTATTATATTTATTTTTAGCAATGAACAAAATACACTATAACTTTATAATTTAGATTATAAATATAAATTAATGCAGAAGGTATTTATATATTACATATACATTATTTGCTTATAATTAGCCAATATCATCAAATAACTTATCACTTGACATTAGGATTAGCATAAATCTATTACAGATCCAATTTCCTTATTTTTAAAAAAACTATGAAAGGCACAATATAATTTTTTCAAGTACATAAAAAACAAGAATGACACATAACTAAAATTTGAGTGCAAGAAACAGAGAAAATAATTGCCAAAATAAAGAGCAAAACAATGGTCACTTGGACTAAAATTAAGAGACATATTGGAATCTTCAATTTGAAACTATAATCTTATAAACATTCCCCTGAGTGTTAAGTCCCATGGAATCAACAGGATTTATTGTGGAAGAAAATATAAGGAAACCATAAAAACTATTTTGGACTTCTTTTCTAGCTTTTTTTTTTCTCAGAGGCATCCTGAAAATAAGTGCAAGATATTACAACTTAAAAGAGATGAATATTTCTTCTGTCATACACTAATCCCAAAACAGGCCTTATCCGTGACAGCTCATTCATCTCTTTGTATGCAGATTGTACACAGATTGTTGAATTGGGCAGCCATGAGCAATTTAGCTTTAACTTCTCCAAAAACCCTGTGTAGATAAAAAGTTGGGTAGTGGTTTCAGAAAGCAGATGGCTGTTTGGAATTTCATTGCCAGAAAGAAAGAGGTTGGTTCCAGATTCAGCAGACCATCATGGTTCCAGATTCAGTAGACCGGATGAAAGTCCTGCCTGTCTCTTTTTCTTTTGGCAATCAGTGGAACTAGAATTTGATGCATCGATTGTGGCGTACAGGGATTCAGAAAGATTATTGTAATTACATTGAACCCCCAAAACCAAAATGAAGGTCAGATTTATGATAGAGAATGAAGGAAAAAGAAGGCTACAGAATCCCCCCACCCCCCAAAGTCCTACTTTTGTTGTTATAGTCAGGCATTGCAATCCTGGAAACTTGTTACTTATTTAAAAATAATTAGCAGAGAGGGAAAAAAAACTTTGTATGTGGCACCCATGGAAACTCTATATTAATTCTCTATGGTTGGTATTGTCAGTTTTTGTTAGAAAATATGGGATTTAGCTTCCCTTGCAACTATTGTTCTGTCTATATGGCACTGCCCAATTGGAATTAATACGAGAACACCTTGTAGGTCACTTGGCTTCCTGAATTTTACTCCTGTGTTTCCTTGGAGCATGTGGAATGATCTGTTTTAGATATTACTAATCCTATGTCAAGGGATAAAGTTGAGAAAGATTGTGCTTGATTTTTCTCTCTCTCTCATAGATAATTTAAAGCATTTGAGGATCGATAATTCTTTTAACAGGATTTAAGTTATCTTTGTTTAGTTATTATTTTTTTAGACTTATGAGGTATGATAAACTCCTGTGGATGGTTTGAGACAGCTGTTGTAAAATTAGCAAACTACTGCATTTTTTCATATGCACATCATACTTCTCATTTAAAGGATGCTGAGATGAAGACAGAGGTTGAACTTGAATGTGACTGTCATTCAAAGCCTGAAAAAGATGCATAACAAAAAAAAAAAGGAAAGAAAAGATGAATGGCAAATATTGAAACTAATCTGTTACAGATAGTCCTCGATTTACAACTATTTACTGACCATTTGATGGTATAATGGCTCTGAAAAAATGTCTTCTGACTATTTTTCACACTGATCATTGCAATTGTGGTCACATGACCAAAATTTAGATGTTTGGCAACTGGTGCATATTTATGATGGTTTCAGTGTCCCAGGATCATGTGATCACTTTTTGCAATCATCTGACAAGCAAAATCATTGGGGAAATCAACAGATTCACTTAAGAACTGTGTTACTAAACAACGGGTGATTCACTTAACAACTGTAGCACGAAAGATTATAAAATGGGACAAAATTCACTTTTGTTGTCTTGCTTAGCAACAAATGTTTTGAGCTCAATTGTGGTTGTAGCAATAGCAATAGTACTTAGCTTTATATACTGCTTTACAGCCCTCTCTAAGTGGTTTTACAGAGTCAGCATATTTCCCCCAACAATTTGGGTCCTCATTTTAGCCACTTCAGAAGGATGGAAGGCTGAGTCAACCTTGAACCTGGTGAGGTTCGAACTGCCAAATTGCAGGCAGCTGGCAGTCAGAAGTAGCCTGCAGTACTGCACTCTAACCACTGCACCATGGAGGCTCAGTCGTAAGTCAAAGACTACCTATAGAAGCCCCATTTAAAACAATATTACCATGGTTTCACATCTTTACTGTTGAATACATTCAGTTTAAGTAAGTAAGCTTTAGGGAGAAAGATTTTTTTAATTTTTTGTTTAGTTTTTTTTCTCTAGCTCCCTCTTGGGGGCTGAAGGGTGAACCTGACTAAACATGACTGATGCTCTCTTTCTTTTTCTCAGCCATCCCTTTTCTTTATGTTCAATTCTTATCCTTCTCTGAACTTGCTTTCTGCAACAATTCAACACTGAGCTGCATATATTCTGTACTCTTTTCACTTCCTTTTTTCCTGCCTGCCTGGGAAAGTGAGGGATGACTCTTTCCAAAAAGGTCAACTGATTTATTTTGAAATTAGATTAAGGCTTATATGCAAATCCTTGGCCAGAAATTGCTTGTCTCTGTGTTATAAGAGATTAGGGTGGCCCAGCAATCCAAATTTGAAAGGAAAAGGGTCTTTTGAAGCATGTAGAAGCAGTCACGTGAACCCTGGATCATATTTCCTTCTTTGAATCTGGATCATTTCCCAGTTCTATAGGCCATCACAAGAATCTGAAGTTGAAACAACTCTGTATTTGCCTTCAGAAATATGAGGTAAGGGCCAGGGGAATAACAATGTTATTTTATTATTTTTCCATGAAGTCAATCCAATACTCTTCCAAAAGACAGATCCATTCAATGCCAGCTGGAACATAGACAGTTGCTTGACAGCCATGGATTCATTTGCCCAATTCTACCAATGCTGGCTTCCAACTGTTTCTTAGACCAGAATCCTATCAGGATGTTTTTAAGCCTGTTTATAAATACTAGTTATCAGAATTTAGCCTCGTATACATAGCCATAATTTTAGCCACTCCTTTGTATAAAAACAGTTACTTAAATACTAATTTATCAGAACACTCCTGCCTACATGATGACTCTCCAATATATTTGGGATAACATTATAAAAGCATACCTGCATTATGTCATTCACAGCATTCAAAAGGTCTGGAAAAAGGTCCTGGATATCTGTTAGATAGGACTTTAGAATGGCATAGATAGTGTCTCTGCAGGAAGTCTATAAGAAAGAACAGCAATTAAAAGGCATGAAGAAATTCCCAAAATGATTCCTTAAAGCAAAAATCAAGAATAAAACTTACAAATGTTTGAGGGTCATGATTTATTTGATGATCTGACTTTTTCCCAGAATAACAGCTTTCTTTCATACAAGCCTTTTTGATCATTGGTTCATTTCCAGGATCTTCAGCAAGACCGTGATCCAGGGCACAATGAAATACTTTCTGTATAGAAGAGGAACATATTAAATGAATCTGCACTATCCATATTAATTGCAAAAAAAAATTTGCTGGTTATTTATACGCTGCTTGGCTGTATCTTTTTATACATTTAAAAGTTTCAACAAATTAAACAAAGGGCAGAGTTCTACTTCTTCAACTTTTGCTTGGCAATTTAGCACATCTCTTTCCTGTATCTATCCCCATCCATTTCCATCTATAATATGGAACTTAGAACATGACAAAACAGTGCAGAAACTGGGTGTTTGTGTTTCCTCTACTTGTTCAAATTTTTGAAACTGCTTACAATGAGATAAAATATGTTGCTAGCTAGCCATTCTCACAGTGCAGTCCCATACACATTTATCTGGCAATAAATCTAGTGTTTATTTAATTTAGTTTATTTAGTTTCATAAATACTTGGAAATCTAAAGGTCAAAATGTGTGGTATTCCTATCATGCAGTATTTCAACCCTTTGCAGAAGGTAAATTGATAATGCACCTGTGTCAATAGTGCTCATCATCACCATTCATAACAGAGACACAATATTTTTTGTAACCAATGGTGGCATTTTCCAGGCTTCTTATGGTGCTTTTGTTCTTGAGTGGGAGAATCTTCTGGAGGTGTGTGGAGGGCCAATATACCAATATCAAGCTGAGCAGAGAGTTAATGCACTTGTTCAAAACATTTTGATTTTTAATAAAAACAATTCAGCTAAAAATAAGTGCTTTGCTATTGGGTAGTTAAAGGAATACAGCTTCAAGCAACACAAAGTTCTGGATTTAGGGATTAGTCACTTCTAGTATAGTCACACAATATTTTGCCTAAGGCAATACAATTACATTGTTACATTAACTTCTTCACACTCATAATACTGTATACAATGCTATTTTCACACTTTCTACGATATATATGCTTGAGTTTAAACAGGAGCAAAGAACTTTAGCTTATTATTCTTTCTCCTGGCAAATTGCCTAATCTTCTGATTTGCAAAACTGGGAATATATCTCTGAGCACAAGGACATCAGAGGTGGTTTCAGCAGGTTCTGACCAGTTCTGGAGAACTGGTAGTGGAAATTTTGAGTAGTTCAGAGAACCGGTAAATACCACTTCTGACTGGCCCCGCCCCCATCTATTCTCTGCCTCCCGAGTCCCAGCTGATCGGAAGGAAATGGGGATTTTTCAGTAACCTTCCCCTGGAGTGGAGAGGGAATGGATATTTTACAGTATCCTTCTCCTGCCACGCCCACCAAGCCACACCACACCCATCAAGCCACGCCCACAGAACCGGTAGTAAATTTTTTTGAAACCCACCACTGAAGGATATGTTTTCAAACAAAGCACTGAGCTACAACAACTTTTAAAAAAAATTTCTATGAATGAGTCTGGGAGTTGTGGAGATCCAGGGGCATTCATAGAAACAGATATCAGGAATGTGAATGTGCTGTTTAAAACAAAACAGAATAATTTAAAAAATATAAAATAGAATAAAATTAGGTATGGACATGGAAAAGAGCCAATTTGTATATAGGTAGTCCTCTATTTATAACAGTTCATTTAGTGACCGTTCGAAGTTACAACATCCCTGAGAAAAGTGACTTATGGTTACTTACACTTACAGTTGTAAGTGTGAAAAACTGTTGCAACATTCCCATGGTCATATGATTAAAATCTGGATTCTTGGCAACTGGTTCATATTTATGACGGTTGCAGCATCCTGGGATGATACGATAATCTTTTGTGACCTTCTGACAAGCAAAGTCAATGGGAAAACCAGACTCACTTAACAGCCATGTTACTAATTTAGCTGCAGTGATTCACTTAACAACTATGGCAAGAAAGGTTGTAAAATGGGGCAAACTCACTTAACAAATGTCTCACTTACCAACATAAATTTTGGGCTCAATTGTGGTCATAAGTCGAGGACTACCTGTACTAGTTAAAGACCTCAAAACTAGAAACCTGGAGATTATAACTTCTTGCCCTGTTTTAGGCACAGAGCCAGCTGAATGGGTTGAGTCAGTCACTTAGCCCCAGGGATCTGGCAACGGGAAATCCCTTGTAAAAACTGCTGCCAGGAAAACTGCAGGGACTTGTCCATGTATTACCAGGAGTTTTGACTTGAAAGGGTAGAAAAGGCATGGAGCTTCGGTAGCAGAGAGATATTCAACACTGGCATTTTTTTCAAATCAGCTAACCTATTTTAGAAGCAGGAAACTAAATGTGCGTTTTGGAAAACAAAACTTGGCTATTACCACTGAGGTCCCTGCATCAATTGCATTAGATTATGTGGGTAGTATGGAACTAGTAAAGAGGTAAACTCTGACAAAAGAAAGTTGCATCCCAGTGCATCAGACTCCCTAAGTTATAACTTCAAAACAGTAATATAAAGACTTTCAGGTTAATGAGTTTGGTTAGGTAGTTTGAGCATATATTTATGGCTGCTTGTTTGTTTTTTAAATGCAGCCAAGTAGTGCAAAGATATATTTGTGCACTGACAATAGATATTGTCAACGAGGCACAAAGGCTGTTCTGTTTTTTTAAAACTTTGAATGTACATGGGCATTCTATGCATATATCTGTGTCTGGTTAACATTGAATTTCATGACACATTAAAAATGCAAGGATTCTATATCATTGAGTTAATTTGTAGAGCTATGATGTGATATATACTTCTGTGTCTTGCTACCATAATACTAATGTTACACATGCAGTGAAGAAGTCCCCATTTTTGCAGCTAGAAGCCTCTCAAAATGCAATTAAAAGTATCAGTAAAGAATTAATTATTTAATTTGTTGCTTGAACTTGCTACATCAGTGAGGTATCAGCGTCTACAGCAAGATGCATCCAAGGGATTTTTTTTTTGTCCATGAATAAATTAAAAAAACCCAGAACATCAAGAAAATCCCATAGTGATTTGCTAATTGACCAGAAAGTTATAGAAATTACTTACTGTGTTGTAAATTACTCAGCCAGTTAAAAAAATATTTACTGGTTGAGCAACTCAGGGGGTATTTAAAAAGAATTAGATTGAAGTACTAAGCTTCATATGGATTGGATTGCATAAGAATTAAATTGATATATAGCAGACTTGAAAAATCAGAGTAAAAAAGAATTCCTCTTACACCGGAGAAAGGTTTTTAATGGGGGCAGCCCAAATGTCTGTCTTGGGTCTGATATTCTTCAATATTTCATTCATGATTTGGAAGAAGATGTGGAACAAATGCAATCAAATTTGCTGAAGATTTAAAACCGGATGGAAAACAAGTAACATTCAGAATGATTCTCACAGCTTGAAAAAATGAACTGAAAACAATAGATTGGCATTTAGCAGAGATTACTGTAGATTTCTTCATCTGGGAAACAGAGATGCATACAGTTAAGGCAGGGGATATTTGCTTTGGTAATATTCTTGAGAAAAAGAAGTTGGAATTGTATGTAGCTCAAAAAGGCCAAAGAAACATCAGCAGAAATAAGATTTTCAATTCATGGAAGGAATTATTGCATTCTACTATACTAAACTACACCTTGAGTACTGTCTCCAGTTAAAGAATCAGAGAAAATTGGGACAAATTCTGAGCTGGACAAGAAAGAAAACCATTAGATTAGAAACAGTTTGATGAAGAAATATTTAAGGAACTAAGTGTGCTTAAGCCTTGAGAAATGATGAGTGAAGGGGAATTTGATTGCACTATTCAAATGCCTGAAAGCATACAATATAGAAAAAAATGTAAAGGAATTCAGGACACAGAATAGATTTACGTTACAGAAAGGCAGTTTCTGATTGAATATTAGGAAAAATCTTCTAACAGTTTAACAGTTGACCCTAAGACCAAAAAAGTGGGAGACTTCCTACCTTGGGACACATTCTACCAGACACGAGACAGCCATCTTCCTTGGATTCCTGCAATAAAGAGACCCTCCCCCTTCTAACTTTATACAATACTCTTTTCTATGAAATGATTTCTGCCATTTTTCTATCCCGGAAGAGGGCTTTTTTTGGCATACCTAGTTCTAAACTAAGCAGTTATCAGGAGGTGAGAACAGAACCCTATTCTCATTGTTTCCTCTACTGTACTTATCTATTTTTTTAAAGTCACATTTGAAAATTGACTGCAGTTTAAAGATATTATGCATATTTTGTTCTTACATGCCTTCTACTATTCTAAAACTAGGTGAAAAGTGAAGAACAGCCCTTAGGCCCCTGCTTTTGGCACGCGATGGCACGGTGGGCCCTGTAGGCCTGTTTTTTGCTCTCCCCAGGCTCCAGAGCCTTTCTAGGAGCCTGGGAAGAGCGAAAAATGAGCCTTCCCCATCTCCCCGGAGGCCCTCTGGAGGCTGGAAACAACCTGCTTCCTGACTTCCGGTAGGCCCAGAAGGCCCGAAAGTCAGCTGGCCAGCATGCACATGTGTGCTGGAGCTGAGCTCACGTGCCTACCAATATAGCTCCGTGTGTCACCTGTGCTACCCGTGATGGTTTGCCATCACGGGTCTATAGAATTATTTCTTTGAATAGAGTTAGTTCTGATCATATCTTGATGCTGATACCATGATAGGGCTATCACCAGGTGTCTTAGAAAGCAGATCAGAGCTGTAATAACTGTACCTATTATCTATCAACCACAGTACCTCCAAGATTTTGCTGTTGGCATATTAAGTTTCAAACTACTTCTGATTGGGTTTTCTGATGGATCTCTTGTGAATTGCTGAGAAGTGTGGAACTAAGGATAAATTTCTTGGCAGTAAGAACAATTACTCAGTGAAATGCTTTACCTCTGGAAGTTGTGGGTGCTTCATCATTGGATGTTTTCAAGAAAAGATGGACAACAGCCTTTTGTCTGGAATGGTATAGGGTCTCCTGTTTGAGCAAGGGGTTGGGCTAGATAGAACTTCAAAGTCCCTTACAACCCTAATATCCTACGTTCTATGTTGGGTTTTAGAAATGATCATTATGAGTTGCTTCAGCTCAGTGACAGCAAAGAATTACAAGAATCCTATTACAAGAAACCTACTTATCTCTCTCTCTCCCCCCTCCCTCTGTCCCTGTCCCTCTCTCCTTTAATTTATCTTTTTTAAAAATAATTAAATAATTTAAATTATTTAAATTATTTTGGTTTCTATAAAAACTGCATTAAGTCATTTATTGTACGTTAAAGTTAGAAACAAAATAACCAACAGGTATCACCCCGGTTTTATGAGATCATTGACAAAGGAAGGAATAAAATGATTTGCTGTCTGATTTTATTTCACTCTATAACTTGGCAGAGTAGCAAGGAATATTTGACACTCATGAATAACGGAGAGAGAATAATTATGATTTCATAAGCCGTATGATCTGTTAATAATCCAAATGACTTTTAAAGAGATTAAACTAAGTTACCTGCATGCTGTAATCCTGCTAATCCCAGTTTCATTCAGCATTACTTTATCACTTATGCTGCTAAACTGCAGATCCATTAAGATCTGCATTTTAACACACAGTACTGTAGTGGCATACACACTGTTCTAAGTCCTGTCTAGAATTGGGCAGTGCCTGGATCAAATGTGATGTTTTACTTTTTACCATCCTTGACTAAAAAACTCATAATGGTTTAACCAACCACATAGATGAGGGCCTTTTATCTTCCTTGCCTGGATCCCCCCAAGTAAAATAGGGAGAGCCCGCAACATTGATTACCACACAATTACGAAAATTGGCCTCTTGTGCTTACACACTGAGGACAGAAGCTAGTTTCTCAAAAATGTGACTCTTGGGGTGGGCTCCTTTCCTGAATGGCAATAGAGTCAGTCCTCGACTTACAACAGTTCACTTAGTGACCACTTGAAGTTACAATAGCACTGAAAAAAGTGACTTGATGACCATTTTCCAGACTTATGAGTGTTGCATCCCCACGATTTACGTTCGAATGCTTGATAACCTCCCATTTATGATGGGTGCAGTGTCCCTGGGTCCACTGATCACCTTTTGCAACCTTCTGACAAGCAAAGCCAACGGGGAAACCAGATTCACTTAACAACCGGGTTACTGATTTAACAGCTGCAGTGATTCGCTTAACAAAAGTGGCAAGAAAAATGGAGCAAAACCCACTTAACAAATTTCTCACTTAGCAACTTAAATTTTGGGCTCCATTGTGCTCATAAATTGAGGACTACTTGTAAATTATTCTCCTTCTCTCTCTGTCTCTCTTAGGGGCGAATGTGTCTGTCAGCAAAATAAATGCTTAGTCAGAGAGTTAAGGCAGCGTTTTCCAACGTCTTGAACTTTAAAATATGTGGGCTTCAACTGCCAGGATACTCCCGCAGCCCACACATTTTAACAGTGGCTGAGGTTGAGAAACCCTGCTTGGCTGAAGATTTCTTCTCGGTTCTCTTAAACTCGGGCAGGCTCGACCGGCTTGAGAAACCTCGAGTTTCCCCTGCTTAGAAACGGGCGAGCCTCGTGGGACTGGAAGCCCGGTGGGGAACTTTGCCGCGCGTCTGCTCGCTCTCGCTTGTAGCTAAAGCCGGGCCAGTCTCGGTGCTCAGGAGGTTTCCCCGAAGCCCCCTGAAGAAACCGCGCCCTCCTCGGCGGACGCCACGCTTCCCGGGCGCGAAAAGACAGCGAGCCAGGAGACAAGGCGGAGGAGGGAGGGAGGGAGGACAGTTCCCGGGCTCCTCCTGAACTGAAATGACCGCCGCTCCCTCAAGTTTGCCTTCCCTGGTTCCCACACTCCGGCCTTCGCGGGATGGGCGTCGGAAAGGCAAGCTAACGGACGCAAGAGAGCGAAGATCTTGGCTGGGCCACGCCTCTCAACTTTCTCCCTCCCTGCTCCCCCTCGTTTCGGTCGCCCTCCCTCGCCTTCCACCTGTTCCAGAGATGGCGGCAAAGTGTGGTCAGAAAAGTCCGAGCGAAGATCCGTCTGTTTTTATTATTATTATTATTACTATTCTTTTAATGTGCCAGCAACTCGATGTTTTTGTGACCACACTTTGCGGTTTACTCCGCTGTTCTCTCTAGGCTGGGCCGGTTGCGTCTGAATTGTGAATCGCAACTGTTTCTTTGCAGCCTTAATTTTGATGTTGACCTCTGTGTCTATTAATGCAAAATAAACGAAGTATTCAGGTTTAGGATCGCACTTGAAATCCGATTTACTCCCTCTATCTTATCCTGTTTAGCGCATGGGGAACAGTGATGCAGTTAGGAATGCTTGAGGACAAAGCATCCTTTTTCCCTTGGGAGACCAAGGACCATAATGTCTTTTAAGAGTAAAAGTAGTGAATGAAGCAGGGTAAAAAGCAGTGATTTGATTTCAGGAATATTTAAGTGAAACAATACACATAGTATGCAGTTATGTATTTAATGGACATCATGTTCTCTTTCTGCCTATTCAAAATTATAACTTGATTACACTTTTAGAACCATTGGAAGACCTGAAAAATCAGTTTAGGTACATATTACCTTGTGGAGTCCTCAGTAATCTTTGGGCTTAGTTGTTTCTTGCAGATGTTTCATTATGAAATTAGGTAACATCATCAGTGTTAGAAGGGAATGTGATTTGCTCTTATTTTTATATACAAGGACCCCACAGTTCAACCCTGAGCTACCAAATATTCCCTTCTATTGGTACAGATTATCATGAACAAAATTTATGTGATTGCTAAGAGTCAACAGCTACTTGATGACAATTGATCAAAACAGTTTTAGCAGCCTAAAACTTTGTTTAAGAAGTATATTGCTGTGTAATAGAAAATGGATTTAGGAGTGATGACAACTAGCATAAAACTCATGAACTCACATAACTTCCTTGGAAAAATAGAGCAATGGGTTAGGGAGGTTAGTAGGGACTGCTGGGGAAATGGTTATTAATGATCTAATTAGAAGCTCAAAATGAGTTAACTCTACTTAATATTTTTACTATTAAGGTAAAACTTTTTTTGATGGTTGGAGACTTGTTAGGATTCTTTTGTGCCCAGCTGTTTTTTTAACCAGTTTAGAAGGCTCTATGATACTGATATATTGAGAACAAGGTTTTATGGTTTGCCAAGGAAGAATGCCATACCTTGAATTGTTGCAGTGTAGTATTTGAGATGTTCACTAAGCGTTTGGAAATAACCAACAAGTTATTTAGATTGGCTGTGCACCCAAGGGTGTTGGCTTCTTCAGTGCAGATGGAGGCCTCCAAAGAGCTCGAAACGGTTAGGCAGAGGAAAGTAACCCAAAACCATGAATCTGAAACAAAATCAAGAACCATAAATAGGGAATGGCTAACAATTTCCCTGTGGTTCAGTCACTCAGTCAATCACCATCCCAGACCCTTTCCAAAATATTTTCTGTTTTATCAGAAACTATGCATATTTTAGAGTTTCCTTGAACCTATAGATTTTCTTTCAATATAGTTCCACTTTCAGTTGGTATTGTAAAACAGTGTTTTGTTACATCAAGAAACATTTAGATAAGTAGTAATATTAGTAGTAATACTAATGAAACGTATGAAACAATAATTAAATTTCTGCAAAATCCGTTTAAAAATCAGATAACTTGATCAATATTACTGTTTGGATTTCTAAATATAAGGTCTGTGTGAATGTTGTCCATGTCATGAAATGGTTTCAGCCACTTGAGAATGGTGAAACAGTGCTGTTTTAATGGGTGCTGGTGTTGGAGGCTTTTGTTCAAAGAAGAGCAAGGGCTGTGATGCTGGGCAGGTTTGTGTTTTGCCCTAGATTCATAGGGGATCCAGGCTGCCAACTCTACTGCCATGGATCCTGACTATGAGATAAAGATTCTCACCATAAAGTTTGCGTATGGAAGTAAAGAAGTTTTGGGTTGCTAGAAATAGGCTATGCTACAAGAACAAAAAAGAACACCCCTTCTATACTTCCAAATACAACCTGCTAGGTAGAAAAATTGTCCTGTTTTTTTGTTTTTTTTTTGTTCCTAGTTCTCATTCAATTTAATTTTTAAAAATTCCAAAACAGAAAAGATTTTAGAATGTCTCTTCTCCTTTGAAAGAATTTTTAAAATCAAACTGAATGAGAATTAGTGGCTAAAAAAATGAAGATAAATTTTAGTCACCTTTCCTTCCACTGTAAATTGATCACTGAAGGTGAGTATGTCTTGCCTTTTTTTTTTTTCTGATGAAATTTCCTGTTTCCCACAGTTCAGTTAAATCCCAGGAGAAGACCTCATGAGGCAACAACTCCCACTGGAAATTTTTTAATAATGCTGTAAGAGGGAGCCCTGCCCCTAAAAACTATTGGAGAATATTTCTCTTTTCTATGGAGAAATGTCGAGAAATTGCCTATTCAGTTGCATTGTCCATAAGTTTGTTAGAGAACGTTGAAAGGTTTTTTGTATTCACCTTTAGTTGAAATCAAGTGATCATCAGTAATCCACAATCTTGGACACTAACACTTTCCTTTAATAGGCTATGAATGGTTGATCTTATGCTTGCTAACAGTTTGTCTACCTATCTAAAAGAACTACTGATTAATATAGACTACAGATAAGTAACACAGTGATATAAAGATAGAAACTAAATTTTAAGGCAGATTTAGATAACATAACACTCATAACTTCAGGATACCTTCCAATGCCAATTCACCTTATACTTTACATTTAGATAAACTACCATAATGTGTGTAAAATAAAAGATATGGATACAAATCTGATATCAGAAATTGCATATCTAAAAATCATTGGGAGAACATTTCAAATCCTTAATAAAATCTTGAGACCCCAAGCAAATTTGTCTTCACTGAGAAAAGATGTTATGGAGATCTGTTTCATTGCAAATTGATTCTCCTGGAATTCATTGCAGGATGTCATGCATTTTTCAAAATTAACCAGATTTAATATGTTAAATGGCTCATCGGGGCAAGAATTTCTGCGTTACTTCTAACACGCTAATTTTAAAATATCCTTAGAAAGGCATCTCTTTCAACTCTACTTTCCACCATTCCTCAGCCAGAACAGTTGTGTATGTGAATCTAAAATATACTTTTCTAGGATCTATACACAGCAGCAGATAATGAAGTAAGATAGAAAACATTTAAGAGACACTGCATTTTTTTGTAGGTAGGTAAAGCTTTATTATAGTTTTGACCAATGTGTATATATATTTTTACAGTCAAAAATGCCATAAATTAGTGTTTCCTATGATGCAGATCAGGTCTCTGCACTACGCTGACAAAGTTGATAAATGATCAAAGTTTAGTTTATGACAAGGGTGTGTACTTAGTTCTCATTGTCAAGGCTTGGTCTTGGAAGCAAATGATTTAAGAACAAAAAGGAGTTTCCCAAAGCAGCATGATTTGAAAGTATACAAATGTCTTGTCAGTGAAGTCCCTGCCATCATTTTTCTGGAATATAAGTACTTGTTAAAAATGTCCCCGATCCAGATCTAAGAAGGCAACTCTAAAAGCAAATGATTAAAAAAGACATAACCATCAAGGACCTTTGTCTCTTTCTCTTGCTGATTAGAATAAGACTAGGGAGAGATAGATGTAGGAAAGTAGCAACTACTCACCTAAAGTTCCACTCTTGGTCCTGCAGGAACTGGAGAACAGGGTGGTCAGCAGAGACATCTTCCAAGGGAGCTGGACAGAGCTTTGGCAATGATGTGTTGAGTGCCTTGCTTTTGTTATCTCTTCTGACCCTGGTTCAGCTTTTATAGCTGTAGAGGAGCTAAGGATTTCCCACTATTCTCACTCTCTCTTTCTCTCTCTCTCTCTTTCTCCCTCCCTTTAAAACCCAGGTATGATTTTCACTCAGTCCTCAGGCAGGGCTGAGTCATGTTTCTTAGACTGCCGCTTTAATAAAACAGTCTTGGTTAACTGGAATGTACTGCACTTGTTCTATTCTTCTATTTGTTCTTTTAAAAAGGAAATAATCCTAAATCTTCTCCCCTTTTTAAATGTAAATTTTAATTCGTTTTTAAATTATGGGGTATTTTAAATTCAGCCAAATTATTTAATTCGTTTTTTATTCTATTTTAAATTTTTGTATTTATGTGTTTTATCCTGTGGCTGTTCACCACCCTGAGTCCTTCGGGAGTAGGGCGATATAGAAATTTAAATAAATAAATTAATAAATAATCCCCTCCCATCACAAACAGCTATCAGTTCCTAGGAAAATAAAATCTATTTTTTCCTAAAATAACTCATAATCCTGATTGTTACTACCAGGCAATGAGGCCAACTCTGCATCCACCAGAAACCTGAGTAATATTTGTCAGGTCACACCAGAGCACGGAATTTTGGGCTAGAGATCCAGGATAGTTCTACTCTATGTATTTTACAATTACCTTCCCCAACCTGAGGTCTTCAAAAAACCACTTCAACTCCCAAAATATCCAGTAGCAGTCTGATGGCTGCTGGTGAAATTATGTCTCGCTTTCTATCCCCTCTACCACACTCTCCATGAACCCAACATGATCAAGCCTACAAGGTAACATTACAACCAATATTCACTTCCCTTGGAACAAACCTGCTTACCTTTGATAATTATTATAAGATTTTTTTTTCAAAGGAAGGGAGAGCAGGAAGGCTTGACAAGAGGTAAGAGTGAGAGTCCCAGTGTGGTTCTTCTGCTGCTTTGATGCTGGCCTTGTGTCAGTCACAAGCTATGTTTTAAGACCTTTCCATTTCTCTTCCTTATACCTTAAAACATTGGCCAACAGCAGAACAGAGGAGAGTAAGAGATTCAGGACAAACCATCAGAATGCTAGCATCTCATTCTAGGAGCACCTCACCTACCTTATTGCTTGAGTCCCAATAAGCATCCTTAGTGAATCAAGGGTGTGGCTACATTAACAAAATTAAGAAATTGTACAAAGATAGAGAGCCTATAGAGAGTATACCAATTTGTGGTATACAATTGCCATAAGGTTCCCTGAGAAAACTCCCAGGATGACATCTTGCCCCTATTATATAATACAAACAGCCTTATTTTCTTGCTTACTGTGCTGGAATAAAAGTTGTTTTTCAAAGTATGCAACTATTACATTTGCTACCCATCACCTACCCAGGCAGGTGAAAGTAGGTGATTTATTGGTGGTGTGACCAGAACAGCAGCACCCATGAAGGAAGTTCATGGCAAAATTAAAATAAAATAAAATAAACAGGTGAGTTGATGGATGTAGCATTTCTGTCCAAGCCCAATTTTTTTGTACACAGGTGCAATATCATTGATATGAATTGTGCAAGACATAGTTTGCGATATCATGGTTTTTGTGTCGAGTGTCAAAGCACCCCTCGACACCATACGGATGGGGGGGAGGCAGGAGACGGTCGGATGAGAGGCAGTTGGACGAGTGGCAGCCAGAAGATATGTCGGGCAGTAATGCCGAAATCGATGATAGGCAACGCCAGGTGTCGGTGGCAGTGATAGGGCTGGAGTACATGCGTTAGATCACTCGGGTGTTGGTGATAGTCGGCTAGGGGGCTCGACGAAGCAAACTGCGAGCGAATGGGTGGTGCATGGGACAGCCCGGACTGATGACAGCGTGGATTGATGATGAATCAGTGCGGACTAATGACGGAGCAAAGATGCGGCACCCACAGCACCTCTGCGGTGGATTTGAACAGCTGGGATCAATTGGGAACATAAGCGGAGATATAAAGCAGGCTGAGGGGCCGATGCCCTCAGCTCCGACTTTATTCTGGTCTAGTGATACTGCTTTCACCCAATGCTGTTGAGTAACTGGCATTAAAAGCAGGTTTGCATCATCTATGTTGTTTCTGGTTTGATTGACTTGCCCGGTGCCAGAACAGGCAAGTAGGGAGAGCCGAGAGAAAATCGGAGCTGCTCTTCTGTATCCTGTTCTACATCAGGTGGTGAATGGCTGAACAGTGGACTATGGTGGGGCGTATGGAGGAGGGGGCAACCGTGATGCCAGAGTTACTGGTGACTGAAGAGGATGAGGAGTTGGAAGAGACTCCCGCCTGGACTATTTCAACACTCTCTACATGGGGCTCCCCTTGAAGAGCACCCAGAGGCTTCAACTGGCGCAGAGTGCGGCTGCACAGGTGGTAATGGGAGCGACATGGCATTCCCATGTAACACCTCTCTTGCACGAGCGCACTGGCTCCCGGTGGTCTTCCAGGTGTGCTTCAAGGTTTTGGTTACCACCTTTAGAGCGCTCCATGGCTTAGGACCTGGTTATCTACGGGACTGCCTACTACCACCAATAGCCTCCCACTGGCTGGTACGGTCTCATAGAGAGGAGCTCCTCCGGGTGCCGTCGGCCAAACAATGTCGACTGGCGGCCCCTAAGGGGAGAGCCTTCTCTGTGGGGGCACCTACTATTTGGAATCAGCTCCCCCCGGTGATACGGAGGATCCCGGATCTGTACACCTTCCGCCGCGCTCTCAAGACCTTTTTATTCCACCAGGCGGGCCTGGCCTAATCTTTTCCCTTTTTCTTTTTTAATATGAAAATTTTAATCCGTTTTTAAATGATTGGTGTGTTTTAAATCTGTCTGGGCCAAATTGTTTTATTCGGTTTTATTCTGTTTTTTAAATTTTGTATTTATGTATTTTATCGTTTGGCTGTTCACCGCCCTGAGTCCTTCGGGAGTAGGGCGGTATATAAATCAAATAAAGATAAAGATAAAGAAGAAGATGAAAGTGAACAGGGAACCACTGGTAGTTCGTCCCAAGCATAAGGAGAAACATGAAGAGGAGAAGACGGAGAGCCAGGAGGCTCAGGGACCCAACGGTACACAAACTCTTCAGGGCATTGGTGGCATAGTTCAGCCTTGACAGGGAAGATGGGGCCTCAACTGTCTACCCCACCTCCTTCCGGGACTCAGTTTTAGCGCTGGAGGGAGAGGCAGTGGGCCGAAGACGAAGAATGGAGCTACTCCACTGGCCCCAGAGTAACTACAATGGACATATTAAGAGAGAGGTTTGGGGAATCAAGCTTTAGAAACGCCCCTTCCTGGCAACCCTGGGCGCCCAGCATCGACCCCTCAGTTACCTAGCAGGGGGGTAGTGATGCTCCTAGAGTATCTTCTGATAGTAGATTCCGCTTAGCGAGCCCCATGTTTCGGTGGCGGAAGCTCAGATCTTATCCAGGTCGGAGGAACACCATTTGCCTGGCACCTGCATCATGCTTGGGGGTGGCAGTGTGTGGTGGAGTCCAATCTCATTCAGGTTCACCAAGAGAACAAGAGCTGGGTCCATTAACTAGACAGCAACCAGGGCCCAATAGGGGGGATAGGACTGAGGCCGGTCGGGGTATGGATCATCTGCCCGTATGGGGCCCTGGTATGGGGCCCCAATAAGTATCATGCCCCCACCCCTTGCAGGCTACGTTTGACAATTCAGAACATGTGGCTCTGTTTTTAAGCCAGCTAATTAGTCATATGGATGTTTGTGGTAGATTCTATCCATCTCAATGGGCAATGGTCATTGCTGTGATGGCAGTACTCACTGGAGAGGTGGTCAATTGGGTGGCTGACCTTCATAGTAATCACATCCAGTAGCTAACTGATCTAGGTCTTTTTCTGGAGGCCCTCTGTAGCCACTTCGAGGACGAGACTCATACTTAAATGGCTGAGGGGGAATTAGTAGCATTGACGCAAAGGGGGAGACCAACCAAGGAATACGTAAAAGAATTCTGGAAAGTGGCAGGGAGGCTAAGAGAGTGGCCCGAGAGACTCCTGGTCCATCAGTTCCATATGAGGTTAGATAGGGAATTAAGACAGGCATGCGTTTACAGAGGACCAGATAGCTGAGTAGTACAAAGTGGCCGTGGAGTTGGACGTTGGACTACGAGAATTTCGCACCCAGGGAGATGGACTGGGCCAATTTCGTAGAACTGTGGATAGGAGGGCTATCAGCCAGGAAGCAGTGAAACCGTTCATTCCTACCAGACTTAGACTTACTATACTACCCCGGAGACCATTCAGATGTTATCGGTGTAACCAGGAAGTTCGGAGAACCGGTAGTAAAAATTCTGACTGGCCCCGTCCCCATCTATTCTCTGCCTCCTGAATCCCAGCTGATTGGGAGGAAATGGGGATTTTGCAGTATCCTTCCCCTGGAGTGGGGTGGGAATGGAGATTTTACAGTATCCTTCCCCTGCCATGCCTACCAAGCCACGCCCACCAAGCCATGCCATGCCCACCAAGCCACACCCACAGAACCGGTAGTAAAATTTTTTGAAACCCACCACTGGATCTTAGCAAATAATTTGACAGTGTTGTGGGAATTAGTTGTTTAGCAGAGTGCATTCGGTCCTTGTGTCTAGTTGTTCTGGTGTGCAGTGCCCTATAGTGTCGTTTTGAGGATAGAAGTTGAAATAATTTATGTCCAGGATGTGAGGGGTCTGTAGATATTTACACAGCCCTCTTTTTGACTTGTGCAGTATACAGGTCCTCAATGGAAGGCAGGTTGGTAGCAATGGTTTTTTCTGCAGTTCTAATTATCCGTTGAAGTCTGTGTCTGTCTTGTTTGGTTGCAGAGCCAAACCAGTCAATTATAGAGATGCAGATGACAGACCTTATAATTCCTCTGTAGAACTGAATCAGCATCTCCTTGGGTAGTTTGAGTTTTCTGAGTTGGTGCAGAAATAACATTCTTTGTTGTGCTTTTTTGATGATGTTTTTGATATTAGGCGTCCATTTTAAGTCTTGAGATATGATAGAACCTAGAAACTTGAAGGTCTGTGCTGTTGATACTGTGTTGTCTAGTATTGTAAGAGGTGGTAGTATGGGAGGGTTTCTCCTAAAATCTACCACCACTTTTACGGTTTTGAGTGTATTTACTTCAAGATTTTTCTGATTGCACCACAAGGCTAGTTCTTCAACCTCCCATCTATATGCTGATTCATCATTGTCTTGAATGAGACCAATCACTGTTGTATCATATGCAAACTTCAGTACACAGTAACAGAGGGATTTTTTATAAACATCTGTTATAAACTTGATTTAATAAACACACTTGTATCCCTTCCTTTTACATTTACATTTCATTTTCATCTTTAAACAAATCCCTCAGACCTCTTCATTCAAATTTAGTCATTCCAACAAATTCTTCTGAGGTAAGTTTAGAGCTGGAGGCAGGTCTTTCTCCCTCATCTTGCTATCTGAGTCTGCTGTGAACAATTGGATTTCAGGATTATTACCTTTTGGAGTTAGGAGAGTTAGTGTGCTCCAGTTTCTCTTTCCAACCCATAGATGGCAGAAGAAGCAGGAGACAAGGAAGAGAAATGGGTTTTGGGGCTACCATTTCTTTCAGCAACAGAAAGGCCAACTTCCTCTACAGAAAGTCTGCTACACTGCAGGTGTGCTGCCTGCACAGGTACTTCTGTGGTACATTCCCCACCCTTCCATTGCTTTGATGCTGCTGTACCTAAACTATGTAATATGTAGCATTGCTTTTCCTACTGCGAGGCTGTTCCTGACACATACGCAAACATCTATTACAACGTGGACACGCCTATCAGTAGCTGCTTTCCAGGTACTTCCCACAGAGCTACCAGCAAAAAAATATTGAGCTGAATCAATAGCTCCAGAAGGAAGTTCTACTGCCAGCCTTGGGAGAAACCCTTGGACATTTTCCCTGGGAACCCTTCAGAAGATAAATGAAGATACCAACAGAGCTATTCTGCTGCACCTTAGTAGGTAGTTTTATTACAAGAGAACCATGTCCAGCCCCCTTCTCTTTTCCTGTGGGATGGGAAGCAGACGAAGCAGCTTTTCAGCTATCACTCTGGACATTGCATATATGTCCAGAGTGATAGCTCTGGACGTAGATGTTGCAGGGTCCCTCAAGGATCAGCGATTTCTCCTCTCTTGTTTAGCATCTACATGAAACTGATGAAGGAGATCATCTGTCATGACGGGGTGAGCTGTTATCAGCCTGCTGATGATACACAGTTGTACAACACTGTCCATGGTGAATTTAGAGATGTTGCAACCACCCTCCGTCGGTTCCTCGAGGCTATTGAGATTCATTGAGAAGCAATAGGTGAATCTTGACATGATGGAGAGGCTCTAAAAGATGGATCTTTGGTTATGGATGGGGTTGCACTGCCCAATCCAACTTGATCTGGTGGTTCTCCTGGACTCATGACTTCTGCTCCAGGAGCAGGTGGTAGTCATAGCCAGGAAGTCCTTTGTACAACTATGAGTTTTGTGCAAGTTACACTTATTCTTGGACCAATGTGCCCTTCTCACAATCACTCATGCTCTGGTTACCTCCCATCTGTACTATTGTAATGTGCTTTAATGTGGCTACCCTTGAAGAATATCTGTAAGTTTCAGTTGGTTCAGAATGCAGTGGCCCGCATGTTTTTGTGCAAGCCTAGACTTGCACATGTATCACCTCTTGTGGGAGCTGCTATGACTGCCAATCTGCTTCTGGGAACAATTTAAGGTGTTGATCATCTCCTTTAAATCTTTACATGGCTTGGGACCAGGTTGCTTGAAGGATTCCCTCTCCCCTATTCTTTTTTTAAAATAATAATTATTAAACGATTTGTCTTTAAAAACAACACAAAAAACAATCATGCATATATAAAAACAAAACATGTCAAGACATAACGTATTGAACATTACATAACATTAATGGTAATTTTACAGCATTTCGTATCGATTTACATTTACTCAGAACAGGTAAGCAGGGTATGTTGTGGGTCTCATCTGTTAGGTATGTACATCTAGTAGGATCATGAAAAAGGAGATCCTGAAGACTGGACTTTTGTCAGTGGTCCTGGGGATCCTGAAAGGAGATGAAGCTGATCAAGTGGTTGGTTTGATTATGTTGGCTTGTTATGATTATGAGGGGTGGGTAGGGTTTTTAATTTTTTTAGCATGTAGATTTTGCATGTGTGAGTTGGCAGCCATATAAGTTTGTTTAATAAATAAATAGATGGCAGGAGAAAATTAAAGTGAAAGAAGCAAAGGAACATGGCTTCTTGATCGACAATTCATTGATCCCAGGGAATGATCACTCTTTGGGACCAGAAACCTGACAACCTGACATTCAGAAACATGATTGCTGAATGAATTCCATCTACAGGGGGCTTGGGGCAGGGACTTATCAATGGTGCCCTACCCTTCCTGGGGAACAACATACCCACTGATACATAAACTGCCTCCTTCCAAGTGTGTTTCTGAAAAGAGGTGAGAACCTGGCTCTGGAAGAGACAACTTAAGGATGTTGGCTTTTCTTTTTATGATCTACCTACAATTTAGAAGTAGAGATGGTATGGAAATACTAATTAAAAATAAGTAACTAAATTACATTTCCCGACTTTGGGTTTCTCCTCTCCTAATTTTTGGTCCAGACAGAAGTAGCAAGGTGGAATAGGGGTGGAAATATGGTCATATTAAGCCAGCAAAAGCTTAAATCAGCTGCTGCAGTGAACATGTAGGCTTAAATTTACTTCCCTTCCCTCTGCTCAAAGGCCAACCTCAGTTGTGCTCTTCGACTAGGAACAGGGAGATTCAAATTCTGGTTTATTCCCAGTCACAGAAATTCACTGGATCAGTTTGAGCCAGTCACTCTGTCTCAGTACAACCTACAAAGCTGTTGTTGATGAAGTTCTCCTATCTAAGATAAGGTAACAGATAACAGATTAACAGAGTTGGAAGGGACCTTGTACGTCATCTAGTCCACCACCCCAGCAGGAGACCCTACACCATTTCTGACAGATGGCAGTCCAGTCTCTTCTTGAAACCTTCCAATGATGAAGCTCTCACAACTTCTGAAGGCCAACTGTTCCACTGGTTGATTGCTCTCACTGTCAAAAAAGGTCTCCTTATTTCCAGGTTGAATCTCCTTGTTCAGTTTCCATCCATTATTCCTTGACCCCCTTCTCTCTGTGGCATCCCCTCAAATATTGGAACACTTGCTATTATGTCTCCCCTGGTCCTTCTCTTCACTAAACTAGCCATGTCCAGTTCCTGCAACCATTAATAGTATGTTTTAGCCTCCAGTCCCCTAATCACCCTGGTTGCTCGTCTCTTCAGTCTTTCTAGAGTCTCAACATCTTTTTTATAGTGTGGTAACCAAAACTGGATGCAGTATTCTAATTGTGGTCTTACTAAGGCTTTATAGAGTGGTATCAGTACCTCACTTGATCTTGACTGTATCCCTCTGTTAAGGCAATTTAGGATTGCATTGCTTTTTTGGCTGTCGCCGCACACTGTTAGCTCATATTTAATTGGTTGTCTACTAAGACTCCAAGATCCCTCTCACAGTTATTGCTGTTAAACCTGGTTTCATCCAGTCTATATGTGTACTTTTGGTTTTTCTTGTCTCTATAAGACTTTACTTTTCTCTACGTTAAATTTCATTTTGTTAGATAGGGCCCAGAAAGTTCCTTTATAAAGTTCCATCTAAAGGAACTTTTATTTGATTCTAAAGTCTTGAGTTAATACTTCAATTGAAGTATTCTCCTCTTAAGTATGAGTCATGTGAAAACTGATAAGATTACTCTGCTGTTTCTTGCCTAATTTGCCTCTTCCTAGCCTGAAGATGTTGACTTCATTTTTCAACCTTCTCTACAGCACCAGCATTATTGTGATGATGGGTAATCCTAAAGGTTATTCATCTGCCACAACTTGCCCCCCTCTTTTTACTCCAGGTTCTCATGCCTGGAAACTTGGATCAACCAGGACTTGGACTGAGGTAAGACAGGGTATGCCAGCTGTCTCTGTCTGCCATTACATCTCACCTCTGTTTTCAACACAGTTTTGAGCATGTGTTCAGCAGGCACAATTTGGTTTGTAGGATCAGCTCTCTGCTGCTTCAGGGTGCTATGTCAACTACCCAACATTCAGCTTTGAATCCAGGTTTAGTGCTTTTCTGAAAGAGTAGTAAATCCATGTTCACAACAGAAGGAGAGCAGGAATCAGCCCTGAGAGGTGCAAATGAAAAGCCTAGTGTAAAAGAGCCCAAAGCACAAGGGCCCAGGAGTGACAAGGTATTAATTATGCAAGGTAATCCAGACAAGAAGCATAACCAGGAGTACTCATTCTATCTTCATTTTACATTGACAGAAACTTGCAAGACTGATAGTATTTCTCTCTCTCTCTCTCTCTCTCTCTCTCTCTCTCTCTCTCTCTCTCTCTCTCTCTCTCTCTCTCTCTCTCTTTCTTTCCTTTTACTCTGTAAAACTAGGGAGGATTCCTTTTGGAACATTTCTCATACATCCCTTCTTTTCTGGGTTGAAACATGTTTGATATGCCAGTTGTCCAGTCTGCAGCTCTCTGTCCTGTCTCTCAAGGTCATTTCCACATACACCCTCCTTTCTAGGGTTCAAGGACTAGAGGATAGCTGAAAGGCTTACTAAAAGTTAAAAGCTATTTGGGGCTGAGCTATTTCAAGCTTTCTCAGGGATAACTTGAGAGCATCATCAATAGAATGGTACTGAAGTGCACTATCTTGTACAGGGGTGTTAAACTTGTGGCATCACGTCACGTGACGTATCACAACTCCCCCCTCTTCACGAAACCAAGGTGGGCGTGGCCAGCATGTGATGCATCCGGCTCACAGGCTGCGTATTTGACACCCCTGATCTTGTACATGATGAACATAATAGCGCATCCTGTACATAAAACATGAATTGGGTGGTTGACTGTGTGATGGAGAAAACATTACCACTGAAACAGCTAAGGATGATTTAAAGCTGTCTGACTGGGGTGATGTGAAGGCCGGATATGGCAGATAAAGGCAGTTAACAGACCCATGTTTTCACTGTAGATAGTTGCAAGTGGGGACAGGACCTTTGTTAGAATATACACCCCAGTGTTATGCTCATTTATTTATGTTGCATATAACACACAAGGGGAATAGCATAGCTTTATTTTTCCAGTTTCATGGAAAAGAGAGAGAAGACAGAGGAAGTTCAGGGAAATAAGACTTATTTCACCTTCACAGCCTCACTTCCCTGTTTTTGAGGTCAGCCCCTTTCTGCAATGACCACTCTGAAGTACAATACCAGATGGTGGAAATACAAACATATCTAGGGAATTCAAGCCGGAGATGTGCATTTATTAATAGTCATATATAGGAAATGTGAGAGCCAGTTTGGTGTCCTGGTTAAGGCACTAGGCTAGAGACTGAGTTCTGGTTTTGCCTTAGGCCCAAAGTCAGTTTGATAACCTTGGGCCGGTCACTTTCTCCTAGCCCCCAGGAAGGAGGCAATGGCAAATCACTTTTGAAAATCTTGCTAAGAAAACTGTAGGGACTTGTCCAGCTAGTCTCCAAGAACTGGATACAATTGAATGAAAAATGAAATGTGAAATGTGGCATGAAAATAGTGACACAGTTGAGAGAGAAGCAATAAAACAGCAACAAAAAATATTGCCACAGGGGCCAATAATTACAGCCTAGTTTGGCATCCTATAGTCACAGATGGTACAAGGCAGTATAGGTGTTCATTATCTGGACAGCCAATTTTGTGGAGGAATTGGATTTCAGTCCAATGTTGTTATAGCCTTTGGACAGCAAAGCTTGTGCCGATACAAGGAAGGAAGGCTGGCTTTTTATGTCAGAAATTGGGAAATGGCCCGAAGAGATTCCTTATATTGTCTGGCTTTGTACTCCTCACTACATCTGCTCATGGCTTATCTACCTACATCTTAGCCACTTTAGGCTGATGCATCTAGTTGAGGTTTAGTTGAGTGTGTTGGTACCAGGCGTTGATGGGCTTATTTGATTCTAATTCCGATTTAGGTAGTACCAATGCCTTGATGTCCCAGTAGAGTGGATAGATGCTCCTTCTCTTAGGCATCTTATGGCTCAGTTCACTAATCTTAACCTATCATTAACAATATACAATTGTGATTTTCCCATAATATGCTTTCTCTAAGCAAAGAAATATTATTACTCCTTCCTTCCTTCCTTCCTTCCTTCCTTCCTTCCTTCCTTCCTTCCTTCCTTCCTTCCTTCCTCCCTCCCTCCCTCCCTCCCTCCCTCCCTCCCTCCCTCCCTCCGTCTCAGTCTCAGTCTCAGTCTCAGTCTCAGTCTCAGTCTCATGACCTTTGGATGGTTAAGGTAGGTAAAATGAGGACCTGGTTTGTGGGGGCAATAAGCTGACTTTGTATAAAATATACAAAAGTATGAAGGCTATTGCTTAACACCTTGTAAACCGCCCTAAGTCTCCGGAGAAAGGCGGCATATAAATAAAAAAATAAAATAAAAAAACAAACAAATAATATATAGAACCATAACATAACACAATATAAACAAACAATAATACAGTGTAACTGAGTTTCCTAATAAACCACATCCTGTCTCATATTGGCATATTGGGTTTTGCTAGCATTTTGGTTCCAGTTCCTAAAGGTAAAGCCTGACTTTCAAAACCTCCTGAAAGGTTTACACAGTTGGGGCCACCCGAATCTCAGGGATAATGTTCCATAGGGCAGGTATCAAAACAAAGGAAGTATGTAAATAGGTCCCATTAGATTTTTTTTTCTTCCTTTCATAGAGAGGAAAAGAACACGCTTGCCCTTCTGAAACCGATGGATGGACAGAGACATTGAAGAAAGGTGGTCCCACAAATAACTTGGCCTATGCCATGCATAGAGCTATGCAGGTAACAACCCACATCTTAAATTGCACTCAAAAACCTAATGAGAGTCAGCATGGGCTTGCAAAGCTTAGGTGTTGCATAAGTGTACCACGATGTGCCTAAAACTGTATGGGCCCTTGAATCCTAGACTAGTTACAGCTTCTGAATAATTTTCAGGGGCAGCCCCATGTAAAATGTATATTTTAGGCTAACATGTTGAATCAGTTTAACTTTTGCGGTGGGGCAGCCTTTCCCCCCTGCTCCAGTTCACTTGTCACTTCTCAAAGTAGGCAAATTCATCTTTCTTGTTCTCTTTTCCTTGACTTTATATGGGCCATTTTCTAGTCTCAAGACTTTCATGAGGCATTTTGAAAATGGATGTTAATATTGAAACCTAAAGCTTTTCTTTTAGTAATGGCGGATAAATAGGTGGCAAAACTGGGACATTGTTTTTAAATATGTCAAAGGCAGCAAGGCTGTTATATGCTCAAAGATGGAAAGAGGCATATATATGGAAGATTGGATTGTGAAATTAATGGAGATAACTGAGATGGCAAAATTGCTCTGCTTAGAGACAATAATTTGACTAAATTTCATATGACCTGGAGATCATTGTTATATTACTTATGGTACAAAGAGAAGAATCAACTTTTGAGTATGGGATTTGAAGATTAGGTTGGATTTGACTAGAGAAATATTGTAGCTTTTTCAATGTAAAGTTATTTACATTTGATAGCTTGGTATTCTTGGATGAAATTAAGAGAAGAATATTTTTTGAGTTCAGATTTTTAGTATGTTGATTACTATTTTAAGATATTTTATAAAATGGTATTATTTGTTTAAAGTTAAAGAGAGGTAGGTGGTTGTATTGTTAACATCTCCATATAAAAGAAAGTTGAAGCCACTCTTACTGTATTTGATGTTTATATAGATATGGATAGATATGGATAGATATATAGATATATAGATATATCTATAGATATAGATAGATAGATAGATAGATAGATAGATGATAGATAGATAGATATATCTATATAGATCTCAACACTTTCTCTTTTCCATTTATGTTTGTTAGTATTTTAATATTTGATATTGAAACCTTATAAAGATATTATATAAAAAAAGAGCTTCATAAGGCAAAAGGGACTGGATTGACAATTCCATAGTAGGTATGCACAAACATATCCATACAGCTAGCCCTTGACTTAGACCCATTCATTTAGTGACTATTCAAAGTTACAGTGGCACTGAAAAAAGTGACTTATGACTGTTTTTCACATGACCATTGCAGCATCCCGATGGTACCATGATCAAAATTCAGATGCTTGGCAACTGACTTGTATTTATAACGATTGCAATGTCCCAGGGTCATGTGATCCCCTTTTGCGAGCTTCCGACAAGCAAAGTCAATGGAGAAGCCAGATTCAATTAACAACCATGTTATGAAGCCAGATTCAATTAGCAACCATGTTATTAACAACTGCAGTGATTAACAACCATGGCAAGAAAGGTCGTAAAATGGGGCAGAATTTATTTAATTTTTGCTTAGCAACAGAAGTTTTGAGTTCAATTGTGGTTGTAAATCAATGACTACCTGTACATAACTGCTCCATGTTGGGAAGAATTAGAGAAGTGTTCACATTTCTGCTTGTTAAGAACAACAAAAATAATAATAGCAAAATGGTCTTTATTGCAGAGAAGGTTACTTCTGCCTTACACTCATCAGGTTAGATTTGTATTCTAAATATCTGGAGAGCACTAGGTTAGGAAAACTTATTATAGTGCATGTTCTGGATTGTTGCATCATAGGCTATAGTTTGGTATGTGAGATACGAATGTGCCTGAAAGTGAGGAACATGGTCAACTAGTAACAGCTGTAGAAATATAACTAGGATCATGAAGAATTGTGGTAGAGAGCAATGGGACAGAGAAACCTCGAAGAAAATGAAACCAAGATACCGGTAGCTGAAAAATTCCATGGTAATAAAACAGAAAACTGGGAACAAAGTTTACCATCACCATTTATGACAGGACATGAATGAAGCTGTTCTTTTTTCCAGTCAGTAGTGAATACTGGAGGTGGCTTTTTTTTTCTCCTGAGATTCTTAGTTTAATATTTGATGTTAACTCTATTAACTCTATTATTATGAATAAACGTTGGTAAAGTGGTAATGACACATTGGACAGTGCCAATGCAATACGTTGGTATGCATCTGAAGATAAAAGTGCTAAATTTTAATACAGGTAGTCCTCGACTTATGATCACAATTGAGCCCAAAAGTTCTGTTGCTAAGCAAGAGAGTTGTTAACTGAATTTTACCCCATTTTATAACTTTTCTTGTCACAGGTTGTTCAGTGAATCACTTTATTTGTTAAGTTAGTAACACAGTTGTGAAGTGAATCTGCTTACTCTGACAAGCAATTAACATTGCTTGTCAGAGGGTCACAAAGGGTGACCCCCCTGAATTTTGATCACGTGACCATGGGGATGCTGCAATGGTCATGAGCATGAAAAATGGTCATAAGTCACTTTTTTCAGTGCTGTTGTAATTTTGAACTGTCACTAAATGAATTGTTGTAAGTTGAGGGCTACCTGTAGGTACAGTTAGCCAGTGGCACAATTGCAGAGAAATGAAAAGGACATTTGGCTGGAATTAAACCTTCTCCCTAGCTCTATGAATAGATGATACTGTGAATAGAAAAAGGGTAGGATAAATAAGAAGGTTGAGATAAAAGAGTATAAAGGAATGGAATACATTTTCCACAAGTATAAACCAAGATATGTGTAAAGACATCATTTGCATGTTCCCCGTTTGCCTATTAACAGATATGTCTGTTACTATTGTAAGGCTATGATGTAATAATGTCTGGGGGTTTTTTTGGGGCTCAGTATAGTGTTGTATAGCATGGCTAATGAGAACTCTATGAGAGAACTCATTTGCTCCAAGCATTGCGCAAAAATAGATTAGAGCAACGAAACTAACCTTTTCATGTTAGCAAGGCAGAGAAGGTGACATCAGGTGGTAAATTTGATATTATCCAACATCTCCATAGATTAAAATCAGACAAGCTTTAAGATGATTGTATTTCTTCCTTTATACTTATACATTCAATGGAGATTCATATTTTTACCCCTACCTTCCCAGTCAATTTCTTGGACTGAAGTCAGGCTTTGGAATATTAAGATATGGAAAAAAATATCTCTGTTCCTTCTTCTGCACTATGCATAATTTCATGTGCCAACATGGTATGTTTCAGATGACTTCAAATCTAAAATTGCAATATATTAAACTACAGATTTCAGATAATATCCACATTTATATTTGCTCTACCTTCTTAATAGGCAAATGTTGAACTATTCTATGCTTTGTCGATGTCCAATACTTGGAGCATAAAAAAAAAACCACTGCAACTATTTTTACAATGTTTCCTGCTGTATAGAAGCTTGTGATAAAAGTTTCATAAAATGCCATTTTTCAGCATAAACAATATAAATCGTGGTCATATAACTGCGGGACACTGCAAATGGCTATAAAAGGAGGCTGGTGCCCAAAATCCGGGTTGTAAATACCATTTTTGGGGTCTGTTGTAACTTTGAATGGTCACTCAGCAACCAGCCATATGTTGAGGATCACCTCTATATTGTAAACTTACGTATGTCAGAACAAATTAGATAGATAAATACAGATCTGAGAAGCAATTTCTTACAAATAAAATCCTGAGAAAATTTGATGGAATGGTATGGATAGATGGACAGAATTTTAACTGAGCTGCGCATCTGTATTCCTCAACATCATTCCTTGCCTTATTTTTAGAGCATTAACTGTTGGTGAGCCTCGCCTTGTCAGAGGCTCTTTAGGACTTTAAGACTTAACAGATGTGGTCACTACCACAGCTTCCACATGGGGATGAATAGGCCCATCTTTTGGTCTCCTCATGGTCAGAATAGGGTCAGATGAGGCATGTGTACACAGAATGGCTGGGGACAGTCCCAGAATGCATAATCTCATACCTCAAACTTTGGACTGCATGACACATATTTGTCCCCTTTGAAAGAGTTTTTCTTATGTTAGCATTGGTATATTATACTTTTCCATTTCCCTTTGCTGGTCTCTGCTAAGTGTTTAATGGTAAGAGTCCAGGAAACTCCATTGTAGCTGTTCCTGAAAAGAGGAAATCCCAGTTCTTTTCATGACATAAAATGTAAAAATAATTTAGATTTTTTCCCCTGAATCATGAATCCATGATGTGACTCATTTTCCAAACAAACACAAAAATGAACCTGAGAGTTATAAAACTTAGTTTTGAGGCTATCCTTTCAATTTTGGGTGGTTGAAGAAAGTAAAAATATCCATGACTGATTCTAGCCAGCAGTGAAGAAACAGATCATCAAGATAAACCATCTGGGGCTTAGATGGTATCCTGATCAAAATGGCTTGAATGTACCATATTTAGGGGCATTATGAAGCATTATTTATTATTAAATATATAGCTCAACTCTATTTTATACATTTTAAAGTGGCTTAAATAATAGAAAGTGGAAAATATAATAATAACATTCATACAATTGAAATAAAAAAAGTTTCTTATCAATTATTTTATTTTTCATAAACCTCACAAGGTACAAGTCAGAGCTTCAGGAACCTGGGATTCCAATGCCATTGGAAGAAAGGATTTTGGAGTTTCCTTTATAGGAACCCAGGGACGGCAGCTCCAAAACCTGAAGATCATGATGGCATGGTGACACAGTGGTTAAAATGCAGTACTGCTCACTCCAGGAGTTCAATTATGAATGGCTCAAGGTTCACTCAGTCTTCCATCCTTCTGAGGTTGATAAAATAAGGAGCCAGATTGTTGAGGACAATATGCTGACTCTGTAAACTGCTTAGAGAGGGCTGTGAAGCACTGTGAAGCAGTATATAAGTCTAAGTGCTATTGCTATCATATATGGGAGTACTAAGCTTCAAGAAATGGCTCCTCAAGAAAGTAAAATGGTCCACTTGTAAGGAGAAGCCTTGCTCTCTTGTAGCCCATCTGGCCAGTTAATTAATTATGGCTACCATGCAAGTTTGAGACTCTACTATAAAAACATATAATTGGTAGGAGACCAGCGTTTGAGCAACATCTGTGGCTTGATCCAAAGGTGCTTTTTTCAAGAGGCAATTGGACTTTCTGGTTTTTCTTTGAAGACATTTTGCTTCTTATCCAAGAAGCTTCTTCAGCTCTCGCTGGATGGTGGGGAATGCTTCTTGGATGAGAAACGAAATATCTTCAAAGAAAAACCAGAAAGTCCAGTTGCCTGTTGAAAAAAGCACCTTTGGGACAACCATGACCTGGATGATTGAGAATCTCCACATACAACTGTGGCTTGAGTTTTACTTAGCTGGTCCAGCCAAAATAAGATACGAGTTGTGTAAACTTCACTTTACCCAAAAGTTTGAATGCCACATCTAAAAATTTCAAGATAATGTGGGGAGCATCTGCCACAAAGCAGAGGCTTTCCAGTGCATGTAATCCACCACCAGAATTCCACTTTGGTTACTGTACAACATTTTAATGCTCTCTCTCTCTGTGTGTGTGTGTGTGTGTGTGTGTTGGGGGAAGTTGGGGGTGTTTGGAACAGTTCCAAATTAATGCAAAAGTCAAGTTAGGCAAGGTACTCAGGAACAGAAAATACATATATAGATCCAAAAAGCCTGTATATAGAACCCTGACCCCAGAACGCAGGAGGCCTTAGATTAGGGATGGGCAATTAATTTTCCCAAGCCATATGAGAAACTGGGACTGTTGTGGAGGGCTGAATTAATAGGCTTGTGAAGATGCATAGGCATGGCTGCACGCACAAAACATCTGAACTGGAAAAAAGAAAGCAATGACCTTCTAAATAAAAGCAATGCAATTTTATTATGTGCTTGGAGTACACCTATTTACATTTGATTTCTAATTTCTGATTGTCCTCATGCAGGCCTGACAGGAACAGCCAAAGGGCCGGATGTGGCCCAGGGACAGTAAAATACTCAGATCTGCCTTAGATATTGAGTTGTTTGCCTTATTTAAGCTGCACTTGCATGATCCGTTTGCCACAATTAATTATTTACTGAATTACCTATGATTTACTTAATTAAGTATATTTTGTCAGTTTCTACCTCTCACATTGAACCATTAATTGACTTCATAGCATTGTTTTGTCTTTTGCTTAAAGTGTTCTGGAACCCAGATAGTATGACATCTAAACTGTAATTTCATATGTTGCATAAACCTCCAAAATGGTGCTTTTAATAACCTAGGATCAAGCAAACATAGCTTAATGTCTTGTGTGTCTACAGCTATATTTGTATTTTATAATTGCTTTATGTCCATCTTTTTACAGGCTGCTAGACTTTAAAAGTTTCTTAGCAGCATAGCTGTTCATTGGTTAGATTCCCTCATCAATTTTCCTACTAACCAAGATATAGATGATTTAATTCTGACTAATTTGTACATTTCACTCAAAGTCCTTCTTTTTGGTTGACAAAGCAAGCATTTTTTTGGTTATGTTTATAAGAAGCAGCTCAAGCACTACCTCTTCCAAATTTCTCCACAATAACTTTGGGGAAATTGCCAATTAGAGCTAATTCTGTCCATGATACCTTAATGAAAAGAACACACAGTAATTTAGTGAATTATTTAATCTTTCCTGGTTCTTCCAGATTGAGCTTTCATTGTGCAATTGCTCTATCTTGTTTGCACAATTTAATGGGGATTTAGGCACTGTTCTGTCTTCCAGGTGGAATACTCTTACCTTTCTTCCATCTTTTTTCTTATCGCAGAAGATGTATGAAAGAGGGAGAATAGCTGCAAAGCATTCAGAATTCCATAATTTGATAGAAAATCTGTGGTTACATATCTGCTGAGGCATTTTGGATGGTCTTACTCCAAACCAGCTTTGAGCAAGCGAGCAAAATTTGTGGAGATTCAAATAAGCTGTTTTATGTTGGGGTCAATATGCTTACATCTTCGCAGAGTACTTTGTGGTGATTTGGTTTAGAGAGCCATGGTGGCACAGTGGTTAGAATGCAATACTGAATGAAACAAACAAAATGTTAAAAACTTATGATATTTATGTAGTTGCTTACCAACCACATCTAAATTATATTGAAGTAACCGAAATATCTTTAAAATCCCCAAGGCATGTCACAACTTTTGAGCACACCTAATGTTTGGAAGGGATGTGATGGCTCAGTGGCTAAGACACTGAGCTTGTCGATCGAAAGGTCGGCAGTTCAGCGGTTTGAATCCCTAGTGCCTCGTAATGGAGTGAGCTCCTGTTACTTGTCCCAGCTTCTGCCAACCTAGTGGTTCGAAAGCATGTAAAAAATGCAAGTAGAAAAATAGGGACCATCTTTGGTGGGAAGGTAACAGCCTTCCGTGCGCTTTTGGCATTTAGTCATGCTGGCCACATGACCATGGAGACGTCTTTGGACAGCGCTGGCTCTTCAGCTTTGAAACAGAGGTGAGCACTGCCCCCTAGAGTCTGGAACGACTAGCCCATATGTGCGAGGGGAACCTTTACCTTTAATGTTTGGAAATTGAAAGTTGAAAAATTTGACACGCTCTAGCTACTGCAGGCTAACTCATTGCTCACTCCAGGAGTTTGACTCAAGGTTGACTTAGCCTTCCATCCTTCCAAGGTGGGTAAAATGAGGACCCCTATTGTTGGGGGCAATATGCTCACTCTGTAAACCGTTTATAGAGGACTGCAAAGCACTATGAAGCGGTATATAATCTAAGTGCTATTGTTATTGCTATTGTGCTTGGACTGAGGTGCTTTGTCAAAATTTTCCACAGTGGAAGGCTGGTCACTGGCATTTACTATAGGGGAGTGAGAGAAGTATGAATGAGGCACTCTGGTTCTTGATACTAATCATCCTTCCATTCTACATGATTTCAAAAGTGCACTAAAACCTGCCTAATCAAAGAGGACAATACTGTATGTACAGTCAGGTCCAGAAATATTGGGACATCGACACAATTCTAACATCTTTGGCTCTATACACCACCACAATGGAGTTGGAATGAAACAAACACAATGTGCATTAACTTCAGACTGTCAGCTTTAATTTGAGGGTATGTACATCCAACTCAGGTGAACGGTGTAGGACTTACAGCAGTTTCCATGTGTGCCTCCCACTTGTTAAGGGACCAAAAGTAATGGGACAGAATAATAATCATAAATCAAACTTTCCCTTCTTAATACTTGGTTGCAAATCCTTTGCAGTCAATCACAGCCTGAAGTCTGGAATGCATAGACATCACCAGACACTGGGTTTCATCCCTGGTGATGCTCTGCCAGGCCTCTACTGTAACTGTCTTCAGTTCCTGCTTGTTCTTGGGGCATTTTCCCTTCAGTTTTGTCTTCAGCAAGTGAAATGCATGCTCAATGGGATTCAGGTCAGGTGATTGACTTGGCCATTGCATAACATTCCACTTCTGTCCCTTCAAAAACTCTTTGGTTGCTTTTGCAGTATGCTTTGGGTCATTGTCCATCTGCACTGTGAAGCGCCGTCCAATGAGTTCTGCAGCATTTGGCTGAATGTGAGCAGATAATATTGCCCGAAACACTTCAGAATTCATCCTGCTGCTTTTGTCAGCAGTCACATCATCAATAAATGCAAGAGAACCAGTTCCATTGGCAGCCATACATGCCCATGCCATGACACTACCACCACCATGCTTCACTGATGAGGTGGTATGCTTAGGATCATGAGCAATTCCTTTCCTTCTCCATACTCTTCTCTTCCCATCACTCTGGTACAAGTTGATCTTGGTCTCATCTGTCCACAGGATCTTGTTCCAGAACTGTGAAGGCTTTGTTAGATGTTGTTTGGCAAACTCTAATCTGGCCTTCCTGTTTTTGAGGCTCACCAATGGTTTACATCTTGTGGTGAACCCTCTGTATTCACTCTGGTGAAGTTTTCTCTTGATTGTTGACTTTGACACACATACACCTACCTCCTGGAGAGTGTTCTTGATCTGGCCAACTATTGTGAAGGGTGTTTTCTTCACCAGGGAAAGAATTCTTCGGTCATCCACCACACTTGTTTTCCATGGTCTCCCAGGTCTTTTGGTGTTGCTGAGCTCACCGGTGCATTCCTTCTTTTTGAGAATGTTCCAAACAGTTGTTTTGGCCACGCCTAATGTTCTTGCTATCTCTCTGATGGTTTGTTTTGTTTCTTCAGCCTAATGATGGCTTGCTTCACTGATAGTGACAGCTCTTTGGATCTCATCTTGAGAGTTGACAGCAACAGATTCCAAATGCAAATAGCACACCTGAAATGAACTCTGGGCCTTTTATCTGCACATTGTAATTGGGGTAATGAGGGAATATCACACACCTGGCCATGGAACAGCTGAGAAGCCAATTGTCCCATTACTTTTGGTCCCTTAACAAGTGGGAGGCACATATACAAACTGCTGTAAGTCCTACACCGTTCACCTGAGTTGGATGTACATACCCTCAAATTAAAGCTGACAGTCTGCAGTTAACGCATATTGTGTTTGTTTCATTCCAACTCCATTGTGGTGGTGTATAGAGCCAAAGATGCTAGAATTGTGTTGATGTCCCAATATTTCTGAACCTGACTGTATGTCTGAACTTCAAGAGTAGGGTTGGCTTTCTTCTCTCTTAAACCCAATGGTTTGCTTCTAGTCTAAGATGGCTAAATTTCATATGAACAAATACAATTTTTTTTTAGAATAGCCAATAATTCAGTTAAAAGATTTCAGATGTTTGAATTAATCTGCATTGAACTATGTTGAACCACATTGTCAACCCACTTCCTATTTTAGTGGACCCCTGGATTTCTTCTCCAAAGTATTGCTTTAAGGAGCATTGCAGCTAAAACAATTATATTTTTAAGATCAGCTCCACTTGAAATGTCCTCTCTCTAGCCCTGGATTGAATTATAATTATGCTTTGTCCAAAAGTTAAGCCCACCAACAATACATTTTTGCACAGAGGAAGAAAGTTATCTGCCTTCAAAAGGCATTTCTTGTGCTTATGAATAAAGCCAAGTGTCAGCATGCTTTTTGTAAAGGCAAGAAAATTTCAGATTTTGGATGTTTTGATTTGAACTGTTTGCCCCCCCCAAAAAGAGCCTAACTAAAAGGAGTTTGGATAAGACAAAGACCTTGAAATAGATTCAGATGGATGAGTGGAGAAGCCATGATCCTGCAGATGTTGCTGACATTGATCTCTTAGGCCCTGATAGTTCTGGACAGAAAAGCAAATGACTATATAGTCCAATGTCTAGAGTTTAAACACAGAAGATAGAAGACAAAGAACCAGAGAAAATCATAAAACATAAAGACTTACAAACAGGAGTAGAATGACTCAGTGGGTGAATAAAAATACCAAATCTAGCCTCTAGATCTACAAACCTAGCTGACTATGCAATAAACATTAATAACAAGAAGAATAAATAATTACTTT
Organism: Pantherophis guttatus; assembly: GCF_059756535.1. Taxonomy (NCBI): domain Eukaryota; kingdom Metazoa; phylum Chordata; class Lepidosauria; order Squamata; family Colubridae; genus Pantherophis; species Pantherophis guttatus. The sequence continues at coordinate 23,654,192 of NC_142068.1, forward strand.
CTCATGTTTAATGCCAACTTGACACCTTTATGGTATTTCTCACAGCACATTAATATTTTTCCTGCCAAAAAACAGTTGAGAAATTAAGATAACGTTTATTTAGTTATAAAATGTGTAAACTACCAACTCCTGAGCCAGTAGATAATGTACAAAAAACAAGCACAACTCAAGAAAAGAATATAATGTGAAATAAGTAAAAATAATGGCAGAGATTTTTACTTACATGCTTAACAACTATAGGGTTTGCAAAATTTCCAGGCTTTAAGTATTCTCCAAAAAGTCCTAGGAATGGGGATATGTTGTTTCAAATGAAGGGAAAAGTCACTGAGAATACTTGTCTTTGGATTCCTTCATAGGAGAAGCACATATAAGAGTGGACTAAGTTAGTTTGCTGGACAGGAGGAATTGACTTATTTGCTAAATTTATTAACTTCCCATCTCATCTAGAGGCTTGGAGTAAGTGGCCTCGAATATTTATTAGTTAATCAGATTTGCATGCTGTCCAACTCCCAATGACTTTTAGCTATAGAGTCATTAAAATACCAAACTCCATAATCATACAGAGGTTTATAGCCAATAACCAGCATTCTGAAACACATTTAGATCATTAAACAATGTTTCACCCATAATAGTAGGCAGCTGTTACATGACAATATTGTGAATTGGCCAGTAAATACCAATTTAAGCTTTCAGGTAATCTTCAAAGCTAGTTGTTTTATAAGGTAAAGGGCAGCATTCCAGGCATGAGTAACTATCTTCCATGCATTCTCTTCTAGATAAGGACACACTAGCCAAAGCTGGGCAAAACCTTAACTTCCATCTGCTTCTTCCATGGGGGCTAGGAATTCAGAAGAACCCCTGATTGAGAGGTTGCTGGAACAATGTATAATCCCATCAATTCAGTGCCTTCGGAACAAATAGCCATCCTGACTCACTTGGGTTGAGTCTGAGCCTGTTTTCCTTATTCAAGTTAGACAATCTCCAGCACTCATTGCCAATTCATTCTTGAACTTAGAAACAAGAGAATACCTGGGGATTAGGGAGACTGCACTTGATGGATATTCCTGTCCATTCTTTACAGCAAAGTCTCAATTACTCTAAAGAGTACATATTGTTAGCATTCCATAGATGCAATAGGAGACAGAAAAATAACTTCTAATTTGCACGTATAGCTGTGTCCATTTATATTTGCTTCTCATTTGATTTCAGCAGCATTCTAGGCATGTCTTCATTTCTTGAGACTCTTTGGTAAACCAAAGGACTTCTTTGGCCTTTAGATGGTGAGAAGCTGCCCAGGAACAATCCCATCAAGTGTGCAGTTTGTCTCCATTGTCTAAAGCAGTGATGGCGAACCTTTTGGCACCGAGTGATGGCGAACCTTTTGGCACCGAGTGCCCAAACCGGAACACACACGCACAGTGCCGAGTACCCAAACCAGAACATGTGCGCACACGTGCCGGAGGATCAGAAACCGAAAACCAGCTGGTTGGTGTGCATGTGCAGTGGCCACCTAGTCTTTGGGTCTCTGGCGCGCACATGTGCACCGGCCAGTTGGTCTTGGCGCACACTGGAATGCTGGAAACCAGAAGAGCAGCTGGTGATGGGGCATGTGCCCACAGAGAGGGCTCTGCATGACAGCTCTGGCACGCCTGCCATAGGTTCGCCATCATGGACCTAGAGTTTCCACGCAACTGCATTCAGATTACTACAGTTAGTAATTTAGGTTACTAAGAGATTCCTTGCTACCTTAATTGGCCTGCCTTCCTAGCCAAACTTAGGGGCTCCATCTAATGTTATGATGAAGTGACCTTTCTGTGGAAAGAGACTGAGGTCCCCACAACTGGATCATGTCTCATCTACTTTAAAGTATGGGCAGCAATGTGGGTCAAGCCACGGATGTCCTAGGACATTCATGGCTATCATGGAAGTTATGCAGGCAAAAACAGTGCAATTACAAGGAAACACCAACGTTTCTGTTTGACTACTGCCAACTAACATTGTAGAACAACAATATAAAAGGAGAAATTTCAGCCCAGCAGATACTGAAGAGAAGGGGAGTATCTCTTTGGTTGGCTTCTTTGTTTGTTTCCTTTGGAACTGAAGTGAGCAAGCTGTTGCTCCTTTATTTTGGAAACTGGGAAGAGCTGAAACTGTCCTGAAGAGCTGAAATCTCAACAGCTGAAAAACCAGAGGGAGAGCTGAAGAATGAGAAAAACAACCATCAGCAGGAAAGAAACGTATCTTAGCCGCAAAAAAGGTCCAGCATCAGCAGAGAAGCAACAAGGCTTAATGATCCACCAGCCAAGTGCTTTCAAACAGGCCTGTCATTATGGCTGTTACCCCAGAAGCCTTTTTTAGAAGTGGAATGACAGCTACACAAACTTGTCAGCTTATGCTAATTTATTGACTTTAATTGAAAGAGAATCTAAACTGAAAAAAAGGGAAGAGTTGGAAAAGGAAGGTTATATTTGCCAGTGGTTTGGTAATGCACAATTGGTGAAAAGATTTAAACTGGATAAAAGGAAATACGTTTTTGTAGACGAAAAAACAGATTTTGAAAGTAATTTATGTACTAATGACAAACATTGCAAAAGTATATATTCTGCTGCTGTTGGGAATAAATCAGGAAGATGAATATCTTAAAGACTGTATGATGAAATGGACAAACGTTTTGCATGTAATATGTTGGAACAATGGGAACATATGTGGATCAATTATCGAAATATCATTGAAGTATAATTTGAAAGAAAATTTTTATAAGATATGTGTTATTGTTATATAACTCCTGAGAAGTTGTCAACAATGTATAAGGGAATATCAAATAAGTGTTGGAAATGTATCCAATGTGATCTTTTATCATCTATGGTGGATATGTGAAAATGCCAATTGGGATCAGATATGTGGCTTTATTCACAATATATTAAAAATGGGTGTAAGCCTGAAATCAGAAGTTTTCCTATTAGTTATTACGGATAGAGAGATTAAAAGAAAACATTGGATTTTTAAAATATATATCTGGTAATGGCAACCAAAAAATTTTATGCACAGATACACAAATTCCAACAACTGAAGCGTGGATTGTGAAACTAATGGGACAGGCAGAGATAGCTAATTTGACTACTTTGATGAAAGATAAAAAAGTTTGTTTAGCTTTCTTTCTTAGAGAAATTTTGGATTTCTTGCTTGAAAAAGATAAAAACAAAGTTTTGGTTTTAGGGTTTGATGGTTAGAGTTGTTATCATTATTACACAATTTGGACAAATTCCTTGTATCTTCAATCATACTTGGCCAATAAAGAATTCTATTCTATTCTAACTTATTTACAAAATATTGTGTAATTTTAATTGTTATTACTAGATATGTATATTGCATGTTATTTAAGGTTTATTGTTTCAACATAAGAGTAAGTGGTTATTTTGTTATGTAGTTTTCGTGTTTTTTGAGTTACAGGCAGTCCTCAACTTCCAACAGTTAATTTAGTGACTGTTCAAAGTTACAACAGCACTGAAAAAAGTGAGTTATGACCATTGCAGCATCCCTACGGTCATGTGATTTACATTCAGATACTTGGAAAACTGGCCCATATTTATGACTGTTTGAGTATCCCAGGGTCATGTAATCTCCTTTTGCAACCTTCTCACAAGCAAAATCAATGGGGAAGTCAGAGTCACTTAACTGTGTTACTAACTTAGCAATTGCAGTGATTCACTTTACAACTGTGGCAAGAAAAGTCGTCAAATGGGACAAAACTCACTTAACAAATTCCTCTTGGATCAATTGTGCTCATAAGTCGAGGACTTACCCGTATTTATCTTGAATATTATTTATATGATGTTTTTGTTTTAATTTAGGATAAGAGGTTATTTTATTAGATATTTGTAGTCAAAATGTCATGTATCCCTTTTCTTTCTTTTTCTTGTCACTTTTCAAATTTCTCCTCTTTGGAATCCTTCCTCTTTCTAATTTTTTTGTTACTTTGCATTTCACTGAAATGCAATACAGTCGGTTTAAAAAACAAAACAGAAAGGCCTGTCCTTGGAATTGGCCAGAAAGGCCAGAAGTGGCTCAGTGAAAGAGGTCGCTGAAGAAGAAAAAGATCTGTGGCCCACCAGATGGGATTTACACTATATGGCTGAGGAGGCCACAGTAGCATAGTTGGACTTGGTGGGAATTGCTAAGACCTTCAGCTGGTAAGGACATCAAGAAGATCCATAGCAGTTGACCCTCCATCAGCAATGATCCACCAAAGAGGTCAGGTGGCAGAAAGCAAGTGTCAAGTGCAAGACTTAAATGTCTTTTAAACTGCTTTTAAATTTTATATGTTGTGTTTTACCATGGCTGTTCACCGCCCTGAGTCCTGTTGGAGAAGGGCAGTATACAAATAAAATAAAGTAAAATAAATAAATAAATAAATAAATAAATAAAGACAGACTAACCTGACCAGGTTGGGTTCTTGGGAGACAGTGGTATAAGAAGATGGGGCATTATGGGAAGAATAGGACAGGGCTCTAATTAGGTCCAGAATAGCTAGTGGACACAGTTCTTAAAAGGACTTGTAGTCTCTGTCAATCTACTGTTATGCAGGAAGAAGAGTCTGGGTGGAGTTAGAGCAGTGGTGTCAAACTCAAGTTATGTTATGTTATTAGGGCTCCCACCCTCTGGAATCAGTTGCCCCCTGAGATAAGGAGAATCCATGACCTCAGTGCCTTCCGCCGTGCCCTTAAAACCTTCCTTTTCCAACAAGCCGGGCTGGCCTAATTCTTTTTACATGTTTTTTAATTGTTTGGTTTATTGTTTTAATTAATGGGGCCAAATTTATATATATTTTTTAACTGTATTTTAATATTTGTATTTGATGTTTTTATTTGGCTGTTCACCACCCTGAGTCCTCAGGGAGAAGGGCGGTATACAAATTCAAAAATAAATAAAAATAAAATAAATAAATAAACTGCAGTGATTTGCTTTACAACTGTTGCAAGAAAGGTCATAAAGTGGGGCAAAATTCACTTAACAACTGTCCCACTTAGCAACATAAATTTTGGGCCCAACTGTGGTCCTAAATTGAGGATTACCTGTACATACAAGACCAGCCTGTAAGAATATTTTATCATCATCATTTCCTTTTATGCAAAGCGCAAAGGGCAACAAGCTTCTTCTAACGAATACTCTCCACAGCAGCACCTTCGGCATCTTCCCATTTTCATTAATCTTTAATTGTCTTCTAATCATCTTTCTTTAATCATCTTTTAAGGTCTAATGCCAAATTTTGCATGGTCTACACCCATCTCTGCTTTCCCTCTGGTGGGTCTCATTGTACAGCGTTTTTTTTTTTGTGTATTGAAGTTCTGGCAAGCAAAGAACATGGCCTTCACAATGGCCGTGTCACAATGGCCTACAACTTTCTGGATCCACTCTGCTGCTCAGTGGATCCGGGAAGCGGAATAATATTTTATGGAGATGCTTAAATTATAGCTGAGCTTCTGCCGTGGTATTTATTTTAATGTTTTGTCATGCATTCCAGAGTAGAAAGGTAATATGATGAAATATTACTTCTGGCAGTTAATCACAGCTCTTTGAAAGTTTAATGCACTGTATGTTCTAAATTCATTCAGCGATTTTGAAATGTGAACTTAATAATGTGGCCTGTCAATCAAACTTTAGACTTCTTCCTCTTCCAGCCAGAGTTACACAGAAGGAAGGAAGGAAGGAAGGAAGGAAGGAAGGAAGGAAGGAAGGAAGGAAGGAAGGAAGGAAGGAAGGAAGGAAACCTATTAAAATAGTGTAGAAAAGTATTAGATTTCTGACTTTCCCCAACTTTGTGCACCAATTGATTTACAATATTTATTAACATAAATTCTAGACACCATGTTCTGCTTATATTTACTTACCGAAAACATAATATAAATAGTATATATGGAAATAGTATATATGAAAGTCATTCCTGCTTGAATTTAATAAAACTTCTACTCTGTATGCACATTGTTAATTTTGTCATTGCTGTGTAAACTCCAAGTTTAAGTTTCCATTCAAAAATCATTAGGGCTATGCTTCCCCCCCCACCTGTTGTATAACGTTGGTCATCACAATTGTGAGCATTTAATACATTCTAGTATTTTTTTATGATTATGAATAAGCCTAGTAAAAAGCATTGAGTTTCATTTCAAATTAATTTTTAAGAAATTATGAATGGTGATGTGTTTCCAATACTTTCTGCATGTCTATCACACGAGATAGAATGTTTCTTCTATCTTGTAGCATTTCCAATATTTATTACTGTATGGTTTATCTGTTTTGGCAATTATAGGGGCAGTTGTATGCCATCAGTAAAAGATTTTGTACCAGTTTTCTCTTAAATTGATAGATTGGAGTAAATGTTACAAATTGTTCAGCACTTTATCACATTTTACCTATGAAAAAAAAGTTTGCTTTTGTTTCTGTTAACATTCATTCTGTTATTTTTAGCTTTCTTCTGTAAACTATCAAGATTATTTTATATTTTGCTTCTGCCTTCTAGAATATTAATGAGCTCACCCAATTTTGTATCATCTGCAAATAAGTTTAGAATAGAATAGAATAGAATAGAATAGAATAGAATAGAATAGAATAGAATAGAATAGAATTCTTTATTAGTCAAGTGTGATTGGACACAAGGAATTTGTCTTTGGTGCATATGCTCTCAGTGTACATAAAAAGACAAGATACATTCGTCAAGAATCATAAGGTGCAACACTTAGTGATAGCTATAGGGTACACATAAGCAATCAAATCATTTTTATTTATTTTATTTTATTTATTTGTCAAGCATTTATAAGATAACAGATATAAGAATAAACATGATTATGAATACAAGAAATGGATAAAAATAAATGGGGACAGTAGAACAGGGACGGTAGGCACGTAGGTGCGCTTATGCATGCCCCTTACAGACCTCTTAGGAATGGGGTGAGGTCAACAGTAGACAGTCTAATGTTAGTGTTATGGGGATGAAACCACAGTCAGGTAGTGCATACTAGGAAACAATCAATATCAATATAAATTGTAAGGATACAAGCAACAAAGTTACAGTCATGCAGTCATAAGTGAGAGGAGATGGGTGATAGGAACGATGAGAAGACTAATAGTAATAGTAATGCAGCCTTAGTGAATAGTTTGAGTGTTGAGGAAATTATTTGTTTAGCAGAGTGATGGCATTCGGGGAAAAACTGTCTAGTTGTCTTGTGTCTAGTTGTCTTGATGTACAGTGCTCTATAGCATCATTTTGAGGATAGGAGTTGAAACAATTTATGTCCAGGATGTGAGGGGTCTATAAATATTTTCATAGCCTCTTTTTGACTCGGGCAATATAAAGGTCCTCAATGGAAGGCAGGTTGGTAGTAATTGTTTTTTCTACAGTTCTAATTATCCTCTGTGACAGTCTGTGTCTGTCTTGTTGGGTTGCAGAACCAAACCAGACAGTTATAGAGATGCAGATGACAGACTCAATCATTCCTCCGTAGAACTATATCAGCAGCTCCTTGGGCAGCTTGAGCTTCCTGAGTTGGCGCAGAAAGAACATTCTTTGTTGTGCTTTTTTGATGATGTTTTTGATGTTCGGTGTCCATTTTAAGTCTTGAGATATGATAGAACCTAGAAATTTGAAGGTCTCTACTCTTGATACTGTGTTGTCTAGTATTGTACGAGGTGGTAGTATGGGAGGGTTTCTCCTAAAGTCTACCACAATTTCTACGGTTTTGAGTGTGTTCAGTTCCAGATTGTTCCGGTCGCACCACGAGGCTAGTTGTTCAACTATATGCAGATTCATCGTTGTCTCAAATGAGACCAATCACTATTGTATCATCTGCAGTCTTCAGTAGTTTAACAGATGAATCGTTTGAGATGCAGTCATTGGTATATAGAGAGAAGAGAAGTGGAGAGAGCACACATCCTTGGGGGGTGGGGGGGCTGTGCTAATTGTACAGGTGTCTGATGTGATTCTACTTAGCTTCACCTGCTGCTTCCTGTCTGTTAGGAAGCTTGTGATCCACTTACAAGTGTGTTCAGGTACCGCTAGCTGATTTAGTTTAGTTAGAAGAATGTCTGGTATGATGGTATTGAATGCTGAACTAAATTACCTAAATTAACTAAGCTAATTTGCAGATGATTAGCATTGCTTCACTTCTTTCTCTACCTTATTAACATAAAAAAGTAGATGGCTGGATCATTGAAGTTATGGCACTCCATTTAACATTACTTAAGTGTGATAAGGAAGTTTGGATGAGCACTCTTTGAATATAGTTTTCAAAACAGTTCTTAGAATTCTACCATACAATCATGCAGTCATACAGTCATATCTTGCTAATTATAGAGTTGTTTCTATGATAGACTGTGTAGAATGCCCCAAGAACTTTCTGTGTTCTTTCTGGTATGCCTTCTTATGAAAAATAGGAAAAGTTATTTCGGGTGTACAGAGAAAAATTTCATTTGGGCTTCCAGGCTTTCCATGAAAACAGTTATCTGGGAATTCCTTCTCTAGACTTACAGCTTTTTTGGTTTTTTTTCTAAAACTGAGGGAAAAAAAAGAACTTGGGGGTTCTGGAACATTCAGTTCTGCTTAGCTAATTTTATGGAGTTGCCAACAATAGATCAGGTAGGTGAATGCCAAATTGGTAGGCATGAGTGATGGCAGTTAGATAAAGAAATAAAGGCATGGGAGATGGCAATTCTAAAAAGAAACATAGACTATATCCCATTGTTATTTGATTTACTCACCAAAACAAATAAGCTTTTGAAGGATATCAGTGTGGGCCAGGAGGACTAACATAAATATTTTTCAATAAAAATATTTTATTGGGCTAGTAAAAGAGACCCTTGGTTAAAAGCCATAACACTTTGGCACAAAACATGCATGGCCACCATGTATATTTTTAATGGCAATTATGAATTGTCTGTACATCAGCACATTCACACAGAAATCCGGAATGGACTTTAAAATGGGACCTAGTTTATCAGATTAGATCTATTTATTTTAGATCCTATTTTTGTTTATAGTATTTAATAATGAATGTTTTAATATATTTATTGGATTTTGTTAATATAAAACCTCTGAAAACCTCTGGTGAGGTTTTTAGAGAGCAGCGCAGGAAGCCAGACTTGCCTTCACAGGTACGAAATTGGAAAAATTTCGTACTGGAAAAAACGCCAGGAGCAAGCAAGCGCTTCTTTTTGCACTTGCTCCTGGCATTTTTCCACTTGGAAGATGGAGAGGAGGCGGAAGAAGAAAATGAGGGCGACAATCCTGAGCGCGTAAAGCAAGGCGTGAAAATCCGCAGCAGGAAGTTAGGAGTGAGTGAAAAGGGGGAGCAGCCAAACACTTTGTTTCTCTCCCCCCCCTCCATCATCTCCCGAACTGGGTTGAGGTGGAAAGGCTTGCAATCTTTGGGGATAGAAGGCGTTGGATCTGGCTTGGCGAGGGGGGGGCGTGTCAGGCTGGTCAGGTGCTGATCATCGAAACCTTTAAAAAAACTTTTTAAAGCATTTTTTACTAGTTAAAAATGCTTTAAAAAGTAAAAAAAGAAGAAGCCACGCCCATCCAGTCACATGACCACTACCAAGCCACGTCCACCAAGCTACGCCCACAGAACTGGTGGCAAAAAAAATTAGGTTTCACCACTGGATAGGATAGATAAATAGATATAGATGATAGATAGATAGATGATGAATAGATGAAACCTAGATAGATAGATAGATATAGATATAGACAGATAGATACATGATGGATGGATGGATGGATGGATGGATGGATGGATAGATAGATAGATAGATAGATAGATAGATAGATGTAATAGATGGATAGACAGATAGCTGTTGCATTCAGCCTATGTTGTTGCTAGAAATCCAAAACAATCAATCAATCAATCAATCAATCAATCGTATTGAAATAAGATTCTGGCTATGTAAAAGTCTGACAAACTCGTGCTACAGGATCAATGCACAAGCCACTTACTGAGAATCATGTGTTCTGAGTGTTCATTAAGAACTCTGAAAGAGAAGCCCACAGCAACCGCACAATGTGTTTCCTGAGAAGAAACTATACTGTGGTTGCAACTAGCAGATTTCCAACATAAAATGAAATCCAACAAACTGAAATAGTTATTGAGAGCATCCAGAGGACAGAATTTATTCCATGGAATAATTTGGGCATCTGCAGAAACACCAGAGGTGTGCTAATTTTAGTTTCATGACAGATTCATCTTGGTCCTAGCGTGCCTTTATTGAAATTAGTGACGTAAATGGATGTTTATTTTTTCCAAACCAGATAAAAATCAGATGAGGCAACTAATTCAATTGATTTCATGTCAGCTTAGACTTATTGTATCAACTTTGCCAGTTTAGCTTAATATATTGTGACAACTGTCATTTTATAAAGTGTGCTCCCCCCATCCCCAGTTGGTGTTTTCCTCTTGTGGTTCACGAATGTTTGGAAGAAAGAAACTTCAGAAGAAACTTCAGTAGGTAATAGTGGAAAAGACCTGGGGAAGACACGGTGATTATAAACCAGGATTGCTTTCACCAAGGTTACTTTTGACTTTATTAAGCAGCTTACATACTGAAACCTTTGGAAACCACTAATGTGCACTTAGATTCACATCTTTGAAAGAATACTTGGAAGGTGATGAGAGAAAGCAGTTTGATCCCAAGAAATTCCAGCACAAGAGTTTAGGCTTAGGTTTAGGAACATGAGCTATGCAGTATCAGTTTAGAGGCATGCTTCTCAACTTCAGCAACTTAAAAGATGTGTAGACATCAACTCCCAGAATTCCCCAGGCTGGCTGGGGAATTCTGAGAGTTGATGTCTACACATCTTAAAATCCATGCTGGGTTTGTCTTCTGGAAAAAAGGAGGAAAAAGTAGAGCTAGAGTAATTAGGGAATACAGGTAGTCCTCGATTTATGACCACAATGGAGCCAAAAATTTCTGTTGTTAAGTGAGTCAAAAGGCAAAAACCTCTTTTTTTGCTTCGGTTGTTAAGTGAATCACTGCAGTAGATAAGTTAGTAACCCAGTTGTTAAATTAATCTGCCTTCCCCATTGTCTTTGCTTGTCAGAAGGTCGCAAAAAATGATCACATGAACTTGGGACGCAGCAATGGTCCCTAATATGAACCAGTTGCCAAGCATCTGAATTTTGATCACATGATCATGGGTATGCTGGAAAGGTCGTAACTGTGAAAAAGATCATAAATCCACTTTTTTTCAGTGTCGTCGTAACTTTGAACAGTCACTAAACAAACTGTTGTAAATTGAGGACTACCTGTAGCCCTAGAGGACAGTGATTCCAGCAGTGTGGCAACCAGTTCCCTAGTTTGCATATCTCTGGATTGTGGCAGACTTCCAGTTTGCTGTTTGTTGGCTGGCTGGCTGGCAGCCAGCAGTGCTGGCACAGAAAAATCATGGCCAATTAAATTCCTGCTCTGAGTTTAGTTGCATCATTTATATTATTTATTGATTGGCATTTAGCATTAAAACAAAGGGTTTATAATGTTTGTGCACGTATGTATATGATCCTTGTTTAATAACCACTCTCAGTAATTGTTTGAACTGGCTATGGCACTAAACAAATTGTACTTAAAATCAGTTCTTGAAGTTCCAGCTGTTGCAGGGCCTCCCAATCACATCTGGACACCAAGCAGCTGGCTTTTCTGACCACTTTAGTGTCCCACAGTCACCATCACAATTTGCAACCTTCCCTGCTGGCTTCCCATGAGCCAAGTCATTGGCAGCGCTGGCAGGAAGTCAGATGTCACGATCACATGAGGTTCTCACTTAATGACCCACATGGTCCGTGGATTAATGGTGATAACTGGGGACGGTGGGAACTGCCATTACTAAGCAATGCAGTCAAATGATACCATGCTCCACGACCACATTGATTAACAATGGAAATTCTTGTACTCAGCTACCATCATTAAGCAAGGACTGTCTATAGATTTAATAATCCTAGAGTTATGGTGATAATTGGGACTGGAATTGCTGTCGCTAAGTGATGGGCTTGTAAAGCACAATTTCATGTGATTGCATCACTTAGCCATAATAATCCTGGTAATCTGAGTCTCAGGACTGTAAGGACTGTGCAAGAACACAGAAGTGCCATATTGTATGAGGGGTGCCGTAGTGGATGAGAGGTGCCATGGGTGGGTGGAGGAATGGTTTTGACAGGGCCAGTACAGGCTGTGCATGAGTGGGGCAGTGCAGCAGCTGGAAGAAAAAGCAGCGGGAACAATGTTCCAACATAATTGTAAACCTTCCTTGCCGACTTCTTCATTGACTTTGCTTATGGGAACCTGGCAAAGAAGGTTGAAAATGCCCATCACGTGACTGTAGGGATGCTGTGATAGCCAGACTTCAGTGCTGCCATAATTTCAGATCATCACTAAATGAATGGACATAAGATGCGAACAACCTATAGGGGATTTTAGTATACATAGTTTTTTTTAAATTTTTTTTTTTAATTTGATTTAAATGCCGCCCTTCTCCGGAGACTCAGGGTGGCTTACAATGTGCTCAGTTTTAGTATAGATGTTTTTCCTTCTTATAGTTGTGGCACACTGAACCAATATTCAGTTATGCATCATGATCCCCAGTCTTACTGCTGCTCTCTGCCAAATTCGTCACAAGGTAGGACACATTCAATATTTGGAAAAATCATATTAAAATTTATGGCCAATAGAGTCTGCAAGGTCAGATTCAGGTGACTCAAAGCGAGTCAAATTACAGTATTTCAATCCCCACAGCCCTCGCTTGGGAACTTAATTAAATACAGGTTTCCTCACTTGCCAATTGTAATTGGGACTGGCACTTCCTTCACTGAGCAAGTGAAACATGTCAAAAAGCTGAATACAGAAAAAAAGGTTGACAGCTGTATGAACTAGCCTTTACCAGAGTATAGGGAAGAGAAACCAAAAGAGAATTTATTTCATCATTTAGGGATAATATATTTATAATGTGTTGTGGAGCATAACATTCATAGATTGTCGGTATTTGAAAGAGGTTGCCCAATAACGTAATATTTGAATTCCCTGACATTTACACATGTCTGTCTATAGCAATGGCATGTTTTTCCCAATATTAATTTATGTAGGTGTAGAGAGCAAAGGAACCTCTTCCCTTCTCGCTTGCTTCAACTGCTAGGAGGAAGTGAGAAAGTTTCACTGGGCCTTACGAATTACTTGTTGTGGTTTTGACTCATATGTTCTCTGCATTGCCTGTAAATTGCTGAACATGTGCTTCTACTTTCCTTTCATTTTCAAGAGAAATGAAAAGCTTTAAATTGCAGTTTCATTTTTCTTCTTTCAGCAGCAAAACCAAAAATATCATTTCAAGTAATGCTTTAAAACCAGAGTGGTGGTTAAGGGATTGTACTAACAGCAGAGAGACTTGGATTCTGGTCAAGTCATATAATCTCACTGAGTGGTTTTGGGTAGCTGCTGTCTCTCAGTCCAGCCCTCTTCACAGAGTTGCTTTTATAGAGACAAATAGGGAGCACCAAGTGTGGTGCCCTGAACACCTCTAAATAAGATGGGATAATAGACAAAAAACCAAACTTATTCCACCAGACATCAGAGCAGTGTGAAGAGAATATTTGCAGTTTAGGATTGAACTTTCAACAAGAAAACATGGCTAGAACTCATTTATTTATTTTTATTTATTTATTTCGTCAAGCATGTATTAGATAACAGATATAAGTATGAACATAATTATGAAATGGATACAAATAAAAGGGAACATTAGGATAGGGACAGTAGGCATGTTGGTGCACTTATGCACGCTCCTTAAAGACCTCTTAGGAATGGGGTGAGGTCGACAGTAAACAGCCTAAGGGTAAAGTTTTGGAGGTTGGGAGAAGAAACTACAGAGTCAGGTAGTGCATTCCAGGCGTTGACAACTCTGATACTGAAGTCGTATTTTCTGCAATCAAGTTTGCGTGGTTTACTATAAGTTACATAACTCACAATAAACAAAAGTAAGAGTGTACTGCTTCAAAGGTTTGGGAAATAATCACTGCTATGACTGTGGAGTCATAGCAGTGATAGAATTCTCCAATCACTGTGGAGAACTTGATGCTCCCTTGGTTATTTGCTTGCACATGTTTCATTACCTGATTAGTAACATACAGCCTGACTAACAACAAATCAGGACTGTAACAGCCTCTATGTAGACACACAGGCAAAAGACTTGCAGAGCGCAACCATGAACATCAACTAACAGTCTGAAGGCACAATGAAAACCCTTTAATTTCACAACACATGGATAGGATTGACCATAGTTTCAACTGGGAATCTGCAGCAACCTAGACCAAGCTATATCCAAAAAGGCGAGGGAATTCCTGGAAGCTTGGCACTTAGACACATCACTCATCAATAAACAGATAGAAACCACATTTGCACACAAATAGAGAAGCTAAGAAGGAAACAAAAAGAGCAGAATACAAAAAGAGCAGAATACATCCTCTTCTGTAGTCAATACCCAGATAAAAAGAATTTACACTAGATAAACAATCAAGCAGAAAACAATACCCAGATCAGCGGTGAAATGCTCCCTGTTCGGACTGGATCACCCCCCCCATGCCCAGCTGAGCCGCATGATCATCAGAGGCTTTTCTACAACCTCTTCTGACAAAAAAATGCTTTTAAAAGTAAAAAAAAAGCCTCTGATGATCGCGTGGCTCAGCTGGGATCATCAGAGGCTTTTCAAAGCATTTTTTTCTGCAACCTCTTGGCCGAAGAAGTGGTAAAAAAAAAATGCTTTGAAAAGTCTCTGGGAACTCCCAGATGAGTTGCTGGATCGGCAGAGAGGTATTTTTAAAATGCCTCTCTGACGATCCCAGCTGAGTTGCCTGATTGGCAGAGGCTTTTCAAAGCATTAGAAAAAATGGTTTGAAAAGTTAAAAAAAAAAATTGGCCACGCCCACCCAGTCACATTAACCACCCCCCCACCAAGCCACGCCCACAGAACCGGGTAGTAACAAATTTTACATTTCACCCCTGACCCAGATCACCAAGAAACTACCGAGGAAAAAACTACACCCCTACCAACAGGCATGGCAAGCAAGTTATATAAATTGGGAGCAAACACCATACTCAGTGCCACCTGATGTTACCTAGGTGGGTAAAGTTTCTGCAAGCAAGTTCAGAGAGCACCAAGTCCTTCAGAGTCAGAGCAGTGATTGTTCCCCAAACTTTTGATGACCGTATACTCTTACTTTTGTTGTTTATTTTGAGTTCTAGCCATGTTTTCTGATTGAAAGTAGCTAAACAAGGTTGCAAAATGTTGCAAAACTAACAGAAGTAATGTCCTCAGATTGTGGATGGTTCTGTACTGCCTTTATGTAGCAGCAAGGTTGAGGTCATAAGGAAGAAGACTAGCCTCCAACCTCCTCTTCCATAAGCCCTCTGTTGCATATATCCAGAGCTTATCTACCTACCTGGGTATACCGACCATTACTGCTGCTACCACTTATCCATGGTGTAAGGTAAAGATAAAGGCAAAGGTAAAGGTTCCCCTTGCACATATGTGCTAGTCGTTCTCGACTCTAGGGGGCGGTGCTCATCTCCGTTTCAAAGCCAAAGAGCCAGCCCTGTCTGAAGACATCTCCGTGGTCATGTGGTTGGCATGATTAATGCCAAAGATGCACGGAACGCTGTTACCTTCCCACCAAGGTGGTCCCTAATTTTTCTACTTGCATTTTTTATGTGCTTTCGAACTGCTAGGTTGGCAGAAGCTGGGACAAGTAATGGGAACTCACCCCGTTACGCGGCACTAGGGATTCTAACCACTGAACTGCCGACCTTTCAATTGACAAGCTCAGCGTCTTAACCATTGAGCCACCATGTCCCATCCATGTGTAACCTCCCTCTAATCTCAACATGTAACCAGGATAGGATTCCAACAGCTTATGAAACTTATTGGCAAGAAAGTGAATGAGTGAATGTATGAATGAACAAGGAAATAAATAACACAACAGAGAAATAAATTCTAGACATCAGCTTCTGGCTCTTCCTTTAAGCGATAGATTCAAATCACAAGATATAAATAGAATGAATCTTTATTTTAAAAAAGGAGATGAGAACAGAATGATTAAAATAACAGGCTCATTCATTCATTCATTCATTCATTCATTCATTCATTCATTCATATCCCATCTTTATTATTTTTACAATTAACTCAAGGCGGTGAACATATCAACATACCTCCCTCTTCCTATTTTTTCCCACAACAACAAACCTGTGGAATGAGAGAGTGACTGGCCCAAAGTCACCTATATACCAGTGGTGGGATTCAATTTTTTTTACTACCGGTTCTGTGGGCGTGGCTTGCTTGGTGGGCATGGATTGGTGGGCATGTGACTGGTTGGGCATGGCCAAATCAATATTGCTCACGTCAAGGGGTGTCTTGCCTGGCCCTCCCCTCCCAGCCATTCCTTGTCACACCCATCTCAACGTATCTATAGTTCTGTAAAAATGTTGTTCACCTATTTTCGCCTTTATTATCTACATACTATAGATGTACTTTCATGGACCACGGAAAGGAGGTAATGGCTCAGATGCTTTGCCCAAGAGTGTGATAGGCAACAGGCTTTTAAGGGACTGCCAGAAAGAAGTGGGGAGGCAATGTATTTTCCAAAGCACCACAAGGCAAAACAAGAAGCAATGGATGGAAACTGAATAAAGAGAGAAGCAACCTAAAACTAAGGAGAAATTTCCTGACAGTAAGAACAATTAACCAGTGGAACTGCTTGTCTCCAGAAGTTCTGGGTGCTCTAACACTGGAAGTTTTCAGGAAGAGACTGGACAGCCTCTCCCTCCCTCTCTCTGTCTCTGTCTCTGTCTCTCTCTCACACACAGAATGTCTGTGCTGATAATCGTTTTCTGTGAGATTTGTAATAATGGAGAATAAACAACAACAACAACAACAACGACAACAACAACAACAACAATAATAATAATAATGATACCATTAGCACCAGTCAATGGTATTTGTGATGCATTTTTGAATGTTTAGTTGACTGAGTTTCATGCTTAATGAATAAAGTAAATAATAATATCTCATGTCCTTGGGATGGGCTTGATAGGTGGATGAAAATGCCAAATCCAGTCTAAACATCTGGCTGTATGACCAACCATAATGACAACAATAATACTTTTTAAGCGTATATCCTGCAACAGTACTATTAACCCAATCAAACATCTTATCTGCCAACCCCAGGTTCTTGGGAAAGACTTGACAGGTTGATATAAATACCAAATTCAGTCTAAACAACTGGCTTACTGTGCAACAAATCGTAATACTAGATTGTATCAAATAGGAACCGGGTGAAAAAATAAAAAAATCATAATAGTAGCAGACAGATAAAGCTCCCAAGTAGCCGTGATATGAAAACTCCTTCAAAAGCAGTCATGTTCTTAAAGCAGTTCCTTCTGCTGTGTGGAATATTCTCTGATGGGAGGAAAAAACCCATGGATTTTGCTGCAGATCTCAAATACATGACATGGCCTCAAGAGAACAGGAGGAATCCAGCCAATACAATATTCTTATTCCTCAATCCTGAGAGAAGCTTCAATCCCACCTTTTTCTGGGAAAAAAGCCAGGTTGCCTATAATTGCCCAATAATAAATGATATGGGAGCCTGGGTTCTTTATCAGTTCCATGAAATTGGGAAAGAAATGTTATAGCTCTTCCAATCAAATCAAATATGCCAATTCATCCGTACCGAAACCCCTGGGATTAAGAAAGCTCAATTACACTAGCTTTTAAAATTCGGTCCAAATTTCATCCAATACCTTTTTTGGCCTTTTGAAACTTCAGATGGCAGATGGTGAATGAGTCTTCCAAACATGTTTCCAAATATGTTTTAGTTCTGTAGAATTGACTATAAGGAATGTGACATAGCTATCCATTTCATTAGCTCACTGCAATTTAAATAGGTGAAATGAAAGTTACCGGTAGATATATTCATCAATAAGAAGTCTAGAGTTTTTCTCCTGGAGATGGCACAGAGTTAAGAAGGGGACACATCAGAGCACAGGATAGAATATGTAAGTGGGAATGCAGATATATGTACTTGTTATCTTTACATATAATTAAAGTTAAGGGATTAATAATTGCTGATGACATAAGGCTTAAGTAAGAACTAAAAAAACATACATGAGCAAGTGACTGAATCGAAGGGAAGCCAGAGGAAGTTATGTTTTGATGGAACTGGAGAGAAATTAAAAACCCTCAGTAAATAGCAATGGTTTGCAATGGTTTGCAGAAATGTTTGCATAGTTCTACAGAATGGGATTGGTATCTATGCACATATATTTGTGCCTTCAAGTCAGTGTTGACTCCTGGCAACTGCCTGGTGAGGATGAACAATTTTTTGGGCAACATTTTGGGAAGTGGATTGCCAGTGTTTCCTTCCTGTGGTGGAGAAACAGTAATTGTCCGAAACTCATCTCAATGGCTTCATGCCTAAAACAGGATTAGAACTCACAATGCCCTGATAATGTTACCTAGTTCAGGTAATGAAATATCTGCAAGAAAACAAACAAGCTCAGAAAGCACCAAGGACCCTGTTCTGACCCAGCTCCCTAAACACGACAAACCCTCTGACGTGAACTCAAAAGATTCCTTGATTAGGAATGTGGGTGGCCCTGACAAAAAGTTTCTCTCACAGACTAACAAGTCCATCCGCCCGGAAGATCAATAGTTGTCTGCCACACCTATTCATCTCCACCTCCTGCCTTTTATCCCCAGAGCTAGGGTGGGGCCTCACTAGCAGCAGTGGCTCTTCCTTCCCCAGGAGAGGCCCATGGCTTTCCACTGCTCTCTTCTTCTCTGCCTTCTGCGCAGCCACACATCAGGCACTGGACCCAGCTGTTCCTCCTCTTCTTCATCAACCACCTCCAAATCTGGGGGCTGTTACTCTCCAACTGAGGGCTGACGGATGGCCCAGGCTCCGTCTCTGTATCTCTCTCTGCCAGCTCCATTCCCTGTTCCCCCTCAGAGCTCCCAGGTTGCCCTGATGCTGATCCTGACTTTCACACTTCCTCTTCCTCCTCTGATTCGGCTGCTGGAGGGGCTGGCAGCTGACATGCCACAACAGAGCCCTCATTTCAACCCTGAGCTACAAATATTTTCCTTTATTAGAACTCACAGTCTCTTAGTTTCTAGCCAGGTATACCAAACCTGACTATACCAAACTGATTAGCTTTTATATATATTAGCTTATTTATCTATTTTTTTCCTTACTCTGCCTTTCTCCTTTTTCTTGTCATGAAAACAGAAGTGTTATACTATTCTGGTGAAAGCTCTCTCTTTGTATAAACTAGGGTTTCAAACTCGCAGCCTGTGGGCCAGATGTGTCATGCGCTGGTCACGCCCACCCCAGTTTAGTGAATGGGGAAAAAGTCAAGATACGTCACGTGATGACGTGACGCCGTGTCAAGCTTCGTTGTTATCTCCAAATAAATGAATTTCCAAACATCTGATCTTTGAGGAAATTTTTCTCTTTATTGAGCATAACGAACTGACCCTGACTCAATGCGCAGTTAGCACTGAACTTTGCCCCCCCAAAAAAACCTCTCTTTCCGGTTCCCAATTCTCTGCGTCTCATTGGCCATCTTCCATGCCACTCTCCTCATCCCATCTCCGTCAGTTCACAGGAATGTCCCCCCCCCATCCCATCTCCGTGGAGACAGTTCTTCAGGGGAATTAAGTAGGTGAAAGTTCAAGCCTCTCCTTTCCTTCCTTATGGCAGCTTGGAAGCTGACACACCGTGAGTTTGACACCTCTGGTATATGCACAGTTACAAAAGGGAGAGAGCTTATGTTTTAATAGCACCGCTCTGCTTTCTTCATTTGCACCCCCTCTCTCTCCCATGGAGATGCTTCTGCCTGGAAGGTTATTAGTATGAAGAGTATCTACATGGGTACCAGATTATTTTCTAAAACAAAAGATTGTAAAATTCACCTTGCACACTGGGCTATGCATGGAAGCTGCATGGAAGCATACATACATACAGTCCCACATGACGAGCTATTTAATGCTAAGATACTGCTGCTCAGGGCTGTCATCAGTTAAATAACTTATTAACATTCTGAAAAAGCATTCCTCCAAATAAAAGTGTTCTATTAATATTCGTTTTAAAAAAATCAGTATCCTTTATGATCAGTAACCATGATGAACACATACCTTAAGCACATATATGTCGTATCTATATAGTGTCAGTTCTTAGATTTCCATAACCCATGCATCGTTCTCTATCACATATATAATTCCCTTGAAAACACTGTTTGCAAAGTAAATACTTATACATTAAAAGGACTGTTTGAATATCAGTTACTCAGGTCTTTGAGACATTTAGTACCTGTGCTAATTGCTCCTTGTACACTGAAGAATACACACATATTCATTTTCGCCAAGAGCCAGACAGGACTCCCTTTGATGGCAATGGAACTATTGGGAAATATGAGCAAAATGCAAACTACATTGTTCAGTCACCTAAAAGCAAAGGAAGCCCTGGGATTTTATTTGCAATTACACTTGCCACTGTGCAGAGTATGATGCAACTTACTCATTTTGTCTGAATTATCAAAGCGCTGTTGCTTGTGAGCCAAATTTTGTAGGCTAGTGTTTGCTGCAAACACAGCTGCAGGCTGTGCATATAGATGTTTCAATTTTATGTCTCACATTTAATTTCAAAGAGCACTCTATAAACATAGTGGCTTTTTAAAAACAAAAACACTGCTAAGCTCAAAATGTTCTGTAAAAATTCATAAATTAAGCAGTGAATGAAGGACTGCTTATTTGTTTGCTCTAAAGTGAAAGTCAATTATTTCTATCAGAAGACTTCCCTTTGTAGTGCATCCAGATGATAATTTCTCCATTCTCTTTGAATATTGAATGTTATCAGTATCAGCATTTTTATATACGTTATCTGTTTTAGCACATTAATCCAATTTTAATTTCAAAATGTCTTGAGTATAGTATTGAAAGATCTCGGTTTCACTTTCTGCATAGAGAAATTGGGGCTACTACATTGGAATTAATAAAAGTCTTAACATGAATGAAAATTTGAAGTTAAGTGTATTTTAGTTTTGTATCAGAATGTCAAACATTTTGAAAACAAGAATGGCAAGTCATCTTGTTATTACCTTTGAAACATGGTATTATGGTGCTAGACAGTATCCCTCCAATTTTGCAGATTCTTAGCCACTGTTGTTGATCTTCAGGGAAGTGTTACATTGCTAAGCCTAATTTGCATTTGCCATACAAACACTTACTTTGCATTAAGACAGTTCTCTTTGGGGATTAAAGACGAAATAATGATCTGAAACATTAAGGGAAAGGAAATAGTTACAAAATGTCAGTAAAAATAATTTGTAATTGTAGAATAACTGCTAAAAAGAGAGTCCAGCAGTAATACAGAATATGTGTAGTTTAGTTTTTAACTATTTTGGGTTCTTGATGTTTTTTCAGCATGTTTTCTTATAGATGTTTCATGCTAGGTAGCACCATCAGTGCCTGGGAAAGTGAAATTTGATGCTGATTTAGATATAGTTTCTTGTGCTGCCAGTCTTGGTTAGGACATGATTTAGAATAGAGTAACAGAGTTGGAAGGGATCTTGGAGATCTTCTAGTCCAACCCCCTGCCCAGGCAGGAAACCCTACACCACAAATAGTTATCCAACATCTTCTTAAAAATTTCCAGTGTTGGAGCATTCACAACTTCTGGAGGCAAGTTGTTCCACTTATTAATTGTTCTAACTGTCAGGAAATTTCTCCTTAGTTCTAAGTTGCTTCTCTCCTTGATTAGTTTCCATCCATTGCTTCTTGTTCTATCCTCTGCTGCTTTGGAGAATAGTTTGACTCTCTCTTCTTTGTGGCAACCCCTGAGATATTTGAACACTGCTATCATGTCTCTCCTAGTCCTTCTGTTCATTAAACTAGACATACTCAGTTCCTGCAATCGTTCTTCATATGTTTTAGCCTACTGTTCCCTAATTTCTTCTTTATTAACTTC
Organism: Pantherophis guttatus; assembly: GCF_059756535.1. Taxonomy (NCBI): domain Eukaryota; kingdom Metazoa; phylum Chordata; class Lepidosauria; order Squamata; family Colubridae; genus Pantherophis; species Pantherophis guttatus. The sequence continues at coordinate 23,676,232 of NC_142068.1, forward strand.
ATAATTAGAGTCTTGGTTTTTTTTCTTTTCTTGATTCTTTATCTGGTGCTGTCTCCTGCTTACCTGGGTGTTGGCTGTGATGGAAGATAAGCTCTGGGCTATATGTCTCCTTCCTTGATTTATTAATTGTATCTTCTCAATAATGTGTAGATGGGGGTCCATTGATGGTGATTTGTTTGAATGCTAACTTCCAGGGGAATTCTTTGGCATTTGGGGATTTGGCTTGATGTTGATGATATCAACAGTTTCCCAGTGAAACTGAGTGCATTGGGAACTTTAGGAATTTTCATTATGTCTTCTGACTGCCAGTTGGTGTTTGCAAACATGCTCTCTAACCTTCTACCTGTCTCTCCTTCATATGGCTGATAAAGAATGCCAGACTTAACAGAATACAAAGCAAAAAAAAAACAACAACTCCTCGCAGACAGTGGGGGGAAAAATCTTCACCAGTATGACTGCTGGGTTTAATTTCTTTCAGATATAGTAGGTCTTTGTAACAGATTCACACTAGATGATAGCATCTGACAAATTGTTGCTGTTCTTGGAATCTGAACAAGGTTAATCCAGATGACTCTTTGAAATTCTACAGCTGTGGAGATCTTGGTGCTCTTGATAAGATATGAAGGTTCTATGACCAGCTTCTGGATAAAATCGGCAATATTAACAAGCATAGGCAATTCAGTATAGACTGTGGATTTAGGAGCCTGGAGGGAAAATAGTTACTTCAGAATTGTTGAGAGAGTGGCAAGAATGACTAACAACATTGATTGTTGGTTATGTGGGCATCTTTCAACAGAATTAAGAAATGGAATAGCATCAGAAGGTATTCCCCTTGATCAGGAATAGGAAAACATTTATCAATTAATAATTGCTCATAGTTACACAGGACTACCAAGAGCTTCACTTGCTTAGAAAAGCCCTGAGGCAATTAATAGAACTGAACTGTATCAACTCTGGGGATTTGTTGGGTAGTTAAAGCAAGATTGTGTTTTTCTAAACCAAAAAATGATCTGGCAACAACAACAAAAAAACTCCACCTAGGTTGGTTATCCATGCCTATAGTTCTTGTGTGGGTGACAAGTCTTAAAAATTCTATCTCATAATTTATTTATTTATTAAATTTTTATACCGCCCCCTCTCCCGAAGGACTCGGGGCGGTGAACAATAATTGGTTTGTCACATGCACTTTGGGTTTTGTGGTGTCAAATTCCTGATATTCTTGATTCCTGTGGTGGCGCAGTGGTCAGAATGCAATATTGCAGGAAAATAAGAAAAAAATATTCTGCCTCTGCCTACCAGCATCCATCGGTATTCATCTGGCTAGCGTCCTGTCAGTGTGTGAGAGAGTTGAGGCTGTTTGGAAACTGAAACAGTATTTACTGTGTGGGCAACAAGGAAGGAGACAGCAAGGAGCCTGGGTGTGGCTTAACTGTGCAGCACTGAGTCTGTGCAGAGCTGTAAACTAGTCTGCTGCTCAAAACTGAAATTCCTCTCCTCTGCTTGTGTTTTGCATGTTGGAAAACCTGCTTTTGGTATTGTATATTTCATGTGTTATATATAAAGAGAAATTATTGAATCCTGCTGAATCAGTTACTTGTGTGTGCTTTCTGGATGTGATTGCTGCTGCAAACTGAGTCCTTGCAGCAAATAGCGAACAGCCAGGTCAGCTTCAGCACATTATTGCAGCCTGATTCAGCACGAACAGCTGACTGGCGGGTGGATCAGCCTTCCAAAATACCCCCAACCAGCTGTTCCAGACTGCAGGGATTGCCACAGACCATCGCCGCTTCCATGCCTCGCATTATTGGCTACATTCGGTGTATAAGATGCATCCAATTTTTCACCCTCTTTTAGGGGGGAAAAAGTGTGTCTTATACTCGGAAAAATATGGTACTTAGTTTGGAATCTATTCCTGAGCATCAATTATTCTGTATAGAATAAAGCTTTGCAAAAAATTCTACATCTGGTGTAATTTCAGTTGGGTGAACCACACCAGGCTAAGAACCCCCAACTTTTCTGGGACAATACTCTGAGTTTGATTGTTTGCTTGCATTACCCAGCTAGGTAACATAATCAGTGATAATGAGATTTGCTGCCTGTTTATATATAGTAGCTTGTCCTGATTGTGTTGGTAGGGATGTTGTTTTCTTCTTGGTAGTTTCTAGATTAGTACATTATATTTTTTGCTTGATTGTCTAGTGTTAATCTTTGCATATCTAGGTGTTGGCTGCTAGAGAACATGTTTTGTTTTCTTCTTAGATCTATCATTTGACTGGTGTGTAAATGTGGTTTACACACTGTTCAAACACTCACTCACACTGATGATGTTAGATAATGAACATCTGCAAGGGAACAACCAAACTCAGATAGCACCAGACACCATAGTTCAGCCTTGGATTACAGATATTCTTATATTGGAAATTTTAGAGCTGTTAGCGAGTTTTGGAAGAAAGCAGTAGCAAAACATTTCTGTCACACTGGCCCCAAAGTCACAAAAGCCATCACTATTCAACATTTTAATATTTTTAAGTGGGACAACCCAAAGACCATGCGAGTATCTATACAAGGGGGAAAGATTTTATTTTTTTACTAACAATATTTTATTGCTTTTATTCTTTTTTACTTGTTTGACCATTCCTATTCCCGCTGAAGAAAATTAAATACCTTAAATAAATTAAGGGTTTTTAAAATTAATATTTTATTGCTTTTATTCTTTTTTACTTGTTTGATAGCCAATTTTGACCATTCCTATTCCCGCTTAAAGGGATGCGGTGGCTCAGTGGCTAAGATGCTGAGTTTGTCAATCGAAAAGTCGGCAATAAATCTTGGACTCCTTTCTCTCTCTTCTTGAGAAATTAAATCATCGGAATGATTTCCTGCCTTCACTATCTTCTCCTTCCGAAGAGTCTGGTTGCTCTTCAGCAAATTTATTTTCAAAAAAGGATGAGCAAGTTATGCAACCCTGAAAAGAATTTAAACAGACTTTATGACTAGGCAATCCTTATTGACTGTAAAAGCAGTAAAATCTGTCTCCTGAATATTGAACATCTCTATAAAACAAAGTGTGAGCTTTGTAAAAACAGCTTTTGAAATTTCTGTGGAGAGTGATGCAGATAAGTTAGCAGCTCTCACATAAACTCAAAACATTAGCACTCAGAGTCAACAGGCCATGATTAGGTGACAACAAACTAGTGGAGCAAAACAAATCAAGATAGGCACGAAGGTGGTCAAATACAGGGAGAGACTTTGCTACTACATTCCACCATACTCTTAAACACAACTGCATTATTTACGCTACTCAGATTGCCTTACAGATTGCGCAGTGGACGCTGACTCACTGGAAAAGTTGTTATTCTATCACATCCTTCCAATAATAAGTGCAAATCTTTCTATCATACCCTCTAGGCATGTTCTAATTTTTTTGCAGGACACAAAGCAGTATTATTATCAACATTGTCTGTAATGATTCAAAATCTCCCAAGTATTCTTACTTTTCAATCATGTCTACCTTCAGCTTTACCAACTACTGCTAAGGAGTGCTCCTATTTGCTTAAGCCTGATTAATTATAATTATTTTCTTTCTGCAGAATTGTTGGGGGGGGGGGACTGCAGATTTAATAGATACATTTCGATGTTATTTTGAATTACGAATTCAATTGGTTCAAGCTCGAGTCCCAAAGCTCAAATTTAGCATTCCTGAATTTAATAATTCTAATCCAGAAATTTTCAATGCATTCTCGTCTTTCTTTTATTTGTCTCTTCTCCCTTCATCTATCTTTTTTTAAACTGTTCTTTCATTGGTTTTGAGTCTTACCAACATGCTTATGTTATGTGTGCTCCTTGTCTAAAAACTCCTGACTTGATCCTTCTGTTTATCCTAACTTCGGCCAGGGTCTCTTTCCTGTATCTGAAGTTCTTGAAAGAATAGTTCTTTCTTCTTGCTTCACTTTTCTGCCAAAAATCTTATAGATCTAATTCAATCAGACTTTTATGCAAGATACTTCTGAGACTTGCCAAGTCTAGCTTCCTTACAAATGGGACTTGCAGCATGCCTCGTCTGTCAGATCTGATGAGATGGCAGATATAATTAGGGAAAGGTGTTATTTCAGTTAATCTGAAATAATGGCATGAAAGGTTTTAAAAGTCAAAATCAGCCCTTTGAACTGCACCTGGAAGCAAACTGGCAAGCAATGCAGCTCATGGAGCAGAGGTATAACATGTATCCTTTTAGAGGCACGCATAACTGCTTACGCTGCTGCATTTTGCACAGGCTGAAGCTTCTAGATTCTCTTTAAGGACACCCCATGTAAAGCACACTGAGAAGTTTAGTTTAGTTTATTTGATTTATATACCGCCATACTCCCGAAGGACTTAGGGCGGTGAACAGCCACAAGATAAAAACACATAAATACAAAATTTTAAAACAGAATAAAACCGAATTAAACAATTTGGCCGAAGACAGATTTAAAACACCCCAATAAATTAAGAACGAATTAAAATTCGCGTTTTAAAAAGGGAAAAATTAGGTCAGGCCAGCCTGATGGAATAAAAAGGCCTTGAGAGCGCGGCGGAAGGTGCATAGATCCGGGATCCTCCGTATCTCCAGGGGGAGTTCATTCCAGATAGTAGGTGCACCCAGCTCCGACTAGGAATGCATGCAACTTGTGTACCACATGAAGTGGTGTAAAGGTCTTCCTCACCATAATTATCACCCGCTTTTTGAGCAGGAGGATCCCCAGATTGCACACGTCTGTCTGAGGCAGCGCCAAACCCATCCAGCACCAAAGTTGGCACAGTCCTTGAACTGGCAGATCTCAAAACTCAAAGCCTGTCTTGACAGTGCTCAGCTGAAACCTATTGTTCCCCATCCAGATCATAACAGCTTCCAGACACAAGAAGACAACTTAATTTAAATTGGCAGGGTCAGAGATATATTACTGCCAACCCAGATATGTAGTCAGGAGCCTCTGACAGGGAGGTTGCTGTGCAGCAGGGAAGTGTGTGATGGAATATAGTCTGGATTTCCAAGAAGGATGGGTTGCTTTCCAGAATACAGAGGCAGTGGAATTTGTAAAGTTTGGTAAGCTAAACCAAAGGAAAATGGCTAAAATGGCTTTGCCCTAGCTATTCCCGGAGTACCTCTGTAGTTTTGCAAATAGTTGCTTTAGTCTAGCAAGTTGTATATAAGTGAAGACAATAAAGGAGACTACTCATAAGAAACTCCATGTGCCATTTTTGGTGCTTGGGGCCGACTTCACTTTTGCCAGACTAAAGCAACTATTTGCATAACTACAGATATAGCTATGGGAATAGCTAGGTTTAAGCCATTTTAACTCTCTTCCTGCAGAAAAAGGCTGAAAAACAGCTTCTAGCCCAGAGCAGTAACTATATTGAATTCTACTGTATAGTGCAATATTAATGCAATATCAGGGGTTTTCAATTCAAGTGTATAGAATGTGAAGGATGTGTGTTTTTGTTTTATTTATTTTTTATGGATAACGTATACTGAAGATGGCATTTAATTTCATTGTACGAGGTGTAATGACAATAAACTAAACTAAACCCATTGTCTATGCTCAATGAATGCAGAGTAACAAAATGCAAATGTTTAAAATGATCGACAAGTACACAGATATTTTTTCTGGTAATGAAAATAATAGGATTTCATATATGGTGAAATATATACCATTTAAGTCATCACATTGTTCCCACTAATCAACATGAAGACGTCGTAGATAGAATATACCCTGGAACTATTTCTTCTAGGCATAACTTAAAGGAAATACAAATAAAAGAATAATATATTTCATTTTACATATAATAACCGCAGAAAGGTTAGCTTTCGCGCAATGTTGGAGAAATACAAACATACCTTCCGAAAGTTTAGTAATTGAAAAAGTATTTGACTGTGCTGAAATGGGTAAATTAACAATTGAACTGAAAGGACAAATAGATTCGGAATACTACGCAATATGGGAGAAGTGATATAATTGGAGTAAGAACAGAAAAAGAAGAAAAGAAATAGACAAAATAGAAGTAGAATTAAAATGTATAGTAAAAATGTATAGAGTGTATTTGAATTGGAATGTTATGATATGTATATGGTTGCAGTTCTGCATAAGATGAGTAAGATTAGTTGTAAAAATGCAATAAAAGTATTAATTAAAAAAAAACAAGAAGACATTGTATGAAAGAAATTTTTAGTTTTTATTTTACATATTTATACATAAAACTTTCAAGGTAACTCTTTCAACCCAACTGCATGTTAAATAGCACATCTAAAAATGAACTTTCGGTAGTCAACATTCACAAAATGTTGAAAACTGAGTAAAATATATATATATATATTACTGAAAGCTACAAGTTCACTACGAGGCAGGCATGTATGTTTTTTCTTTTACTTGTATAGCACCTTCAAATTACAGTCTCATTTGTTTAAAACTATGGTGAAATGATAAAAAGTAGTCAATGGTAAAATACTGTTTTAACTTAAAAGTCTCTAAATAAACAAAAATAAAAGTTAAACTATCCTCCTTCTTTTCATGTTTGCAATGTTTATAAGTATTGTACATTTTGTTCTACAGTAAGATTATTGACATGTCCAATATTTAGTGGCACAAGTAAAAAAAACCCTAAACCAACAGCAAATAAATTAAAAAAAGCAATTAGGCCAGTCACCGGACATAAAGCTTCAGATAGTAGGGAGCAATTCACCAAGCACTCTTGTGCATCCACCATTGTTTTAAGGAGGGGTTCGTGCAGGGTTCCTGGTGCTTGGCAGATTGTGCCCAGAATCAATGGCTAACACGGATTTTTCATGTGCCAAGTGTAGAACATCAGTGTTTGTACAACCACAGAAGCAAAAAAGTTCGAGTCTGTGTTTTTTAGTTGGATGGCTTCCCATTTTATTTTGTTGGCATTTTCTCAGTCATGTGCTTCTGCTGACTTTCAGCATGTCTGGAGAGAAATGGAAAAAGCTATATTATTGCATAGAAACACAACAGAAAACATTTTTTTCCATTTTAATGTAAAACAACTGTACAGAAGAATTATCTTGGGATAGGAAAGACAAAGAAGTTAGTCTTACACTGTATATTTATAAATTTAATACATACATACCTATACCTATACGTATATCTATACCTACCTATCTCTCTCTCTCTCTATCTTTAAATGGCCATATCCCAAGATTACTGATTACTTTAAAATGTGTGTGTGTGTGTGTGTGTTTGATGCATTAATGTTAACACACATTTTGTTTTAGAAGGCTAAAGAGAAAAAACAGCTTTTGCTTTCTTCTTCCAGAGATTAATCTTGTTAAGATTCATAGTCTAGAACAACCCTTCATAGTCTAGAACAGGAGTGAGGAACCATGGCCCTTTGTGAACTTCAACTCCCAGAATTCCTAAACCAGCCATGCTGAGTGTAAAGGTTCCGACTAACAAACCCAAGCAAATCAGAACTCTGAGGCCAAGCACTTCCTCAAAGAATTTCTTTATTTGGTAAATCATATCGGCACACTTGAAGGAAAGCCAACTCTGACTTTTCCCATGGTTACAGTATAATTAAAACCAGTAATGAACTCTTTGCCCCAGTGTCATTAGTTGTCACGTTGGTGGGCTTCTCAAGTATTCATCTCCTCCTTCCTCCATTGCCCAGGAGATGACCTTGGTTCTCAAGAGAAAGCTCTATGTTGTATCTCGTAATATATTCCAACCTTCTCCCCCCCTCCCAGACAATGTGGTTATGTTGAATCAGGAAAATGGCTTCTGCCAGGTTCAGTTAGGTGTTGACATTGAGCCAACTATGATGCTGGCTCAGGAATTCTGGGATTTAAAAGTTCACAACTCATACAAGGGCCATGGTTCCCTACCCCTGGTCTAAAAGAATACCACTGCTAACCAAAATGCAACAAAACCACCAATAATGTAGAAGAACATGAGAAAGAAACAAGTGTAGAGTAGCAGAATAATAATGTGCCTGAAAGAAACTCGGGAAATCCAAATTAAAATCCTTTCCTCTTCAATCTTTCTGACTTGTCTCAGTTTAGGGTTCACAGAGGTAGACAGGGGAGATAAAAGACACATTTTGTACCAAGGTGTTGCCTTGGATTTCACCTGGCCTTGACATACCCTCCATTATATCTGCTGCCAAATTGAAACTCATCCCAACCGCCGCCGCCCCCCCCTTCCAAGAAGATGAGAACAAAGAATCGCTTCTCAGCCTTTTGGCTAAGATCAAGTGTTGTTTTCATGAGACTTGCGTAATCTTTGTCATCAAAAAGAAACAAGGGTAGAAATCATTTTTTACTTTGTTTCTTTTGCCTAAACCAATTTAAGAGCTGCTTTGGTGCTGTATGATCATGTTGGGCCATTTCATACTTTATTTCATCTATGAGGCAACCCTCTTCATCACTCAGTGATAAAATCCAAAGTAAATACTGCACACTTTTCCTTCTCATGAACAATAGCTTACCATGGTACCTATCAAAATTACCAGCAAGTCTGGAATAGTGGCTGTTCCACTATTTTTTTCCTCCAACAAATACATTTATGGCAGAAATATTCTCAGGCCTGTTACATTTTGCTGCCGTTGAAGCGAATACCAGGAAATACACAGAAATTGTGGGTTTACAGCCTGGCTCCCAAACATTTTGATGTTTATGAGCCAAGAGCACATAAACATTAGCACTTTTATCTCAACAGGGGAGAACAACTTATAGCTCCAGGGCCGCACCTATCCTCAGATAACTTCAGGTGCTTTCTCGAGAGCAAGAGTGTCAAACTGATGGCCTCCGGGCTGGATGCATCACACGCAGGGAAAGCTCCGCGAAGGGAAAAAACATCACAAAACATCACGTGATTGCAACATGATGAGGAGAGTTTGACACCCGTGCTCTACAATTATTCAAAGTTTGGACCACGTCAATTTTGAATATGAAAGAAATATTATTTAATTCATGGGAATTATTGCACTAACTATAGTTTCTTTCTTTACTAGCCCATCATTCTCCTTCATGATTGAACAAATGTTATAATGCATTCACTGAAACAAAGAGACACAAAAAGAGAAAAAAAAATCTATAAAAAATTTTATTAAGTTTGATGCTGACTGGAGAATTCTGGGAGTTTAAGTCTATACTCCTTAAAGTTTAAAAAACATTGCTTTAGAGCTTTAACTGTCTGGAAAGCACATGAAGCCTTAAAGCATATTGGAAAATATACAACTGTAGCCTAAAGGCTACATTTTGCACTCTTTTTTAAGGAGTAGCTCCGCTCAAGATTGGCCCTAGCCAAAATGTATTTTCTGTCTACAAAAGTATATATCTGTCTACATCCATCCACCTCCACGCTTTGGAAATCCAGAATGTTTCGATATCTGTCTGGAAATGCATGAAAAGACACCAATGGTAAAACTGTATCGCGTATGTATTACTTAAAAGTGCATGAGTAATATACATTTTGGATGCTAGCACTGGAAACAAGGCATCCCGATTTGACTTCAAGAAATGTCATGAATCAGAGATTCACACTCCTATGCTGCTGGACTGTAGTTATACAGTCATAGCCATAACAGTAGCCAAACATTTGGAAATACTGTCAAGAGGCATAGTATTAGACATACTTGTGCAGATGTATTCCTTACTGCAGTCACATTTTGCTCATTTGATTATTTTGGAGGGAGGAGAGATAAGAAACACACATTACAGGTAGTGCTCTAGGTCAGGGGTGTCAAACTGAATTTCTTCAAGGGCCGGATCCGCACTGTAGTTCTCCTCTGCTGGTCGGGGGTGGGGAGGGAGGAGATGGGATGAACGCCTCCTGCAACACTTTGCTGGCCAAAACAGGACACGGGAACCCCCCACATCCTGTTTTGGCCAGCAGAGTGCTGCAGGAGGCCATCCAGGCTGAAAACGGGCCGCAGGGGGCCGAAAGTGCCCTCTGTCCCCATTTTGGCTGCCAGAAGCACTGCGGGCCGGTCCTTTGCTATTTTCAGGCTGGCCCTATGGGCCAGATTTAAGCACCCTGCAGACCGGATCCGGACCACGGACCTTGAGTTTGACACCTCTGCCCTAATTACAACAGTAATGGAATCTGCCCATCACAATCATAACTTGTGCTGATTGTAAAGTGAGTTGGTCATATCACCACCTTGACTTTATGTTCCTTTTTGTGGTGGTGGTAAAGTGAATCATTGCAGCCGTGCAAATGGATGAATTACTATGGGCACAATTTTGCTAGAAACCAGAAGTAAATGCTGCTTTTTGGCAAAACTATCATAAAATGTGATCATGTGATTGCAGGAAATGGCCATAAATGCAGCCCAGTTGCAAAAATGCAGTCAGGGGACCATGATTCCCACAACCATCAGAACTTCAAATCCAAGTCAGAAGTACCCTGCTAAGTGACCAGTTGTTAGTTGAGCACTACCTATATTCATGGCTTTATCTAAGATTTTGATATATTGTTGAGTTTGGATGTTTTCACATCACTTTACAACTAATTTTGAGGAAACAATTTGCAAGATTATATCAAATTGGACTATTATTTTCATATTTATTTATTAAAATATTGCAGCTGCCAAAAACTTCAGGAAAAGGTTTCTTCCACTTCCTATTATCTAATAATTTTAAGTGGCTAGATTAAGTGGCTAGATACTGTAGCTTGTAAATTTTATGTTATTTTACAATGGAATATAGTTCCATCTCATGAATCTGATGCTTTAATAACTTGTAGCGTAATAATGTTAGCTCTCCCATCCTGCTTAGTACCTGTGTTTCTAAGTCCCAAAGGTGTTTTTTCCAAAAGATAAGTGGACTTTCTTGGTGTTTTCTCTGAAAATGTTTCACTTTCTCATCAAAGAAGCATCTTCAGTTCAACTGAAGACGAGGCTTCTTTAGTTTCGAAGAAGCTTCTTGGATGAGAAACAAAACATTTGCAAAGAAAACACCAAGAAAGTCCAGTTGCCTTTTAGAAAAATCACCTTTGGGATAACCATGGCCTGGATGATTGAGAATTGAGCATGTGCACGAACTGTGCTTCTAAACTTCCAGTTTCGCTATACTGAGTTTCTATAAGAGCAGAGTTTCAAAGAGACCTACTCCCATTTAAGCAATTGTGAATAAATGTCTCCCTTGCAGACTTCCAGATTCAACAGGGAGTAATAGATGCTACTAGAGCAGTGTTGGCGAACCTCTTCGGCATGGGAGTGTCCACCAGAGACCAGAAGAGCAGCCACCTGGTGCGCATGCGCTTGCCAGGAAGGTGATTTTCCGGTTTCTGGCGCACACATGCGCACCAGCCACCTGGTGTTCCAGTTTCTGGCATGCATGCGCATGCGAAGACCAGGTGGCCGGGGTGCATGCGTGTGCCAGAAACCAGAAGATTGTCTTCCCGGAGTGCACATGTCAGGTGGCTGCTCTTCTGGTTTCCAGTGCTCCCTTGCGCGTGAAGACCAGCTGGCCGGTACACCGAAACCCAGAAGAGCAATGGGTCATGGCTCACGTGCCCGGAGAGATGGCTCTGTGTGCCACTTCCAGCACACATGCCATAGGTTTGCCATCACAGTACTAGAGTATAGATGTAGTGTCTGTATGAATGCTCCTTTATCATTTTTAAGCATAAATCTTTGAACAGGTTACCCTTTCAGCTCCAAACAAGACGAAAGGAAAAGGCGTCATTATAAAGCTCTTTAGCTTTTGTTTTTGTTTTAATTTAGATAGTAGCAATTGCCATCTAAATTTTAACTCTCTAATGGGAAATTGCTTTTTTTCAGAAGCTATTAGTAATTAAAGGGCACTTCTATTGAGATTGCAACAAGCGAATAGTTAAACAACCCTTTCCATGCAGCTATTCTTTTAAAAGTAAAATCTTTGAGATTGATATTTGCTACAAACCATTAAGAAATTTTCAGTGATATGCTTAATGTCTGTCCAGTTTTGTCCTTTGTAGCCACAGGTGTTTTTATAGCATTTGGAAAAATGCACTTCCAAATTTTGTCCATAGAGGGCATGCAATTATTTCTGTAGATATTACCCATTCCTTTTCTTACTATGTATCTGACTTTTTCCTCAACTTCAGGAAAACCCACATCATCATCATCATCATCATCATCATCATCATTATTATTATTATTAAAACTATAAACATATTAATGAAAATACTCAATTTTGAAACAGTGCAGTCTAATCTTTCCAGAGGCCTATAGATAAGAACCATTTGATCATTAAGTGCTTCAAAAATTGCCGAGAGAATATGGTGTGTGCTCACCGTATGTTACCGATAAGGCTCAGAAAGACATGCTTCAGTCTAACCTGGCATTCTTCTGGTTATATTTCTATTATGATTCTCAGATATCCTGGTTATGCATATTAGGAGAGCTGCAGTTTCAACAACTTTGAAGGACACTTCGAAAATCGGGAAAAGCTAGCTTAGATATTTCATTGCCTATAAAATGTGCCCTTGCAAGTATTGACTTTGAGTTCATATGGCTTCAACTTCAAAATGAATGTCTTGATGAATCAAGATAAATCTATACTTCCTTTTTTTTCAATATTCACAATTAAAATACAGCAGCCCGAAGTTTTAATGCAGAGAAATTATATATTTGAAAAGCATTTGGGTTAAAATAGGATGTGTTGTATGTACAACTCTCTTTCTTCACAATTTGAAGTGATTTTTCACTCCAAATCCTTCAGATCTTTATGAAACTTAAGAATTCAAAACTTCCTAGGTTCTCAGGCTACTATGTATAAATGTATTGGCAAGGGGGGTGGGGTGGGGTTTGAGAGAACAAGGGGCAATCTAAATGCATTTATCAAATTAGTCATCTCTAAATTACCCTGTCTAAACATTGGCTCCATCAAAAAGACCGTGTGGTTGAATAATCAATAGCATGACATCATAAATAAGCACTGAAGATACTGTGTGAATTTGAAGATGTTAGATCAGTGGTGGAGCACACAATATTACATGGAAGAAAGTTAAAAGAAAGGCAGACTAGCATATTTTGCTGTGAAATTACTACAGAGACTTTCTTAATGAGACAATCTGGGAAACATGAAAGTAATTGGAGCAAAGGACAACAAAGGGTTTACAAAAGGGGGAAAGAGAGTGAATATTGCACGAGGAGGGACGGATTAGAGAGATCTGGATAAACAGAGCTTTTTATTATATTTTACCTTGTCTGTAGCAATGGTGCTAAATTATCATGGCATTGATAGGGGGCCACACTGTAAGAGAAATATTACAGAAAAAAAAACATAGTTGGGTTTGCTTTGGCTCATTTAAGTCTTGGTTTATAGATGATGAATTCTTCTCTTTTAGGATTAAAATATATCAAAAGTCGAGGTGAAAAATTCAGCCAGAGCAAAATTAATCAATTTCAAGTCATTGTATGCATCTATTGGCAAAAACCTATGAATTAATCACAGAAACGCAATATGTATATCATGTAATTTGTGAATTTCCCTATCACATCTCCACTTCTTTTTCCAGAAAATTCTATCCTCTATTTGATTATTTGATAAATTAATGTTGGCACTATTACATGACTCTCCTCTTTAATCACTCAGAATTGGGGGAAAAAAGGTAAAGCTATCTTTAGAAACTTAACGTCATTGATCTTCTAGCCATTTCTGGGGTTATTTTGATTGATTTTGCTTCCTCAAGTCAAACAGTACAAAGTCATTTCTATGGCCAGCCATGGTTCAATTCTTTAAATAATTAACAGCAGCCTTCTGGTTGGATGTAAAATTCATTAGTAAATATATGTCAACTATCCCATGAAGCAAGAAGTAGGAAACAAAGGAACTACATGATCTTTTTAAAAAGGTGATTTAGGGCTCATCCTCAAGTTACCTATGACATAGATGTCCCACTGTTTTTAGAGAGTTATGTCCTCATAAGATAGCCTATGTGTTATTCCCAATTTAATGCAGAAGGATCCAAATTAATCCTTACAGTTCCAGTTCTTAGTGGTGTTTTCCATCTGCTTCATCCTAGAGCTTGTATGATCTATGATACTTCATTCACTACCATGGTGAGGATGTGGTTAATGACAGGCATTTGCTGACTCCCATTGGATTGTCAAGGCTGCAGTAGGCACACTGCTTAACTTTCAGTGACCACTGCCCTTCACAGCCAATTTAGCTTGGACTGAAAGAGAGGTTGGACACTGGGTTTCTGCTGGGGGAACTACCTACCTAATGCATGACCTGGGTTTTGTGAGCTCCTTATAGATACTGGTATACTATTCTTGTGAGAAACTGCTATTATTGAATTTGTGTTCAGCAGCTTATCAAAAGACTGTAACTAATCCTTAAAAAAGGGCTGCCAGTTGATTTTTCATGGATTCATTACAGGTTTTCTCTTATCAGAAGGATTTGTTGGGTTATGTTTGCTGTTGCTTTTATTTTGATGCGGGCGGGTGAAAAGAGAAGGGTGCCATTTTGCCTACTCCAATGCCATTTTCCGGTTGGGCTATCAGGATATTTCTGGTTGCCACCAATCACAGCTATTTACTGATAGCACTGCTCTCTCTTGCAGCACTTATTCCTTTGGTATATTTGGGATATACTGGGGTGAAATTCACAAAGAGTTGTCAAAAGTTTCCTCTTTGGGCCCAAGCAAAAGGAAGCTCAGTAAACAGCTGTCCAAAAATAGCACAGCTGGCTGACTGAAAAGGTAGATGATGAGCCTCGGATAAAGTGGATGGAACTCTTTTTTTGTGTGTAATCATAGCTTGTGTAACCTGCTTCACACTGCACTCTTTTGCTCTATTGACCTGGCAGCCATGACACTCATAAACCATGATTAGAAACAGTCTGGGTTTCAAGTTCTGGCTTTTTAAAGTAGTTTTTCAGAAGTTTACACAGTTCCTAGGGGCATGGATTGTTAAGGGGAAGACTTGCTTCTGCAAATCTGAGTCACACTGGATGACTTTGTTGCAAAGCTGCTCTGACTCATCACTTCAGCTAAGCAAGAGGCAGGTAAAGCCTTCATCCCAGGCACCCACTATACTTGCCCAAGCCTGTCTTCCACACCTCCAGGTGAGTGACTGGGGAAGCCTGGAGAAGCTGGTTGGAAGGTGACGCAATGTTAAGGGAACTCTCTAATTGCTGCTCTTAAATTGTCCAGTGATAAAAATGGAAGAAGCTGATAACTTGCAATCCCCAAAGTTGCACAGGTTATAGTTTAACAGTCCAGGCAGCCGAAGTATAGTAACACACTTTTCTAACAACAACTCGAGCATGCATATTAATGCAACTGTGAGAAAGAGCCCTTAGCAAGATATAGCAAAGTTAGGGGGAAAAAAACAATAGCGAGTTTATTGAGAAAGGGATGTGGCAGAAGTAGAAACCAACAACATTTGGCATTCTATGAGATGAACATCTCAAAACAGAACCTGCGCTTCAAGCAATTCTCTGACAACTTTTACTATTTCCCTGGCAACAAGATCTTCCCAAAGCAAAGGAGAGACAAAAACTGACAGAACTATTACACTAAAAGCAATTAGAGGAAATTCAAAGTGTTGGATTCTAAATTACAGATTGATTCAATGATTCAAGAAGCTCCATTAATAGCCAGATAGGGAAATATAAATCCCAGACAATTGTTTGATTGGCAAAATTTGCACTTCATCTTCTGATTTTAAAGGACAAAGCCACCCGCTAAATCAATACAAAATCAGGTACTAGTCTGGTTAAAAATAAAGTAGCAAAGCAAGCAAACAAACGCAGAATCAGAAACCTTACCAGCAATAATGACACCCTTTACCAAACCTGATTTGTTTTCAATGTTCTAAACGTTCATTCCAAGAGAAAAGAGGGTATTTACCCAGACACCATTTTCTATCCAAGGAGGAATGGTAGGTTTTTTTTGGTTGGGTGCTTCAGCCAAATTTGTTTGGTACGAACTGAAGATTAAGCATTGCAGCTTAAAGAGTGTCATAAGTTAAGAGGATAGGTTTTTTAAAAAAATTAAATCCCCTCCCCTGGAAATTATTCCTTCCCATGGTATTTATTCAACCTCTGCCCTGAGTAAGAATTCTGGCGAAATAAAGCCTCTGCATGTTACTTTATGATATTGGTTTGTAAAATAAAATAGAAGCAAGCAGTCAAATAAGTGGGGCATGTGGTAGCATCATGGTGCTTGTTTCATCATTTTGATGAACTCTTGGCTTGCTGTGAATGCCACTGTTGTGTAGCCCTAAAAAAAATAAGCCATTTCAACCTGAGAACTCATAGGTCTTAGAGATTTTTATAGCTTCTGGGATATGATCCAAGCTTTGCATTGATGAGAAAATAGTTTGAGGAATTCAGAACATTTCCTCCCATCTAAGGTATCAGCGACAGGTCATTGCCCCATCAAATGATTTTCATACAGGCCTTATCAACAGAACTTAATAGATACTGATACTAACCTGGTCAAGTCTTCAATGTCTACCAGCATTGCATCTTGCTCTGTGTGCAATTCATCTCGAATAAGCAGCAGTTGCACCAATTCTTCATTTAAACCTGATTTTGAAAAAGGGGAGGGGGGGAAAAAAGGAATTTACTGTATTTTTCGGAATATAAGATGTACCGGACTATAAGACACACCTATCTTTTTTGATGAGGAAAAGAAGAAAAAGAAATCTGTCTCTGCCTCTGAGCAATTTTGCCACGTTGCAGCAAACAGCCTGCTTTACTTTCAGTTTTTTTTTCAGCATAGCTTGATTAGCACAAGGAAAAAAAAATCTGCTGTGGCAATTTACTTCCTTGCAGCAAGCAGCAGAGGGCAAAACAGCTGAGAGCAAAACAGCTGAGAGTCGGGAGGCCAATCCAATCAACTTGCGCTAATTAGGCTGTGCTGAAGCTGAAAGAAGTTGTTTTTTCTTGCTGTTTGCTGCAAGGAGATAACTGCTGGGAGGCAGAGGCCAAAGAGTGGGGGCCAGTGGGTAGGTGGGGCTACATTTGGTGTATAAGACGCACCTAAATTTTCACCCCATTTTAGGGGGTGGAAGGTGCGTCTTATACTCTGAAAAATACAGTAATTAGTTCTCTTCTGTCCCTAACATTTTGGATACTTTTAGCCACTGTGGGGCAGACTTTTGATATCTCATTCCAAAAAATATAATGGTATCCATTAGTTTTTTTGGCTTGCATATAAATTAGGAAGGATGTGAAGTCATGTTTTAAGAATAGTGGGTAGCAAAGGACTGAAATAATACTGTTATAGGTCTCATGGGATAATCAAGGACAAATTTTAGAAGCTGCACAGAATCTTAAAATTGTTAAGTTGTCAGGCAGTCAATGGAACATCTGGCTTTTCTTCAACTGAAGGAATTGATGGAAAATCCTCATGACTGGATATCTAAGGGACTAAAGTTGCATTTGCCACCAGCAGATTGCCAAGGCCAGAAGCTGCATTATCTAAGAGGTCATGCCCTCCAATTGTGTTGGGACTAAATGTCTTGTGTTTTAATGCCAACCCATCTGGAGCTCCACATGACAGGAAAGACTGATATAACATGCAGCCCTGGCTCTACCGATACATGAAAGCAGCTATTGTTCTTACCATAACAGCTACTGATTTCACATCAGAAGAAAACAACTAAAATGGATTCTTCACTCCCTAATTAGATAAAGGCCTCACAGTGTTTTCCAACCTGCTGTGCTCCATGTGTCAGGATTATAACTAATGTTGATAAGTCGCAGCCTCACCAGAAGTTGAACCCCTTGCTTGCTTATTTATTTCTTTTCTTTTCTTTTATTTATTGATTTGCTAGATTTATAAGGCTGCCCAGCCCAAACAATGTGTCTCTGGGTAGCATACCAGATAAAAACAAACAATAAACGAAAAAAAAAATCACATAGCACTAAAACATACACAATTAAAACATACACAACATATTTATGTAAAAATTCACAAAGTCTCCATGACAAATTGATCCATTCTTTGGGATCACAGTGGGAAATAAAAGTGACAGAAAGAATGCACTGGCAAATCATTAATTCAACCGAAAAGCTGAATTTGACCCCAAATTGTCTTTTACTCCCAGAAAAAAACCCAAGTTCTTTCATATAGGACTGGAAAAAAATCAGATGTATTGCTAGCCTAGAATTCATTTTTTGTTTGGGGACACCTGCACTCTCTCCCATCATCCCATTAAATTGTATAATCTATTCTCCCACTTTAGGTGAGAATATTAATCTAAATTTATTACGGTAATTGTCAGTTTATTCAGCTGGAGATGAGAAGAACCCTAAGGAAGTCTGTATGCAAATCACAAAATAACAATTGGTTCCCAGGCTACTGATAGACGCATAGTGTCCAATCATAAGATTTATTCTTATCTAGTATATCATTATAATCTTGCCATGGGGACAACGGAACCTAATGTACAGTACTTTGACCTTAAAATACTGTGAATAATAGCGAGACAAAGAAAAAAGGCAGAATAAGTATTTTCTACTTACTTTCTATCTGTGAATGTAGATCATTGACTATCACTTGTAGTTGCCCAATTGTCATATCTCTCAGGTCTGCGGGTTTTAAACTTCTTTTCATCAAGCATTCACTTATATGAGGCATATGTGGCAGCTAAAAATAACATTAAAACATTTAAGGCATGCATTAGTTTGAGCAGCACACTCTTTGTTTGCAATAATTAACTTCCTATATCAAAATAGTAGCAGTAACATTGATAATTTTTTAATATTATATTAAAAGTGTCTTGAATAGTGCACATACAGGCATCCTTGACTTACAGCATTCATTTAGTGACCATTCAAAGTTACAATGGCACTGAAGAAAATGACTTATGATTATTTTTCACACTTACAACAATTACATCTCCATGGCCATATGATCACAATTCAGGAGTTTGGCAACCGGCATATGTTTATGGTGATTGAAGTGTCCTGGGGTCATGTGATCACCTTTTTGACTTTCTAATAAGCCAAGTCAATGGGGAAGTCAGATTCACTTATTAATCGTGTTATTAACTTAACAACTGCAATGATTTAAATACCTGTAGCAACTGTGGCAAGAAAGGTTGTAAGATGGGGCAAAACTCACTTGACAACTGTTCTGTTTAGCCACAGAAATTTGGTCTCAATTATGATAATAAGTCGAAGGACTACCGGGTATAATTTCTTAATTCTTTACCAGTGTACAGAATATACAGTCTTATAGAATTCTTTATTGCCCAATTGTGATTGGACACACAAAGAATCTGTCTCTGGTGCATAATAAAATAGAATAGGATAACAGAATTGGAAGGGATCTTTGAGATCTTCTAGTCCAGGAGTCAGCAACCTGTGGCTCTGGAGCCGCATGTGGCTCTTTCACCCCTCTGCTGCAGCTCTGTCACTCAAAATATGCCTCACAACCGCCAATGTGCGACACCCGCCAGCACATGATTTACTGAGATTTTCAAACCCCAGTAGGCCAACCATGGATAAATCCAAGAAAAGAAAAGTTTCAGAAAAAACCAGAACATTTAATTCAACATTTTGTGGCTAGTTTTGTGGCTGCTCAAAAAATAGTCAGGCGCGGGAAGTGTTTTGTGGCTCCCGGTGTTTTCTGTGGGAAACGGGTCCAAATGGCTCTTTCAGTGTTTAAGGTTGCAGACCCCTGTTCTAATCCAACACCATGCTTAGGCAGGAAACCCTATACGCTTTCAGACAAATGATTATCCAATCTCTTCTTAAAAACTTCAAGTGTTGGAGCATTCACAACTTCTGGAGGCAAGTTGTTCCACTGATTAACTGTTCTAACTGTCAGAAAATTTCTCCTTAGTTCTAGGTTGCTCTCAATGTACACATAAAATAAGCTCTCAATGTACATACAACAAAGTGATAGGTCATAGATCATAGTTACAATCATTAATCATAATGATTAATTATAGGGGAAACTCCCTATCCACCAAAACTGCATATTGAAGCCATTCACACTTGCAACAGTATCTTATGGTACTGTACTTAATGAGCCATACAATTTTAGACTGGATAGGGAAGAGAATCTGTTCTATGAAACAGGAAAATGTAATGCATAAACATCCAGCATGGCAAAACTGGCATGGGCAAGAAAAATTTAAAGGCTTGGAAAATGTTATCTTCATTATCCCCTTTGTCTCACCACTTTCGTTTAATACCTAAAAGGCCAGCATTACTACAAGTAGTCCTTGATTTACAATCTGTCACTTAGCGATTGTTCAAAGTTATCATGTACCCTGATAAAGGGACTTACGACCTGAATTTGAATGTCTTTTTCAAATGACCTGGATTTGAATGTCACATGAATGCATTTTCAGCACTCAGCAACTGGCCCACATTTGCGGATATGTGCAGTGTCCCATGATCACCTGAAAATTTGACATTTTTTGCCAGAGCATGGTAAGAATTTATGATGTTTTTGCCAGAGACACAAAATTTGTTTGCCTTTATTCTGATATATGATATACAATTCAAGTGCAGATGGTACTAGGATTATAACAGCAATTGGAACCAATATTTCCTTTACTAAGTTATGTGGTCATAAAGCACAACGTCATTTGACCGTGCTGCTTAGCAATGGCAATCCCCATTGCCATTTTAAAGTGAGGATCGACTATCATTAAATGAGGGCTACTATGGGAGCAGGCAAGACTTAACAGGAGTGACTTGCTGGATTCCCCGTTGCCTTTGCTTGTGGGAAGCTGGCAGGGAAGGTTACAAATTGTGATCATGTGACTACAGTGCATGGCACCCATCGTACATGAAATCTGGTCACCAGAAGCCCAGAATGTGATCACATGACTACAGGAAACTTGCAATAGCTGCAACATTGTGGACTGCTTGTAAGTCCCTCCCATTCAGTGCTTTTGTAACTATGAATGGCCGTTGAACAAATGGCTGTAACTTGAGGAATAACTGTACATTATTTTTTAAAACATATTTGAAATCTACAAAAAATAACAAATGTACTTTAATTTATAAATGCTTCCCTCCACAAAGGTCATTACGGAAAGTTGGTAACCCCAAAATGTAAGGAAATGATAGGCATGAATTTTTATGTGATACATACAAGATCAGCTACTGGAGATTTTTTCCTATTCTGTTTTTCCACCTCTACTTGCATTTTGGCCATTGGCTTTGCCATCGCCAGAGCCATTTTGGCTTCAGCTTGAAGTTTCTTTTGTCTTGTGAGAAAATCCATATCATCCAAGGATTCAGATTCCTCCTCAGTAGTATCTCTGTCAGAATAGGAAGAGCTCTGCTTGCTCTAAAAAAAAAAGTAAATGTAAAATAAGCATGGACGTGCCTTTTTCAAGATTCCACCTACCGATATAAAAAAGGATTACCTCATTTTGTAATTACGCAATATATGTACAAATAAAAAAGCCAAACATTGATGTAGGTAATATAAGTGGGCAGCACAATTATATATGTGTGTATGTACATGTACATGCACAAAGTTATTTTTGGCAAGAGATAACTGAAGCCTCGTTTTCTTCTTTGAGTTTGTTATCTCTGCCCTCTTTTTTCTATTTTTCTTTAGAATAGTTTGTCTTGTTGTTTTAAAGTGTTTTAAAGTTTAACAATCTGTAAGCTGCCTACAGTTGCTGGGGATCAGACAGCACATAAATAAATGAATAAATAAATAGAACTAGATTCTTCCATAGCATTTGCACTATCCAATAACTCGTGATGGATTACATCAGAGAAAATCAACAGGGCCAGGAAGTACATGGGAGTCACATCCAAAATGAAAGTCCCATGTTTTATTGAGAAATTTAATCATAAAGGACAAGTATTGAATATTATTTAAAACATACTTAAATGTCACTGTCAAATTTAGACAGCACATTGTGCATCTCTATTCTAGAAGTAGAGAGCTTAGAATAGAGTTCCCCAACATTTCTGGCTTTGTGGACTTGCAGGGGGAGCAGATGGTTTGCGGAAGTGGCCGGCAAACATGTGCGCAGCTCCATTTGTGTCAGTGGCATGCATGCGCATCTACTGCTCACGCAAATGGAGCGCGCGCATACACTCATCTGCTGCTTGTGCAAGTGAGGATGGACATGCGCATGCTCACAGCATTTTTTTACAGCCCAGTTGCAAACCCCTCAAGGCCCACTAGTGGGCCACTACCCACAGGATGGGGACCCCGAGTTAAGAGAGCTGTATAAGGCCTCTCTGTTGCCCATTACTGTTTCAAAACATTATTAGGACTGGATTATGGACAAACCACGCCAGTCAGGAGCAGCCGTCCTTGCCATGCATGTAATTTCTAATGAAAATTGATACCACTAGAAAAGATACTCATCTTTTATTCTGGCATTTCTCAATCTCAGCAAGTTTTAAAATATGTAGACTTTTAACATCCAGAATTTTCCAGCAAGCAACTGTGGGAGTTGAGGCTCACACATGTTAAAGACACTAAAGCCAAGCAACATGATTTTATATGCTCAAACTACATTCACCCAAATGCCTTGAATAAAGTCAGTGTTTAGTTTGCCAAAAAAAGTATTGCATTAAAAGTATATTGAAACGATGATGGAAGAAGGTGGTTTACCCTTCCCAACATTTCTGAAGGATCTACACGTGCTTATTAGATCAACAGCAACACTCACCATAGGAGATAAAGGGGTATCTAGACTAGTTTCAGTCTTGCTGTCATCAGCATCACTATCTTTGTCACTTCCACTGTCATTGACAAAACAAATTTGTAAATTCATCCCACTCTGTAACCTTGAAAAGAAAGACAAAGTGACAGCTATCATTTTCTGCAGGGATACTAGATGCATTTAATCACTGTAAAGTGTAGTTAAACAGGATTATTTCTAATCTTAAATATTTATACTCAAAAGCTACATACTTTACTGCTCATACATTTAAATAAAATCCAATTGGAGGCTGATTAAATTATATGAAATTGCTAAAAAGGTTAGATTGGAATAAGAAGACTTTTAGTTCCAGATACAGCTTTTTCTGATATCTGTTATCAATGGTTATTACACCAAATGAAATCAAATCAAATCTTTATCACAGTCATAGGCCAGCATAGGAAGAAAAAATACAGTTACTAATTATACAAGTTAAAAAATTAATATCTATATAACCAAAAATAAAAAACTATAAAAAGGATAAGTAAAAATATAAAAACCATAAAAATGAATATACATCTAACTAAACCTATTCATCATAATACAAAATTCAACTAACAGATCAAATACCCATTAAGACTGGTTTGAAATCTATAGAAGAATATTTTTAGTTGTAGCTATTACATCCTTTCCCGATATCTAGCTGAATCAGTACAGGTAGTCCTCCACCTATGATCACAACGGAACCCAAAAATTATTTTGCTAAGTCAGACATTTGTTAAGTGAGTTTTGCCCCATTTTACAACCTTTCTTTGTTGTTAAGTGGATCGCTGCAGCTGTTAAGGTAGTAACACATTTAAGTGAGTCTAGCTTCCCCATTGACTTTACTTATCAGAAGGTCACAAAAGGTGATTACAAGATCCTGGGACACCACAATAGTCATAAATATAAGTCAATTGCCAAGCATTCTGAAATTTGATCACATGACCATGGGGATGCTGCTCCAGTCATAAGCATAAAAAAAGGTCATAAGTTACTTTTTTAGTGCTGTTGTAACTTGGAATGGGCATTAAGCAGTGGTGAAATCTAAAATTTGTTATTATCAGTTCTGTGGGCGTGGCTTGGTGGGGGGTAATGTGACTGGGTGGGCGTGGCCAATTTTTTTTTAACTTTTAAAAGCATTTTTTCTACAACCTCTTCGGTGAAGAGGTTGTAAAAAAATGCTTTCAAAAGGCTCTGCCAATCCCAGCTGAGTTGCCTGAGATGCTCTGCCGATCAGGCAACTCAACTTGGATCATCAGGGTTTTTTCCTTTTAAAAGCCTTTGACAATTCCGGCTGAGCCGCGTGATCATCAGAGGCTTTTTTTTTTTTTTACTTTTAAAAGCATTTTTTGGCCGAAGAGGTTGTAGAAAAAATGCTTTTAAAAGTAAAAAATAGCCTCTGATGATTGTGCGGCTCAGCTGGGCATGGGGGGGGCACGGATTTTTGCTACCAGTTCTCCGAACCACCCGCCTCCATCGCTACCGAATCAGGCAATCCGGTCCGAACCTGGAGCATTTCACCTCTGGCATTAAGTGAACCGTTGTTAAGTCGAGGTCTATCTGTAGTTTTAATACAGTGAATTCAGCAATTGAAATGCAGGAAAACAAGTTAGAATAAATGTCACTATGCTCTGTAAAATTATCATCTTGGATAGAGATGGGTATCTAACAGCCAACATTTGAACTTTAAATTTTATCGTCAAGTCCGCACACCAAAAGATAGGCCAAATAATCCATACTTCAAAAAGTAGGAAAAAGAAGTGAGCAAGACAGTGATTAAAATAAATAGGAGTAGCTTCCCATATGTTGATAATTTTTTCATGTCACATTACAAAATAAAATTCTGTAGTAATGAATTTTGCTGCAGAGACTACATCAATGCTTCAAAAGATCACATCTGGCCTTCAGGGTTCACTAATGTTTTGCAGGATTAAGTATGTCTGTTTATCAAAAGGGAAGAATGCCAACTTAAATACTTAGACATAAAAATAAGAGAAAAATATATTGCACAGATGTTTATACCAGAGATATAGCTGCAATATAAAATAATGTGGGATTTCAAACAATGAGAAGACTAATCTGTTTGGTTTCAAGGGAGATATGAAAATACTACATTTCCAATGAAATATTTGTCTTTTTCTTCGGAAAAAGCTTTGTAAATTGGTTTATATATTCATTTTAAACATGATTCAAAATCATGTGATTTTAAAATTAAAATATATATTGTGGCAACAAAAACTTAATATAACCAAATGCTGTCATATAATCAAATTAAGATAGCTACTTGGAGACAAGCAATGGGAAGTTCTAAAATACAATTGTTGGAGTCTTGAGTCAGCAGACAGAAATCTGTTTGGCTTTATTTTAAATGTTTATTCATCAATAATCTACAATAATAATATAAAGACACTTACTGATGAAGAAATCATTAAGAAAATGATGGATTGTGCTGAAATGAGTACACTAACATTTGAAATAAGAGAGCAGGAAGATAAACAATATTACTTGATTTGGGACTTGTTTTATCAATGGATGGACAATAAAACATGGAGATAAATATATAACAAGTAGATATTGAAATAAATTAAGTGGAATATTTTTTATGAAAATAAGCTTTGGATGTATTGTGATATTTTGAAGAGAAGAGGGAGCAAAATAGGATGTTAACCGATTGATACACTGTCTGTAATTATTTGGAATGATGATGTTTTTATGATTTTTTTTGTTTTAAAATAAAAAAAAGTGATTTGGAAAAAATAATCTACAATAATAATATAATTATTATAATCTATTTTATAAATTGGGAAAAACTAATATTCCATGTATAATTCTTAGTGGTCTGAGTGGTGTAATTCTAATATTAAGAATTAAGCCTTTTAAGTGTGTTTACAGGTTAATTTTAAAACTGATTTTCCTTTTGACTGTAAAGCACATTTCCTTTTAAAGGTGTTGGATTTCAACTTGCAGCACTAGAACCAGCACTGAAATTGAAGTTCAACACATTTAGAGAGAAAAAGTTAGCTAACACTAAATTAAGGTAATATCACCTTATAGTGAGTTTGAGTAACTATATTCCTTGCTCTTTTTATCTATTCCTACATCTTAAGTAGAAGGGATTTCTGCAAGACAAATTGCTTGTAGTTTGATTTACAATTATTGAACCTTAAAAAAAAAGAAAAGCAAACTCATGCCTGTTATGAAGAGACCTTATCATTAAGTGTTGTACCAAAGATTCTTGACAAATGTATCTTTTCTTTTATGTACACTGAGAGTGTATGTACCAAGACAAATTCCTTGCGTGTCCAATCACATTTGGCCAATAAAGAATTCTATTCTATTCTATTCTATTCTATTCTATTCTATCCTATCCTATCCTATCCTATCCTATCCTATCCTATCCTATCCTATCCTATCCTATCCTATCCTATCCATTCAATTAAGCACCTCTTAGAAAAATGAAATAATTTACTAGATGAGCATATGAAATACATTACCAGGCCATAGATAAGCTAAACCTGGAATGTTAAATATTGTCCTAATTTTGACAGAAGGAAGGGAGAAATTACAATGGTGTTGAAAACAATTTACCTGCAGCAATAATAAAAAAATACAATCACTTCTTATTTAGACACATAAACAAATGCTTTAGCCACCATTCCTGCTATCTAAACCAATCCTAAGATCAGCCACAAGATGGCCTGTAGTACTTTCTGCAATTTGCAGCATTGATTTATGTTGCGGTGGAATCTACATACATATTAAAGGACGTACATTTAAAATTCAGCAGTCAGACATCTATTTGTGTTTATAGAGAGGCACCTGCTAAACCATTATTAACTTGCATGTGAGGCAGAAATAAAGCAATATTTTTTAAAAGACATATTTCAATACTACATGGTGCTGGCCTACTACAAAACAATTGCTCCACAAAACTGTTTTTTATGCTCTTATCATTTTGGATATCTGGACTTCTATTCAGCCTTCTCACAATAAATCCTGAATTGAGTGATGTCAAGACATAAAACAATTAAGTATAATTTATAGCCACAGATACATAGTAGGTTCATGCTTTTTCCAGGCATATATGTAATATTCATGTAGGAATCATAATTTATAGGAAAATTATTTCAAATTTATTCTTTCATTAAGAACTTGAAATACGATAGACAATGAAAGTAATCACCAAGCAAAGACATAATAAGCATATGCTTTGATTTATATTATTCCTTGATAACTCCCCCTCACCCCAAAATTTAATTTTGTATTACTCTTCATGCAGAAGGACAGTAAAATATTACTTTCCATTTACTTTAATGCTTCTTTGGATGCATTATTAATATGTAATATATAATGAATAATTATATGCATATTTTTATGCTATGCCCTTTTCTGCTGAACAAGGTTTCCAATGGATATTAGATCTAAATTTTAAGCCTTAGGGCATAAATTACAGATACCCAGGGATTGTGTCTTTGTTCTAGTATTGTTTGCAAAGAGAAATACCATTAGGCTAATTTGTAGCTTTTTTTGCATGAGGCATAATATCCCTGACAAATGTGTAAACACATTCTTAATTCCAAGTATGAAGTAAGGCAATTTAAAGACTTATCTGTAGTCCTAGTTACATTTACATGGGAATAAATTCATGAAGTTTAATAGAAATTAGTTCTGAATAAGTCTACATCTTGGGTCAGTCCTTTAAAAGCCCATATAGTTTGATATTCTGAGTAACACAGTCAATATCAGCAAAGTCACAATGTTGAAATGAAGCTGTGGTCCTCTCTCACAGTTTCCCCCCACAAAGCTTGTTTCTGGAGGTACTAGCAAGAGAAACAGCATTTGCAGATCTAATCTCCATGTATTTTTCTAGTCCCCGTTTAAAACTTACTTGGGGACCTCATCAAATCTAACTTTCACAGTTCAATTAATTGTTCCATTATACTACCAATGTGATGTATGGTTATGGCTGCTGTTCTTCTGGTTCATCATTTAACTAACAGATTACTGAATACTCAGGAGAAATTCACTGGATCAGAAAATATTGACTTTTAGAGTGACTTGAAAGATTTATGAGATCCAGAATGTGATCTTGAAGAAACTGACCTGGTGTATGTTATCAAAATCTGGGCAAAAATGTAAGTGTCAATTTGATTGAACAATAATGGTCAGGGATTCAAGGACAAGGGGAGAAATAATTGAGAACAACATGAAATCATAGGATATTACAGAATATCTTGTCTGGCAATTTCATACAAGTGTTTTTTTTGTAATAGCATAAAGCAGAACTGGGATTCTGTTGTATATTGTCCAACGATCTTACTACCTGAACTTGTTTCGGAGGCAAGGAGACATGTCCACCCCAAATAATTGTACCTTAGTATTTAACATCCTTTGGTTTATAATTTACTTATTAAAATATTTGTTTTTCACATGTTTTGAAACCTCTGTGTTATGAAAAAAATCATTAAAACACAAATCAACAATAGCCTGTAAGATAGAGCAGACAATGAAAGACAGCAGCAAAAAAGTCATAAAATAGTCTTCCAAGCTATTTTTAATAATCTATTTTGAAAGAAAAAATAAATAAATAACACAAGCACATTGTGGCACAATTACATGAATAAAATTGCAATCTAAAATGTTTTCCATTTTTGCTAATTATATTAAGCTGCCAAATATAACGAGTAAACATTTAGTAACAGAAAATTCTAAAACAAAATGTAATCATTTAATTGCTTGTTGGTTTCTTGCTCTAGAGCAGGGGTGTCAAACTCAAGGCCCATGGGCAGGATCCGACCTGTGTGATGCTTAGATCTGGCCGTCCTGAAACTAGCAAAGTACTGGCCCATGGTGCCTCTACCAGTGAAAATGTAGCTCGGGCGGCGGCGGGGGGGGGGGGCTGCGCATGTCCCCCAGCTCCATTTTTGCTGGCAGAGGGCTGTAGGAGGCCGTCCAGGCCAAAAACGTCCCCCCTTCCCCAATCATTGTTTTCGCTGGCACAGGGCTAGCAAAACAAACTAAAAACAAAACAAAAGAATAAATGTTTCCCCTTTTGCACTTGAGCATACAAGAAGGGGCAGGAAAGGAGAGGAAAGACAAAGAAAAAGAAGAAAATATGGGAAGAGAGCAAGGAAGGAAAAATAAGGAAAGAGGGGAAGGAAGAAGAAAGGAGAAGGAAGAGGGAAGGAAAAATAAGGGAAGGAAGGAAGGAAGGAAGGAAGGAAGGAAGGAAGGAAGGAAGGAAGGAAGGAAGGAAGGAAGATGAGAGTGAGTGAGGGTCTGAGGAAAGTCCTGCCTTAGCGCTTGGCCACAACTGGGGCCCCCAACAAGAGTGATATTGAGCTGGCCATGCCCACCTTGGCCACACCCACCCCGTATTGTGGCCCGCCAGTGGCCTGCGCAGCTTGTGGCTGATCCCGATGAGGAGGAGGCTGGTGTGGTGTCGTGGCAGCAGCCTGTGCAGCTGGCGCTTGCGTCGGACAGCGAGGAGGCTGAAGAGGATGTGGTGCCAGAGGCAGAGACTCAGCCAGGGTCTTCAGAACCTCCAGAGGCTCCTTCAAGTGCAGAGAGTGAAGTGCTCGAGCACACAGGGCTGCCAAAAGGCAGGAGTGGCTACTCAGGAGGAGGAGGTCTCCTCAAGAGTAAGGCTTGGGGCTAATTGGCCACTCCCTTAGCCTATTTAAGTTGCATGCAGTTAGCAATTGTTGCTGGAAACAACATTTAATTATTACGCAGCACATTTTGGAGAGTGAGTTTCTTATCACATCTTGGTTTCTGGGCTGGTTGCCAACCTTTGTCGGACTTTGTTTATTCTTTGTACTTTATAGCAGGCTGATAAGGACATTTGCACTGAAAGCCTATTTTGAAAGGAGTCTGTTTGTAATAAACAGAGTTTTTGGAGCTTGGTGTGTGTCACACTCCTTGGGATCTGGAGCTGGGGCAGAATATCCCGGTCTCCCGAGGTTAAACACAACCCTGATGCGGCCCTCAATGAAATAGAGTTTGACATCCCTGCTCTAGAGGAATCCCTGAAACTTGGGGAAATCTAGTTTTAACTCTAAAAATATTCCAGTTTTCCTGGAATAGTAAGAGCCTAGAAGTTATTCAATTTAAAGTAAGAATTTGTGTGCGTGTATGGCTACATAGAGTTAGCCAATGCTATGTTTATTGCATTCAGATGTTACTGTAGGAGAGATCATATTACTCATGTAATGCTGTTGTGAAGGTCAAAGGCAAGTTACCATCTTGTCTTGACTGATCCTTTGAATCCTTCTCAAGCAGATGCAACCTACTTAGATTCAGATGATGAGAACACAGCTCTTGGATAGCAGTGTCTGGGGAAGATTTCTTGCAACATTTTGTGGTAACAGAAAAAAACCCAAGAATGATATCAAGACTCAAGATTGCTATTTATGGGATTAGATTGAATTAAATCCACCATAGTAGAAAACCCCTGTAAATTCTTCACGTCCTGAATTATTATGTTGCAATCCAAATATCACTGACTATACAGCAAAGCAAATATACAATATAATAATACAATGTCAAAAGCCTTGTGACCTACATTGGGAGTTCAATTTATATCAGGACTTAATGTTCTGAATATTTTTAGAGCTTTAAATATTGCATGATTAATAAAATATGCTACTGGCATTATTTTTAAAATATTTATATCTTGTCTCTCAACCTCAAAATGGCTTCTGGAAAAGAATAGAAAGGCACATATTTTTCATCACATATTAAAGAAAGTCAGACCCAATGTCTGGAAAACCTTCACATTTATCAAAGTGAAAACGTAGATGACATTTGCACAGTTCCACAAATACCACTAGAAATGAAAGAAGTTGAAATGCTCACAAAATGGAGCTCAGATACCTGAGACGGATCTCTTTGCCAAGCCAACATTATGGATTTCTCATAGCACAAGCTGAAGCTTTATGATATGAACACTACCACGTTTTAAACTCTTACCTGCTGAAATGTATTAAAATGGGAAATGTGCCAAGTACTCACCGAGAAGAAAGGCTTGGCTTGCCACTTTTACTACAACTTGTATAAATTCCTGGGCCATCATCAAAGAAACTTCCAAGTGCCAGTTTTTGCCTGATAGATTCTCTTTCATTTTTTTGCGCCTAAGGGGGAAAAAAAGGTAATCAAGCTACTGATAACAAACCATATTCCTCATAAACATTTTTTAAGTTGTATAAACATCAGAAGTCATAATTTATAATTTAAAATGAGAGACACCAGAACTGTTAGACACAGAGCGTACTTACTCCCACTGCATTTAGCAAATACTGAATAAATGTAAAAGTATGTCTAAGTGCTCTACAGCTAGAGATGCAAAGGGACAAAAAAGAGAGAAAAAATATTCCCTTTTTGTTTTTCAGCCCCTATTTTTTTTCAAAATGAAAAAAAGTTAGGAAAGAGTAGAAAAAAATCCTTGAAGTAAATATTTTATTTTAGAATAATGAAAGCAGTAAAAGACGGTGTTCAAATTTCACTCTCTTTTATTGTCCCAAAATGTTTATCATTACTTGTAATAGTAATGGTATTTGTATCTATTCTACGCAACTCACTGGACATCTTTTTGTGTCCGAGCTCATCGTATCAATAAGCAATTGGTCAAAAGTCAATAACTAGCTGTATACCATTGGCATATATTAACAATGTACATTAACAATTCATGTCCAACTCCACTGATTGTTATATACAAGGCAGGATTTATTTCAAAAATTTCCCTTGCACTGTATCAAAAGCCTTTTCTGCATTCAACAAAACCACCAGTGACTTTATTTTTTAAAAAAACATATAGGCAGAATATTAATTAACAATCTAATATAAAAATATACTCCTCATCCCTTTGTAAAATGACCTTGGTGAGGATGGATTATACCATATGTAATCTACATGCTGACATCACCGTCACAATATGCTTGCATACTAAGAAATAACTTTGCCAGCTTTGAAAATTACTATTATGTTTCACTGAAAAAAATGGAAAAAGCACATTTAAAAAGGTTTTATTATAGATCTTCAGAAAATAATTCAACATATGTTTTATAATGCTCAATGGGATAATAATCTGGACTAAGAGCTTTCCCAATTTACATTGATGTCATAGCATCTATGATTTCTTCATGAGATAAAAGTGCAGTTATACGGGGAACAATTATGCATAATTTCAAGTAAAGCTACATTATAAAAATATATTAATTTACTCCTAAATTATGTTTGATTATATATATACCATTATCATTATAGTTAACAAAAACCTTCTTAAACACTCAGTTTAAAGCACTGATGACGTTCCCTAGTTGAGTAATGAATGTCTGTAAGCAAAAAGCCAAGCTCAGAGAGCCCCAAGCACTAAACAGTTCAACCCTGAGATACATATATGCTACTCTATTGAAACTGAGTTTAATCTGGCCATTGCAAAATAAGAGAGCCCTCCTCCCTCCCTCTCATTTCTCTTAAAACTGCTTCTTCGCTTTTGGTTTTTCTGCAAGTGTTTTAAGTGCATTTTTGGAGGAACATTTTGGAGGACATATGGGGAATTTTCAGCAAATAAATGCCCTTGTCACCTCATGGTTAGATTATTGCAACGTGCTCTACATGGGGCTACCCTTAAAAAGTGTTCGGAGACTACAGTTGGTCCAGAACGCAACCGCGAGAGTTGTCGTGGGTGCACCTAGGTTCACCCACATCACACCAATTCTCCGCGAGCTGCACTGGCTCCCTATTGGTCTCTGGTCGCAATTCAAGGTGTTGGTTATTACCTTTAAAGCCCTACATGGCTCAGGGCCAGGGTATCTTTGAGACCGCCTTCTATCGCATAGCTCCCAGCGACCGGTAAGATCCCACAGAGTTGGTCTCCTCAGTGTCCCGTCAGCTAAACAATGCCGGCTGGCGGGCCCGTGGGGGAGGGCTTTCTCTGTGGCTGCCCCAGCTCTCTGGAACCAGTTACCTCCTGAGGTCCAGACCATCCCCACCCTATTGGCCTTCCGAAAAGCAGTGAAGACCTGGCTTTTCCGGCAGGCCTGGGGCCGTTGATCTCACTCTTGCGATCTGGCGAGATCCGGCCATGAATGGTGTGAATGGGTTTTAATTGTTTTTAATGGTTTAACTTTTAATGTTTTATATATGTTTTTTAAATGCACTGTAAGCCGCCTTGAGTCTTCAGAGAAAGGCGGCATACAAGTTGAACAAATAAGTAAATAAATAAAATAAAAATAAAAAATCAGTTCAGGATCCCATTCCAGAGAAGAATACAGAGTATAGAAATAACAGAGTTGGAAGGGACCCTGGACGTTTTCTAATCTAAACTCCTGCCCAAAGAGCAGACCTACATCATTCCAAATAAATGGCTGTCCAATCTCTTCTTTAAAACCTCCTCCAGTGTTGGAGCACCCATAACTTCTGAAGGCAAGCCATTCCCTTAATTAATTGTTTTCGCTGTCAGGAAATTTCTTCTTAGTTTAAGTTGGATTTCTCTTTGATAAATTTCCATCCGTCATTTCTTGTCGGATGCTTTGGAGAATACGTTGTCCCCCTCTTCTTTGTGACATTAGTAATAGATTACATCTCTAGTATAGAATATATATCCCAATGTACTTCCCTATTTAGCCTTTAGAGAAATGCTGTGACTGCAGGACTCACAAAACCACTCATATTCTCATTGCCAAATCAATATTTGGTATATGTTTTCATTATAAAACAAATGAACCTAAATATTATTTGAACAGAAAGAGACAAAAATTATCTTTGAACAGAAAGCAAAGGGGAGCTGTTGGTCCACACACAGCATTCTAAACAGCTGAAAAGGTGCAGGAACTTTGATTTATACTTAGAGATATAGCTCAGAGATAGAATAGAATGACTGCAATCATACATCAACAATAAAATGGCAAGCTTTTAGACCATTGTGAGTAAAAATGGCCAGAATGGCATCACTTTCAAACCTCTGATAATAGTTTAGCAATGGTCAAAGTGTGGTATCTAAACCAATGCACAAAATATAAAGAAATTAAGAAGCTAAATAAAATTATTATTTTAAAAAACCCTACTGAAAGTAGCCTCCTCTTCCTCCTTCTGTCAAACTGGTGATGAATGAACTGGAAACCATACCTCTCCCATTGTTGATAGGAGCCAAAATGCAAACATGGACCAAAACGGTCCTGTAATGTGTGGTTTATCATCTCAAATGAAAAGATGATAAGTATCACAGATGGGTAAGATCTCTGGCAGGGAGCCGAGTTTGAATCTCTTCTTTCATCAACATTTAGATTCTTAGCCTTGTTTATTATAGTTGGAGGCGTACACCACACCTCTGCATCATATCTCAAGCAATTACAGCAAGCTCTGAGCAGCAAACCCTTAGCAACACTCATTAGTCATGTTGCTACAGTAGAGTACACGATTAACTGAAATCTATTCCTCGTCACTTCTAAGAAATATCTGCAGAGAACATCATACATCTGGCACATAGCTTTTCTGTCTCAAAAGGTGTAGAGGCAAACAAACTGCAACATGAGGGAAAAATCAATGGTTTTAAAAGCACATTTGCTGAACTTAATAAGCTGGTGTATTCATTTTCACTTCACCACAAGTGCTGCTACAAAGGTAAAAGAAACCTCAGAGGTCTCTTTCATTTGATATTCCCCCCCCCAATCCAATATTCTACCATATGTTTTTTATGGTAAACAGAATTTATGAAGACGGGAAGATTTTTCATGCTGTAAGAATCTACATCATTAGCAAAAATATCCCAAAGCTGCTTTTTCAGGAGGCAACTGGACTTTCTTGTTTTTTCTTTTGAAGACGTTTCACTTCTCATCCAAGAAGCTTCTTCAGCTTTGACAAGAGAGTGTGGAATGGAAGGATTTTTAGCTGTGCAAGACTTTAGATGTTTAGCTATACAATTTGAAATGAACACCCTTTGAATGGTGTGGGAGTAGGAATGGATTTCCAGAGAAAAAATTGCAGACCACAGGAATCATTAGCACTACACAGGTGACCCTGAGGACACAGGTAAACCTCCAAGTGCTTCAACGACCTGCTAAAAGGATGCAGATTACCAGCTGTCTGCAAGGAATATAAATCCTTCCATTCCCCATATCCTGTCAGAGCTGAAGAAGCTTCTTGGATGAGAAGCGAAACATCTTCACAAGATAACACAAGGAAGTCCAAGTTGTCTCCTAAAATAACACTTTTGGGACAACCATAATCTGGATGACTGAGAATCTCTACAGGCTATTAGCAAAAATATATCTAAATATAACATCAATTTCTTATTATTATACATTTATTATTAAAATTATTGCTAGCATGTTTGTGTCCTTCAAAATATTTGTCTGCCTTCTTAAAAATGCCAGACAAGGACATATAAATTTTCTTGGCATTTCAGAAAATCATTAAGATAATTTCTTTTTATTAATCTGGTTCCTTTAAAATGATTATTGGTTGGTTTAAAAGCTGCTTGATGTATTTTTTATCTTGCTGTAATATATTTTATATACTACTGTTCTTGGATTTGATGATGATGAAGAGTGGCATGAATGCTTTTAAAATATAAAGGGACAAATTAAATATTAAAGCAATGTACAGTAAATGCAAACAGAACAACAACCACACATTCAAAATGGTATCTAACAAGACAGAAGAAATTAGGATCATTAACATATTTATAAAATGGGAGGCAATTAAATGTGAGGACCAGACATAAAAGATCTTTGGCTGTAACAAATACCCACAAGCAGAAGATGAAAAAGCTATTAGCAAATAATTTTACATATAATTTTAAAAAGAAATGCATATGCATTTATGGTTCAACAATTGTTAGTTTTAGTACTGAAAAGTACTGTGTTTTTCCAATACTGTACAGTATAAAGCAAATGTTATATGTGCATATCAAATGTTTGGTAATTATAGTAGGGATTTTGGCAGTAAGATCACAGTTCAGTAACCCAGGCCAAATCACTTCGAACAATCTAAATGCCACCTATTATATCACAATTACAAGTCTGCTGGTAATTATTTATACATTGTAAAGTTGTTTCATGGGTCATTTATTTACTTTTTAAAGTGTAGATATTTTAATTCCTAGTAGTTTGAGAACAGATTTTAACCTTCAAAAGGCTCAATGGCTCCTTGGCTATAATGGACTAATCAGATGCCAAATAATCATAGTTAAATTTTTAGACTCAAAGATAATGCTAATGTAATAACTAATGAAGAACTGTCACCAATACATTCTATTTATGGCCAATGTATTCTATTTACAAATTCAATATTTGCATACATGGGATCCTTAAGACCTTTTCCATGATATTAGACTTTGGCCAACATAGAAGCCAAGAAAGGACAGTTGTATGTGTGAAGGCGGTTCTCCTATAAACATAGGAGCTCATGATGGAATTAAAAGGGTTTTTAACATGGTCCATGGTCAATATAATAGAACTTAAGTTGAAGAGACCCTAATCAGCTGGGATCTTTCTCATGATACAATAGCAGTATTATCTGTTTTATCGTAATCTGCTACAGGTCCATTTTTTTTCTTTCATTTATAGGTTGTCATTACATTTCAAGTTCTGGAACCAACCAGATAAAGTTTTAACATTTCTTTAATCAAAATTGCATATCAAACACAAACCACAGATTACTGATTTAGTGGAAGTGCAAACTGCTTTGCTGTGAAAGGCAAGAAGCTAAGGGAGGAGGAAAAATGTCAACTGAGCATGGAATTACATTTTCATTGGACCAAGGGCTTGCCCATAGCAACCCGGTTGTTTATGAGTCAGATCTGAATCTATCTATAAAGTCATTCATTATTTAATGCCTCCATGGTCATTCACTTTGGACAGCTTCCAGTACGAGATCTGTAAAAACAATAACTGCTCAGTCACATCAGATCAACTAAGAGGACAAGGGAAGCTTCTGTAGAAGTTTCATGTAGCCTTAAGACATCCATCTTTCAAAGGCTACACATTATTAACATCCTTG
Organism: Pantherophis guttatus; assembly: GCF_059756535.1. Taxonomy (NCBI): domain Eukaryota; kingdom Metazoa; phylum Chordata; class Lepidosauria; order Squamata; family Colubridae; genus Pantherophis; species Pantherophis guttatus. Next base: position 23,712,847 of record NC_142068.1, read on the forward strand.
CATGTTTCCCTATAATATAAATATAGCCATTTCATTTATGGGACTGAATTTATCCCATTTGATAGACTGATTGTATTTTTATCAGGAATATTGATGTTATGGAGTTGAGAGAAAGTGAACAGATCTGAAAGCATGCCGACGGGAACTATAGAGATTTCTACTAGACCTGTAACTCTTCCTATTTTTGTGTACCTTTTAATTTCTTTTAGTTAATAACTGTACTTTGATAAATAAATAAAAACGTAATGCAATAGTTTAAAGAAAAGGTGATATAGAGTTCTATGGATTGAGAGAGACAGAATAGCACTTAGCAATAGCACTTCAGACTTATATACTGCTTCACGGTGCTTTACAGCCCTCTCTAAGTGGCTTAATGAGCATATTGCCACCAACAATTTGGGTCCTCATTTTAGCGACCTTAGAAGGATGGAAGCCTGAGTCAATCTTGAGCTGGTGAGAATTGAACTGCTGGCAGTCAGCAGAATTAGCCTGCAATACTGCATTCTAACCACTGTGCCACCAAAAGGTTTAAAGTACCATTTAAACCACATATAAACTGCTTTAGTCTGATGTTCCTTCTTTTCTTAAGTTGCCAAGAAAATATATGTGAGTTTTCCCCTATATGTGAGTTTTTCCTCCTTACAGATTCTATTTTCAGGGCAGTTTCAATGATTGCTGGATTCTCTGCCATCCTTTCCCCTCCTATTCAACATCACCCACTGGCAAGAAAAATAGCCACAGATCATTCTCCTGAAATGTGGTAAAGAAGGCTTGGGGCAGCTTAGATGTTTCCTCTGGGACTCTTTCAGAATGTTTTTTTAAAAGTTCAACCTAAATTTTTAAACTATTTTTGTGCCAGAACATCAATCTAGATCTCCTGGAAAACAAAGAAGATAAAATATTCAGGGTTCTTGCAGAGACAATGCTGATAGACCTCCTGTAATCCTTTCTCTCCATTTTTTTTAAAAGGCAATATTTATGCACAAAGGAATATGAACATGAATGATGACTCCTGAAATACTTGTAATGAAAGATAGAACAGCTCAGAATTGAAGAAGCTTCTTGGATGAGAAGTGAAACATCTTCAAGGAAAAACAAAAAAAGTCCAGTTGCCTCTTGAAAAAGCACCTTTGGGACAATCATGACCAGGATAACTGAGAATCTCCATAGACAAACAACTATTCTTTGTCCAACTAACAGTTCCTTGCTATTGGATTTAAATTGGCCATGAAGTTCTATTTGAAGGAGGAAAAAACACTTTTCCCAAATATGAAAGCTGAAGATGTGTCTAAGCTACCTCTTATATAGGCTGGAAATGAGATGGAGACATCTTGTAGACATGTTCCTCAGAAACAACAAATAAGGCATCTTCACTTGGTTCCATTTCTTCTCTCCTCTTTCAGTGCTCACATGCAGCATATTTTATATGTAGCTTCTAGTTTCCAGAAAGTTTGTATGAATAAGAATTTTTGCTAATAATGTATTTATTAAATAACGTCTATTGTAATCGTCGCTATCCATGACTCTTGTTTCTTGTTTGCAGGAATATTAGAATATGTTTCATAATGTCCTCAATATCCTTAGGATATCTTAAAAATATATGATCAGAATCAAAAATATACTTTTGTATTAGTTCTTTCTTCCTGAATCAGAGATGAAGAACAGCTCCTGCCATCGCATCCAAGAAATAGTTTCTCAGGTTTCCTGGAAGCTGCCAGGAATACTAATCATTTTATCATATTTCAAGAAATAAAATAGCTGCTTCATATTTATAAAAAATATAATTTTAGGCAGACCCTGCCTCAGTTCAGGAAGTAAACAGAAATTCCCCATATCCCAGCAGTGTATCTTGTCTGTCCTCTAATTATATCATTTTCTATCAATCTATTCTGACTTTTTGAACTCTCAGTAGTTTTGGTAATCTAATTTTTACAGATTTGACAGAATATGAAGTCAAAATAACATGACTAACAGATGAGGAAAACTCCAAACATTTATGGCTATTATTTCCAATAATGTTTCTTGATACGCTTCAAACAAAATTTACTGGCTAAGTTTTATTGCTGCTTTTTGCCATGTTTCAGAAATGCTGCTGACTCATTCCTATCATTTTGTCTGAGCTGTCAAGAAAAGCCTGATTTCCACAAAAGCTAGCAGGTTCATTTATTGATAGTTCACTCAGCAGCAATAATAGATGAGAAGATAATTTTAACAAGGCTTTTAAAGTATGCTTTATTTCATACATTACCAATAAGTGAGTCTTATGTATTACTAGCGAATATTCCTAGTGAGTTATATACAATTTTTATGCAAACCATGGAAATATGTCAATATTTATATGAACCTGATTCTTATTGGAATCTCTCAGCCCCCCACCCCCAAGTGGTTTTGGCATTTTGGGAACGTTTGCACAGTCACATCCCCAAATGTTCTACATCAGTCTAGCATTTACAGCATATGGCTGTAATATTATCAGTCCACAGAATTTAGAACAAGAAAAATTACACTGAATCTATTGTACATAATCTGTAATTCAATAGCATTTACAACATGTTCTTTATTTAAAAACAAATGAACAAAGCAAACAATTAGAGTGCCTTTTTAGACCTTTGGGAATATAGAATCCACTTAACAAACTGGGAAATCTGTCAAAAGTCTAGACTCCAACCGTATCAGTTTGGATATTTTTTTAAAAAGTAAGCAACCCTTTCCGGTATCACAATTAGAATACACCACAACTGATTTATATATGGGAAAAAGTGGTCCTAATATTATAAATGAACAATAGCGGATTTAGATTTTCTGTCCAGAGGAATGAAATTGTCTTACAGTTCATGAAACCAGAAATTTACCTAGCCAAGAATTTCATATCATTCTCATTATCAGTCTTCTTGGATCGTAGGGTGTTGCCAGTGCTGTAACAGAATATGTTAGGACCTCCAGACTTCCTGAATTCTAATTATGTGCACCAACTGAAGCTATACCCTTTCTAAGGATGGACAATATGCTCAGTCCGATTTTAAATTATAGTTCTATTGCCTGAAACATTTGGATTGCATTTTCTACTTGCACAGTTTTGTCTTTTGTTATATATTTACTTTTGTTATCTATTTACTGTTATCTATTTACTTTTGTGAATACACAAAAGCTTGCACCTACTTTTGTGCCATTTTATATGGCTTACTAAAGATATAATACATGGAAATTGAATCAACTTTCTTAAAGAGTCACTCATCAAGTTATTTTCTATGTTTGCTTTGAGTTAGTTTTCCATTAAACCAATCAAATTTAGGTGGTTTCTAAGAGTGAAAAAAAACCCTTGATGACACAACATCATCAAGCACTCTTTACAATTTTAAATGTTTTTTTAGTTACTTCAAGAATAACAAAATGAATTCCCTGGAAATCAACTTTTCAAGCCTACAAATATAGTATATACAGACAGTAAATATGTTTAAAAACTTAGAGCAGATAGGCAAGAAACAATTGCTGATAACAACAACAAAAAGTAACTTTTTGCCCTCTAACCATAAGGAGGATAAGCTTGTATCTGTAGTTTGATGTCAAGACCACAACCATGTAAGTAAAGTTATTTTTAAGTGTGCCTGTTATTACGAGGCATAGAAAATTACTATATTTAAAGTTACATATCACAGCTGGCATGGTTTTTTCCCCAAGACATGCCATTATATCAGTTTATAGAAATCTCTTGTACTCTAGCAAACTCAGTCCCATTCAGTTTCAAAAAGTTATATTATCTTAAAAGTAGGGAGGGTAAAGGAAAGAAGATAAGTTCCTTTTGCAAATCTTAAACACGCATCAAAGCTATTTTCAAATGTGCTGTCGAAATTTTTTTTTAGCAGGCTGAAATCTACAGGAACATATTCTTAACAGCTAATCTTAATCCAGGCTGCATACAACTAGGTATTATGTAGTTTAACCAAGATTCTGAACTCAGTAAACATCGATCCCGACAATAAAAGGCATTCTGTGGCAAAATAAAGAGACACTGTGAAGAAAAATATCTGTGTTTTGCAGCCTTCAAGGATGCTATACAAATGGCTCGCTTGCCCCAGCCTTTTGGCGCAGGGCTTTCATTTGTTTCTTTCTTGCAAAAATGGAACCATTGTGCCAAGACAAAAGAACCCTTTCCCTTTCTTACCTTTTTATAATTCTCCTCCATATCCAATCTGGATATTTCAGTGACAATGTCATCCATTCCATCACTGTCAAAATGCATTCCTTACTGCTTGAAGACCAAAAGAGTTAAACAGAAAATAACATTCTCCTGCACCATAATCTGGATCCAAGTCTCCCTTTTTTCACAGCTTGCTCTTCAAACTGTCCTAAGTAAATGGCATATTTAAAAAAAAAAAGACCAGGAATTTCAGATGTCTTCTTCATAGGAAGGACTTCCTGATCTATTTCTTTTCACTTCGATGGAAGAACAGCTCCCATTCTCCAAAAGTAGTTCTCATCGTTAATGATGCTTGAAGCAGTCTTAGTTGTTGCTATCACGCACACCTCTGAACTATGCTGTTAGAATCCACTCCAAAGCAGCCTTCCTTTTGCCTAATATAGGCAAGGCTGCTTCTTTTAAACAGCAACCGGCTTCTCTGCTCTTGGAACACGGAAAGCAACAGTCTTCCTCCAGTCCCTGGTAGTTCAGGATAAAAATAGATGGAGGCCTGCCTAGCAGACTACACCAGAGCAGAGGGAGGAAGGGGAGGGAGGGAGAAACAAAAGCCCAAATCATAACCTCCTATTTTAAAAAGGTATAAAAATCAAAGATACAGGGAGCTTAGTCATAACCAAAGGATGCACGCATTTGTAATCGAATTACAAAAATCATAAAACAGATTGCGCGTTCAGACCTGCATAGGGTTCCTAAATCTTTCCCCCCCACCAATCATCATTTCTTAAAATTAGTGGTATTGTTTACTGCCATTTCTGAAATAAATAAATAGTGTAGTAAGTGCAAAAAATAGTTTTAGACCAGATTAACTTCAGAAGTACACAAAACTGTGGTCCTACCCAGAGGTTTGGCACAGCCCTACTAGTGACTCACCCATATTAAGTGTGTAAAAACACTGCCCATCCCTGTCCTAAAAATACACCTACGTATCAGAAACAGCTTAAGGAACTGTCCCCTCTACTGTGGAAAATCAGCTTGCTGTTATTCATGTTCTGAAGCATGGACAGTAATTCAGAAGCAGAGTACTGTAGTTGCTTTATATTCAGGAGTGCTGACGCTTATCGCCCATGTTTTTTGGTTTTTTTTTTAAAAAAATACTCAGTTGCCTGAAATGTTCTTATCTAGAAAAAAAATTCTTGTTTGATTTATCTCCTCAAGACTGTGGTTAGTTATTAGATCCTGCCTTTATTTTTTAGATCTCAAGGTGACGTATGTAATACTCTCTCCTCCAATGTTTCCACAACCAGGGTGGATAAAAATCAATGATTTTTTTTAAAAAAAATCAAAAAAATTGGATTTTTTTTATTTAAATCGGATTTTTTTTATTTAAATTGGATTTTTTTTTATTTTTATCAAATTTATTTTAATAAAAAACTTTTGGGGTAAAAATCTATCGAAAGATAGTTTTCTATTTAAGATACATAAATCATTTAGTTTATTCAGCATGAAATGGAGCTTAGTTATGTAGCATGAGGCTGTATATTCTGCAACACTGGGACTATCGGTGAGTCAACAGTGGGTCAAAGGAGTAGCAGAGATGACAGTTGCTCTTTAAAAATTATGATTTAAATTGAGTTGATTTAAATCAAGCCTTTTTTCTAGTGATTTAAATCATGATTTAAATTGTGATTTAAATCAACTCGATTTAAATCAAATCCACCCTGTCCACAACAACTTTGTGAGGTAGAGTGGGCAGAGGGAGAGCAATTGGTCTAAAGTCACTCAGTCAGCTTCCATGCCTGAGGCAAGTTTTCTGCAGTAATGAAGTTGCTTCTTTGTTCTCCTTTGATTCTTTTTCTTTTCCCCTTTTTTGAAAGCCCACTTTTGATGGGTAGCTGTGACTGATAATCTTAGATAATTAATAACATAAAAAAACTATTAAATTCGTCTCTCCGACTAACAGAAAATTTTCTACTACAGATGGTAGTCCTCAACTTGCAACCACAATTGAGCCTAGAATTTCTGTTGCTAAGTGATTTTTCTGCCCCATTTTAAGACCTTTCTTGCCACAGTTGTTAAGTGAATCACTGCAGTTGTTGAGCTAGCAACACAGTTGTTAAGTGAATTTGGCTTTCCGATTGACTTTGCTGATCAGAAGGTCACATGACCTCTGGACACTGCAAGCGTCATAAATATGAGTCAGTTGCCAAGCGTCTGAATTTGGATCATGTGACCATGGGGATGCTGCAATACCTATATTTCTTAGACAAACTTTCCTCTAGATCTAGAGTATAAGTCCTTGGTTCAGGGAGTTGTTCAAAATATTTTTCCCCCCTAAAGTAGTAGTAAAAGAGACATTTCTGAAATTCAGCTGCACCTTGGAAACAGTACTGTTTGATCGCAAAGAACAATCAATTTACAGAGACAAAACTCCTCTGGAATGAACAGGTGCCAGTTCCTGCAGTGCTTGGGATTTTCGTTAGTCTGCTTGAGCAAACATTTTGGATATGTTTTGACATTCTTCACAGCCTCTCCGACTGGACATCTGGAGTTGGTTTGGCTTTCCCACAAAACTTCGAGGCATCCCACTTTGATGTACTGCTGTTGGTTAATTTCATAATAGTAGCTCTTTATTTCCCTTTTGATCTTGTGCAAACTTAACTTTAAATTACCCTTAAGATTCCAAAACTGAAGATAACCAAAGCAGAACTGCCTGTGAGAGAAACTGTTTCAAATTAAGCATCATTCTCAAAATGTTAGTCAATTACATTACACCAGCATGAAGAATCTGGGTAAAGTGATGTGGGTTAAGTCACCTTGAGACAAATTTAGTTATTAGCTATTTATTTTTTATCATTTTATAGACTTTGGGCAGCCCTTTGGTAGAGGCCACATGGGATCTATTAGCACCCTTTTTTAAGGGTGCTAAAACAATTGCCCACAACACTGCACTGTCAAATTCACTGCAAATTGAGAGGCACAATTATAATTGTGAGTTCTCATGCTGGTAAAAATTCAGGTCATATTAACAGCTGCAAGCTCTTCCATTATCAGTGAAAATACCTGCTTTGTTGATGGATTACAGGAAATTGTTAGAAAGAAGGTTAAAAAAAAGAATCACTGCTCTAACTGGGAAATCACCCTTTTGCCCATTTGCCGAATTCTTGTAACCCTCTCTCTTTCATTTCAATAAATCAATCAAAATCAATTACTCCAAAAGAATTACTTTTTGATTGAGGCAACTGCCAAAAAGCACAAGAATTTTCAATGCTTTTCTGTTAAAATAAGCAGTAAGATTTACTCAAAAAGGTATTTTATACCTAACAATAAACAAGTGCCATTTATTTATTTATTTATTATTTTATTTTTATTTTTATTTTTAAAATTTATATACCGCTCTTCTCCCGAAGGACTCAGGGCGGTGAACAGCCAAAGGTAAAAACACAAAATACAAAATTTAAAAGCAATTTAAAATAAATTAAATAATTTGGCCCAACCGTTTAAATACCCCATTAAAATTCAGATTAAAATTAAACAATTTAAAATTTTTTAAAAAATTTAAAAATTAGGCCAGCCCAGCTTGGTGAAATAAGAAAGTCTTTAGGGCCCAGCGAAAAGTTCGTAAGTCCAGGATTGTCCGTATCTCCGGGGGGAGCTTGTTCCAGAGAGCAGGTGCTCCCACAGAGAAAGCTATCCCCCTGGGGGCTGCCAGTTGACATTGTTTGACTGACGGCACTTCGAGGAGCCCCTCTCTGTGGGAGCGCACTGGCCGGTGGGAGGCTCTTGGCGGCAGAAGGCGGTCTCGTAGATATCCAGGTCCTAAGCCATGGAGCGCTCTAAAGGTGGTAACCAACACCTTGAATCGCACCTGAAAGACCACCGGAAGCCAGTGCAGCTCGCGCAGGAGAGGTGTTACATGGGAGCACCATGACGCTTCCATAATCATCCGCGCAGCTGCATTCTGGACCAGTTGGAGCCTCCGGGTGCTCTTCAAGGGTGCTCTTCATTTATGATTCAAATTACACTTTTGTGACCCAATGTTTGAGAGATGTCTCAGCAACCTTGACAACTATTTAATTGAGGAAGGTCCTTTCATGCTGTTATCTTTTATTGGAAGGGTAGGAAGACTTATCACCAGTTTACACATGAGATACTATAAGAGTGTTTTGCTTCAAACCACGGTTGGGAATGGGATTCCAGATCTTGCAAAGCCACCATATCCAGAATTTTCAGCAGTGAAAATTCAGCTACTTCTGAAGAACATTATTCTGAAGAACATTATTCTTCAACATTTGCTGTAAGATGTTTCCTTAGACAGTTTACACAAAAAGACATTAGTTCTTTTCCAAGTTACTATTCTTCAGATGTGTTGGCAGAACTTCTAGCTGGAAATTATAGTCCAAACACATCTACAATATGGTATCAGTTGGCAAATGTAGTTTCAATGATGGATGTTTAGACATCCTCCCTGTTCCATTAAGGCTTTTACTGTCATTGAATAATTATGATTGCAATTGGATATACAGTAAGCTGCATTTAATATATTACTGGATTTAGCTCAAGGCCAACTTAGTTTCTGGCATGACTGAATTGAAATTCAGAAAAGTTTCCATCCATTTTGGATTAACTGTAGACTGATATTTTGCTTGAAGTCAACCCAAACTTGTTTTTTAAAGAAGCTATTTCTATTGCCCATGGTTTAAAGCCTACCTTTTCCAAAGAAAACATAGTTAAGATTAGTGACAGAAAATTAGGATCAACAAAATGCTATGTTACATTTGTTCAAAACCTTCCAACTTGTCCTTCTGTTACACTTAAAGGAACAAATGAAATGATCAGGTCGAATAATTACCAAGGCATATGCCTGTACTGATTAGTCATGATTTTCAGAAAATTTGAATATAATGTTCCTGGTATTTAAATCTGCTAGACCTAATAAACCACAAAAGAAAATATACAGAGGAATAAAAAAGTTCCAGTGCAATTGAGATTTCAAATATGCAAATATTGCTCTAGATATCTGTATGTATGTATGTATGTATGTATGTATGTATGTATGTATGTATGTATGTATAGGTCTTTGGTTATTCGGGTTTTCTCCTGCATAAAATTGAAACCTTTCTCCTGCATAAAATTTCGGCTTCACGAAGCCGAAAACACCAGCCTGAAGATGACGAATGAGACTTCATCGAAACGTCGCCAAGACACTTCCAATTTTATGCGGGAGAAAACCCGAATAACCAAAGACCTACATACAAATACCCGCGAAAACCTCAGAAAACATATATATATGTATATATATATAAAAACTTAAGAAAAAAATGTGGATGACCCTCTTAGTAAAATAAAATTAATTGTGCTATGAATTCTATCTATGTACAAGAATATCAGTAAAACTGCTATTAATATTTCCCTTTCAAATCTATTAAATACACAGAAAATATTTAATCCTACAATACATTTACATCAATTGTAAGAGACTTAAAACCTCTAGTATGTACGATTCAAAAGTTTAAAAGAAGACGATATGCATTAGTATGCCGGGCAAGCTAAATTCAATTATTTTTCTTAAAGGCTTCTGTGTAATTACTTTTTTGCACATAGGAATTATGTTAATATGCTTTACTTTTTTTTATGGCTCCCATCTTCACAGCTGACTCAGTCATTTCCTAGTGTTAGTAAAATTAATTCTTCCCTTTTCCTGTTCAATTACCAGGCAAACTAAAGATAAATCTACTCATTTTGTGAAAAATCTATTCATTTACGAAGGTGGAGATTTTAAAGTTTTATTAGCTAAGAATGTTAAAATACCGTTATGATGAAATCTTCCTAAGGTACTGCTGACAACTTTTTAAAAAATATCATATGCTTTTTTGCATTTAATCAATGTAACAATAGCAGAAAATTGTGTATTTTTTTGTGAGAACAATGCGTGGTAATTGAATATCCTTGCATCACAAATGAACTTCTATGCCCACAAACAACATAGATAGTAAAATTTAAAAATATAACCTTAAACACAATTCTTTAGAATATTTTCCAATGAATTTTATCCTTTTCCAAGATGCTTTAAGATGTCCAATCTTCCATCTCACAAAACCTTTTGATTCCAAATTATATCTCAATATCATTCTGTTCCAACCCAATAGCTTTCTAGACTGCTATGACCTACTTATTTTGGAAATTGAGTATTGTAAGGACAAGGCACATTCAGAACCAAGGAAAAACTAATCAATCAATCAACACCTCACACTTTGCCTTTTCAAAAAGGTCCTTGCAGTTCTGCCATAAAAGTACTGGCATTTCATGGCCATGAAAGTATTTCTTTGATTTTGGGAAAGGATGGGATTTGCAGGACATCAAATCTGGACAGTATGGTCTACGAAGTTAGCACTCATCCCTCTCCTAGAAGAATGAAATATTTTAGGAAATATTAAAAAGGCAGAATATTATATTTCCCTGGATGAGAAATGGAGAAACATGTTTTAAAGACAAAGCAGCTTCCTGCATCCCCCCCCCTTTGTCAATGGGCCAGAGGCAGAAACTCATTTCCCCACCTTTGTCAATGGGCCATTAAGGCCTCAGCCAAGCTCACTCCCCACCTTTGTCATCCCTCCCCACCTTTGTCAATTGACCATCATCTGCAACACAATAGGACCCATCTAGCAACAGAAACTCACCAAGCAAGGCTCAAGCTTGGGAGACAACCTACAAAGTTAGCTAAGACTCCCGTCCCCTGGGAGTCTGAAACCAATCATGATACATTTTTTATACAGGAACAGGAAACTCTGAGGTGGGACACAACAAACAGGTGTTAAAGAACATGTCATAGCTTTTGCCTTCTGTTGGCTTTATTAATTTTTATTTAACGCTTATAAATGTATTTCAATAGTGAGAATTGGTGCATCATTTGTTCATAAAAAAAAACAGCTTTGTATGCTGCTTATTTTTGATCTGCTTTGGTTTACATTAGAGAAATATTTGTAAGTGGCTTCAATGATTTGTAAGTGGCTTCAATATCAGGGAATCCTTCAAGTATGTAGATAATATGTTTTGCTTCAAAGCCTCATTGGTACCCAATGCTTATTACTTCCAAACATCTTTGAACAAAGTATCTCACCAAAGTTTTCTCAATAAATTTAGTTAATTTATAAGAGATTGAAGACTAGGAATATATAGTCTACTTTGACAATGGAGAGAATTAAATTCCTTCCTTCTTTTTCCTTCCTCCCTCCCTCCTTCCCTCCATGACGTAATGTTAAAATATTTAAACATCCAGAGTTTAAAATAAATGAAAACAAAATACTGCATTGGCAACAAGGCCATAAATGATCTGGAGTCATCTTAAAATACCAAGGTATCTATATTTGAGAATAATCCTGTGAATGTTTATGTGTGTGAAAACCCAAGTAAACTGATAAATTTCAAAATTATCTCCAGTGTAACACTGGGGCATTCCTACATATCATCAGTCATACACTAATGGTTTCTGGATGTGTTGTGACAATGTAAGAGATTGGAGAATGGCCATGAAAATGTCAGAGGAGATAAGGATGATAAAAATTCATCTTAGCAATTGTTAGAAAGCACCGTTCTAAGAAAATATCCAGTGCAATAGCAACTTCTTAGAAAATTTAATTTTTGATACCTTGATCATCATCACTGTGCTTCTTTGAATCTAATCCAATTTCTCTGAGTCCTTCTTAATGCGTGAATCCAGACTGGGCACCCAACTGAGATAGGATTTGACCAAATAGACTGAAACTAGAGTTATATTTTTGTTGATACAGTCTAAAATTAAATGTTGATTTTAGGGTCATATAAAACTAGTGGCTCAATTTAACCCATTTTTTTTCTAGCCCTACAAGATAATTTTGAAACTTTGGCCATGGGTTTACACATTGGGCAAGCTGACATGCAGTTGGCTGTGGATGTGCAGAAATTCAATCTAGGCTTTCTATTTTACAGGAGATCAGGATTAGAGTTAAGTAGTGGAGTGGGCATTAGAAATCTTTTGGAGTACTTTCATGGTTGGGAGCAGAATCGTAATGAGTATGAGAACCACAACTTTCAGCTACCCTTCCCCTAGTAGAGTTTGATTTTAGGAAAGGACTGTATGTTTATAAACAATGTATAGGTTATGTAGGTCTTATCTTCCAGTGTTTGGCTGTTTCTTGTTCAAATTGGATAGAGGTCAGAGATGACTTGCAATGTACTTGTTGCCTAGCTCTGAATGAACTCACCTAATTTGCTCATATATGTCCAGCCTTATTCAATTTGCTTCCTTCCAGCTTTGTTAGAATGTAATTGTCATACATTCATTAGCCATCATCCATAGGCCATAATAAAACCACCAATAGTATAGTGATTTTGCAAACTGACTTTGGTCCAGAAATCTAGATTCTTTATTGGTAGAGAAATCTGTACTAGAAGTGATGTATCATGCACAGAGCCTCTAAATATCTAGTTCTGCTAAAACACACATTCGAAATTCAAGGAGTAGAGAAGCAACACTTCTAAACAAAGAAAAGATTATATTTTAAATCTGAAAGCACATAAGAATCCTCATTTTATTTATCCATTTTAAAGATTTTTTTATCCTGCCTTTATTAGTTTTTATAAATAACTCAAAGCAGCGAACATATCTAATGGTCCTTTCTCCTCCTATTTATTTATTTATGCACTGATATTGATCTCCTCTCTCATCTCTGCTTGCCAAAAGCAGACAAACTGAAACAAAAATTCAACAGTTGACTTTGAAATGTTCATTTCCAGCAAATACATCTTGGAGCTACTGTACCTACACAACTGGTTCTAATGTTCAAAAGAATAACTCAAATCCATTCTTCTACACGTACTAGGTACGGTATGTTTGAAGCATTGCCTTCTGTTGGTTTAGCCTAGTACTAGTATTTCCTCTCTTCATGGTTGTATGAATCTCTGGTTAGAGAAACTGTATGGGGTCTGTGAAGGCATTTTGAACATTGCAAGTATTTCATAGATGCTCATACAAAATGGCTTCCCTAGGGTGGAGGTGGTTGTTTGCAAAAGGAGTGCCATGGTAATCAGACTGACGTAAGACAGAAGTAAAATGGCTGAGTTCTGTTCTCCAATATCCATTGTAGCCCTGTGCTTCCCTTATCTTTTTTTTTTCTTTTCTAGAAAAGCAGACATCGAAAAAAAACACTGGGTTGCAGCCATCTACCATTTTTTATTTTATTTTCATTCCAAGAATGCTGAAGGGGCTCCTGTGCAACGAGAACAATATTGTAAACAAAGTGGAGATGGCTTTGTTTTTCTGTATTTAATTTCCCATTCTTTTAAAAAAAAATAACCCCAAAGAAAGCCATAAATCCTTGCTTATAAATCAGAATTTGTATAAGCAATTCATTGGTAGACTTTTTTTTTAACCTCTCTGTCTGAAGAGTGGGGTAAAAATAATCTAGGCTAATGGTTTACAAGCCGATAGCAAGATGCAGGTTCAAAGCTGGCTTACTAATCCTGGCTTGTTTAAACAGCATACAGTGTCATCTCAGCTTTGAACCGCATACAAAATTCTCTCATTTCTGGATTGTTTGTCCATTTGACACATAGAAAAGGGCAAAACTGAAGAAAATAGGTGATATATTAGTTTGCTCACTTGTGACTATTAAGCCACAATTCATGGATTATGATGATAAAGGGAGGGAAACGAAAGTGTGAAAATGTCCTTAGTGATTTTTGGTTCTACTTCAAAATAAGTGAAGATTCTAATGTTTGAATACCTTGTCTTTAAAAAGGATGGAGCACCATATTTTAATAGCTAGGTGACTCAATGCACCTAGAAAGATGATGCAAACAAGGCATTTATTATCTACCCACAGATGGCAGTGATTTTAAGATTTTCCTTCCCTCCATGAAAGAAGCAGCTTTTTACTGCTTGCATTGTGGGAATCTAATCATGTTATTTTTCGACTGGACTCTAGAATCTAGATTCTGTATCCCGATTGGGTTAAAAATATGAATTAACATATAATTTCTGTTTTTTTCCTTTGCTTAACAATGGTGTGATACCCTCTTTTTGTTTTTAAAGTAATTTGTTTATTACAAAGATTTTATCTATTAACCTGCAATTTATAATCCATACCGATTTCATTATGCCAGGCATCCAGAGTTTAAATACCAAACTACGTAAAAATCTGCTCACTCTAGTATCTCTGATGCTGCTCAGACTACTTAAACTTGCTAAAGAACTGAGTTCTTTTTCAAAAGAGATAAAAGATGACCTTTAACACCAACAAGAATTCAAAATATGGCTTTAGAAGAATTCTTTGTGACACAGCTGGGGCATTTATTAAAAATTAAAAAGCCAGTTGTTGTTTATCCCCTACACCGTCCTTAGATAGCATTACCTTCTTGGATTTTCATCTAAATTATTATATATGGGGACTTATTTGTCCTATATCAACTTTTCTTCTGTAGTTGCCGATTTGTCTAAACAAACTGAAAACATAAAATACATTTAAAAAAAGAGGGAGTAGCACTATATAAACTAACATGTAGTAGACCCACTGAAATATTCCACTATAAAGAAAATATAGGAAAATGCTGATTACAAATGAAAACACATCCGAGTTTGGTTTAGTGTTTTATATTGCTTCGATGATAAGATTTCTCACATCACTGATTCTTGATACCGCCTTCCAATTACACACAGTCTAAACACAATACAGCTCAATAACTCCTACTGGAGTCTTGAAAGGTCCCTGTACAAAAAGATATTAAATGGTAGAATATTATTTGTCAAAACTGCATGCTATCTACATTTTATATGTTTTGTTTTTGAAGTGTTATAATGCTTATAGGAAAACCAGTAGTAATGTTCTTTAGAAAAGAAGTGACTTCTTTCTCCTGAGGTCAGTAGTAACTAAGAAGTAAACGTAAGCACTATAATCAAAACACAGCATCTTGATTTTAAAGATAAATGACAATAAATGTTTGATGCAGCTGATCGGCATATTTCTTGCTAGTTTAAAACCCACGTATACTGATGCTGCTGACAAGCTAAGGAGAGCTGGAATGCATAACTCCTATAATAGATATACTTTAACAATATTTATTTTTCACCAGTTAACCATTTTCTCAAAATATCCTCAAGGCAGCCAATAACATCCTCTCTTCTATGGGATAAATTGAAATCTATCAGTTTTTCAATCCTAATGAAATGCAATTAGGAAGCAGAACTAATTATTATTTTGTCCAGAGTTGTTTTCATTAACTCTAAGCAGGCACATAGATACAGATTTAGCAACAGATACTTAACAACCGATTACCTTAAAGAAATATATGGATTATTTTTCTTCCCTGCTCATCATAGTGTAGCTGCTAGGGAGTATGATGAGCAGGAAAGAAAAATAAGAGAAGAAAATACAAGCTTAAAAAAAAAAAGAGCTACCCAGTTTTGCAGAAGCTGAAAAGAAGCAACTTGCTGCATTGAAAAAAAGAGGGGAGGCCTTTTCTCTATCTCTTCCGATGGAAGATTAGGGTAAAAGAGATCCCTTTTCTTACCTGATAAGAACAGTTTTCCTGGTGTACCATCTCAGTGCATCATCCAGAAAAGCAAACTGAAGAGCCGAGACTGTTTACCGAAGCTGCAAACTGCTGGGTCTGAAGAAGAGGACGGCGTTCTACAGAGAGAGAGAGAGGCTTCCTGCAGATTAAAATGGATGCTGCTTCTGCTGTTTCAACCTGCGCAATGGCACTGCCTTTGCTAGCAAGAAGCAGTAGAGCAGAGCAGTTCCTCTCAGGGAACCAGCAACAAGGCTTAATAATAGGTAGCCAAGGCTGTTCTTAGGGGAAAGGAAGGGGGGAGAGCAGCTCACGCGTTGCTAGCACAATCAGCCAATTATATTATAGGCACAAAGAAAAAGATTGGCGTGACGCAAGTGTGATCTTTTGGTGCTCTATGAAGGCAGTTCACAGTGGAAATATTCTAGTCCTCATTAAAAAGGAAAAGGAAAGGAAAAAAGGCGAACTTAAGCACTGCCACAAAGGTCTAATCCTATCTTTCCTGCAGTCATTTTTCTTGATAAGTAGACTTTAAATCAAACCTGAAGGCGTAATAACTTCTACATCCTAAGAACTTTTTCAAAGTCAGCCATCTTAAGAAAATTCCAAAATGTTGCTTTGATGACTTTTTTTTTTTTTAATATACTAAAAATGAAATGTTAAAAAATCAGGTGGAAAAAAGAGATGCGATCTTTTTCCTTCAGCAGAACAACCACACAAATCACTAAAATCAGATTCAACAGTTGGGAGATTGTTAATTACTAATTTCTAAAACAATGAAAAGTAACATTTTCTAATAAACCATTAGACTTGGTTAAACCCTTTTCAAAAATGGCTTGAAGCCACCTCAGGATGAATTGCTATTGATTACGTCTGTGTACTGTTGAGCTGTGTTTACCCAAAAGAGAGATGCATGGAATGTCAGATCACCTCCCACATGCAAAGATTAGATTAAAAAAAAGGAGAACTCATTGGCTTACATCACTGAATTTGAAGACAACTTTCCTATTTTAGAGGTTCCTCTAAAAGAAACCTAAAAGGAAAAAACAGTTTATCTCAGTAAAACAAATTAGAGTTTGTTCTAATTTATGCTTCATGGCATCAATTAAGTAATATTGCCATCCTCAAATCAGCTCTTATTTATTAATGTTCTTTATATCGCTGCTTTTATAAAGGAGCTCAAGACTCCATACATAGTGTGCAATCCTGCTATTTTTCCCACACCAACATCCTGTCTCTGGTAGATTGAACTGAGAATGAGTGACTGGTCCAAAGTCATTCAGTGACTGACTATGGATGAGAATGGTGGTGAATATGGGCAAACCTGCTCTTTACTAGAATATTCTCTGGTATTTTTTTCTTTAGCCCTGAATGCATCTTTCTTGGGGTAAACAAGTTAAATTGTTAAATTGTTTCTTTGGTAAGATTAATATACATTCAAAGGAGCTATTTTCCAAAGCACCAAAAGACAAGACAAGAAACAATAGATGGAAACTAACCAAAGAAAGAAGCAGATTAGAACGAAGGAGAAATTTCCTAACATTGTGAGCAATCAACCAATGGAATAGCTTGCCATCCAGAGTTTTCCAGGTCTACTTTGGAACTTGTGAGAGCTTATTTTCTGCAAATGGAAATATCCTTTAGGTTTGTCTTTTACTTGCTTTTTCTAAGGATTTTTTTTTAAAAAAGATGAATTTTACAAAATGTAAAGTATTAGGTGGAAAAAAGAAAGTTTTAAAAATATGTCAATTTACTAAGCTACAGTTTATTTTTCTGCATTACTTATTTTTGCATTACTTATTTAAGACAAAACAGCAATGGCAGCATTCTCAGGCCCCTAGAATGGACTAGAAAGAGAAGCAGGAATTGGCTTTTACAGAGTCATGAAACTGGAGATTTAAGTTAAATTTAAGCACTACAGACATTAACACAACTCCTCTCTGGTTGGCACACTCCTCTAATATAAGCAGAGACTGAAAGTCCTGGTTTCCATTTCTTGATTAACCAGGCGTCTTCTTCACATCTGTCCTCCTACCAGTTAACTAGCAGAAAACTAAACTGCCAGAGGTTTTGTTACTCAATGGCTTCTTTTCATCAGAGACAGTGTATTCATTTCATGTGCAGAGATGACACCTTTGTGTCATCAACTGGCAAAACAATCCCACAGTGGCAGCGTTGCTGTGAGATCAGCTGCTTGGCCTGGGAGAGGTAGCAAATGAGGGAGGACAAGAGAACAGTCCTTGGCTCAGAGATCTGGATTAATTCATAGATGTGACAGCCCAAATGGCAGCTGATAAGTGCCTTAAAGGGAGTTGCATAAGCCATCATTTCATTCTGCTGGTCCACTGGACAGTTCTTCCCCATGAGCTGTGGTCTGAACACAAGTTACATCAAGAATAGTGTGTGTAGTTTAGTCGCAACATCTGAAAAGGGATATAGTGGAGCTAGAGAAGGTTTGGGGTAGGGCAACTAAGATGATCAAGAGGCTGGAGCAGCTTCCCTATGAGAAAAGGTTGCAACATTGGGTGCTCTGAATAAACTGGACAAAGAGAAGCTGTTTTCCTAAATACCAGAACCAAATGAACTGAAGAATCAGGAAATATTTTTTTACTTACTATAAATCAAACTTTGGAAAATCAAACTTTGACATATGGTGCTGGCTACCGGCTTGGCTGTTTTCAAAAATCAATAGGATCAATTCATGGACGTCATGGTAATCAATGGCTAATTAACCTTGATGACTGCATGGTTGCCTCCGAAGGCCATATGCTTATAGACTAGTGGCCGTCCTTATGTTATTGGCTAGCCACTGTGACAACAGACCGTGGGACTAGATAGGTCAGGGTACTATATGTTCTTTAGTTAAGATGAGTGTTAAGCTTCAAAAACAGCACAACAATAGTTAAAAAGCAGTCCAACAAATCCTGTCAATGGGAAGAGGGGTATTTCATGAAGAAACAGAGGGAAAGCCCACCAGCTTTACTAACCAAGCTGAAGATTGATTAGATACATGCTAGTATGCAAGAAAAGCCTGGTTTGAAAGAACTAGCCAATCTCTGTTCCAAAGAAATCTCAATACTGCCTTGATTGATCCAGAGAGAAAGAAGCAGGCCATCACCAGCCTAAAAGAGCCAAAATAATAATAATAATAATAATAATAATAATAATAATAATAATAATAATAATAATAATAATAATAATAATAATAATAATTTTATTTCTATACCGCCCTTCTCCCGAAGGACTCAGGGCGGTGTACAGCCTATTAAAAACACAGAACAAAACAACAATTAAAATTTAAAATCATTAAATAATTAGGCTCCAATTAAAATCCCAGAAATTTAAAATACCCCAATTTAAAATCATTATGTTAATAGCCCGGCCTGGCGGAACAACAGGGTCTTTAGTGCGCAGCGAAACACCCAGAGGTTGGAGATCTTACGTATTTCCGGGGGCAGTTCTTTCCACAGGGCTGGGGCTCCCACAGAGAAGGCCCTCCCCCTGGGTGTCGCCAGCCGACAGGTGCTAGTATGAAGCAGTTCCCTAGCAGTCCACTGACAGCATCTTCAACACAATGAATGGTTGAGTATACTGAATTGTACTCAATTCTACTGTGACTTGCTGGCTGCTTAAGGCGAAATCA
Source organism: Pantherophis guttatus (assembly GCF_059756535.1). Lineage (NCBI taxonomy): Eukaryota > Metazoa > Chordata > Lepidosauria > Squamata > Colubridae > Pantherophis > Pantherophis guttatus. Next base: position 23,732,172 of record NC_142068.1, read on the forward strand.
CTGCTTTAGAACAGCCAAAGACAACTTTAGGCCGATACCTGAGTGAGGCATGGGCAGCTGATTTGATGAACAGCTGATGTGAAAGTTATATGCATGCACAACGATGGCATCTACTGCAAGTATTGCCTGTGTATGTAGACATAGCTGGGAACAGCTATGTGGCAGCCTTCAAAAGGTTGTTATAATGCTTTGACATATGCTAACAAACTTTGTGAACTATCTCAGTGTGAAGTATTATTGTTTTAATATAAAATCAAAACAGTTTTTCACAATTTCCTACATACACATTCTGGCTGAGGGGTGGGGGTCGAGAATTGACATCCATCATATCTTGAACTTTTTAAAGGTTATTTTGTTGATTGCTAAATCAAGGACTGTAAAGAGCCAGGAAAAATGGCATGGCATGAGAAATAAGAATTTTCCAGTTGATTGTGTATGTTTCTTTTTTCTTTTTGTCCTGCCAAAACTCAAAGGAAATTCTACTTCTGATATTTGCAGCATGATTTCTGGAAGCTTTAGAACGTGCAAAAAAACAAAACAAAAAAACAACAATTAGGAACTTAGGAATTTTGTGGTGCTGGTAAAATGGACTTACAAAATCCAACTTCTAACATGTTTTAGTGTTGTAGATATATACTTGTTTCTGAAAGGTGAAGGCTTGTTCTCTGAGCTTGTGGGTTGGTTTCTGTAACCAGGCTAGGTAACAACTTCAGCAGAGTTTAGGGGATGTCAGTGTCCATGTTCTTCTGTTTATAAGAGTTTCAAGGTATGGGTGTATCAAGTGAGGGTCTTTTGATGGGTCTTGTGATGGGTCAGGTGTGATGCAATTCTGCATCTTGTAATATCAGCATGGATTTATTAAAAATAAGTCTTTTCAAACTAGTATTATGTCATTCTTTTTTTTTTTTTTAAATGAATTACCGGGTAATACATTGTGGGAATACTGAAGTCACAAATGATTTGAGCAAACATCTGACAGCTGCATGGAACAGATAATAAACAAATAAACACCAAGAGTGCCCATCAATGATTCATCATTAAAGTGGCTGAAATGGCAGCTGAAAATGGTCTTGGAACTCCCAGTTACAATGACTGGGAAAGGGATGGAAGGAACATTAATTAAATCTGCAGATAAGACAACTGTATTAGCTAATGTTATATAAGACAAAACATTCAAAATTATATTAAAAGATTAAGAAGCAAGCTGAAAATGAAGAGAGGAACATAAAAATGCTAAGTTACATATTTAGGAAAACTACAGTGAAAGAATAAAGTATAGGATAGGGAATATTTTATATGATAATAGTATCTGTGAAAAAGATTTTGGAGCAATAGTTAATCACAAGCTGTATACGAGGTGAAAGTATGACTTGACTGTTAAAAAGACAAGTGTAGTTTTGGGATGCATAAGCATATTATAAGGGAAGGGCCACCTGTGCAACTTAATGATTTGGATAATAGTATTTGTGAATAAATTATTAAAAAATCTGCAAGGAAAAGCACTTGGCTATGGGACATTAAATCGATTATAGAAACAAATATCAAATTCTGGAAGAAAAAACATGTTCAAGTGATAGAAATCAATTCTCTGTCCTGTCATACCAGTATAAGGTTACTGAACACCTTATCAGTTGGACTCAAGATCCTGGAAGCACTGTCACATGAATGGGTTTAGTGTCATAAATTCTTTGCTTGATTCTTAGATAGGTAGGCAGACCTCCAGAAAGGGATAGCAAAGTCGTTAAACTACTGCACAGGTAATCCAGGTTGGGATTTTATCTTTGGAATTGATAAAAATGTTTGACATATACATAACTCTCACCCTATTCCCCTTCAGAGTAAGCATCATTTTACAGAGTGAAGAAGGAATAAGTGACGGTAAACCTAAGAAGGTAAAGACTGGTTTTAAAAAAGGAAACAGTGCGAAAAGTTGTTTGTACTAATATCATAAATTGTCTCTTTTTATCATTGCAAATCAAACTTGCTTCCACCAGGCCCATAGACTATTTCAAGTACTGACTATTGTTCTTTAAACATCTCTTTGGATCTCTCTTTTTTTCAGTTTCTCATCATCTGCATTCAAATACATCTTTCTCATTTTTCTCTTCTTCTCAACCCATTCATTCTTCATTTGTTTAAACAAATTATATTGCTTTAATTATTTCAATGATTTTTTTAAATTAACCCAACCAAGATTGTAACTTGAATATTTTCCAACTAAAGGAATACATTTATTCTAAATAAATAAAAAGATGTATGATTATGACTTTTATTAGGATTATAAATATTTCTGTGACTTTGTCTATGTTATTCTCCTATACAAATTCTTTTTATGTATAATCATATTAATTTGTATCTTCATGTCACATATCTCATAAACAATTCAAATAAAACAACTCCTTTCTTCACAAATTACTGTTATATTAATAGCCAAAATGACTCAGAGCTATTTCACACTGCACAAATTCTCAGGGCTGTGGCCTGACTTTTGCCAGGTACACCTTTGGTGTAAAACAACAAACGAATAGCTCATATAAAATCTGATTCTTTTTAAGATGGGCTAACTGGTTTCCTTTCTGTAGATGTTTTTGCAAAGATCATAAAATTGTGATGCCATAACCTACTTGCATATAGAACCTATAATTCTCAATGAAATGTAACATCCTTATTAGGAAAAACTCTCCCATCCTTGTAAATATTAAAAAACAGATTACCGTATTTTTCGGTGTATAAGGTGCACTTCCCCTTATTAGTGAAAATGTCTGTGTGTCTTATGCAGCGAATGTTGCTGAAGTCCTGCTCACCCGCCGGCCCCCACCCTTCGGCCTCTGCCTCCCAACAATTTGCCTCCTTGCAGCAAACAGCATGGTCAGCTTCAACACAGCCTGATTTAGGACGAGCACCTGATTGGTGATTGTATCTGCCTCCCGGAATACCGCCTATCAACTGTTCCAGACTGCGGGGATTGCTGTCGCTGCCCATCGCTGCCTTCACGTGCCCGATTTTTGGCCTCCATGCGTCTCGTTTTCAGCCTCCACGTGCCCCATTTTTAGCCCGTTCCAGGTGGCAGGGATCGACACCGCCTAGCCTCACTGCCTGGAATGGCCAAAAATGGGGCACATGGAGGCAACAGTGGTGATAGATGGTGGCGATCCCTGCAGCCTGTTACATCTGGTAGGCGGTATTCCGGGACGCAGATCCAAGCGCCAATCAGCTGCTCATGCTAAAGCTGATCAGGCTGTTTGATGTCAGGAGGCAAATTGCTGGGAGGCAGAGGCAGATTTTTTTCCTTTGTTTTCCTCCCCAAAAGCTAGGTGCCTCTTATATTCCAAAGCATCTTAGAGTCCGAAAAATACGGTAAATGGCTATGAATCAGTGGTGGGTTGCACCCGGTTCAGACCGGTTCGAAAGAGCCAATAATAAAACCAGTGGGAGGCTCTGCCCACTAATCTGGACATCATCATAGGAAGAATGCGGGCACAAGCAAAGGAATCACGCGGGGGTGTGATGTGAACCGGTAGTAAAGGTAAGTAGAACCCAACCCTGCTATGAATAAAACTGTGCGATTGCTATTCAATAAACATTAGCCTATGATGAACCCAGAAAATAAACAATTTCATTAGAATTAGCAGTTTTCATGCAACACTAAAACATTTGTTCTTATTTCTGTCCATTTCTACAGTACCTATATCTCTGTGTCAATCTTTCTCATCCTTTCATATTGTGTTCCCCAAGATTCAAGGGTACATTCTGAGAGCTTCTCCTCTCTGGCCTTTACAAAGAAAAATATATAATGACTGAATAAATATTCCGGATGGAAGATCCAATCTTAGTACTAATGAAGGGAGACAAATTGCTACCTTGGAAATATTCAATAAAAGATTGACAGGAAGGTATACATTTCAGACAGATGTTATTTTGGTTTAAACCTTTTCCCTAATTGTATAATATAGCTCACAGGCATTAAAACTGTTCTGGACTTTGAACAGTTTTAAAAGTACTGCAATTATTTATTGTGCAAACCGAGTAGAAAAAGTATAAGCATGTGTTCAGTAATTCCTAAGTGATCTCTGAGAAGCTAACATCTCCCCTGCCTTCCATTTAATTAAAAAAAAAAAGCTTTTTAAAAACCAGATAGGGAAACACAAGCTATTTCCAACTTTGTGGTGTAACTGGACAATTTCTTGTACATAAGGCAGAACACAGATGCTTAAAAAAAGGGGTGAGACACTGACAAGTGGGAAAATAATCCTGTGTTAAGGAAAGTCTCCCTGGATTTAAACTTCATTCCTGGTTGCAACAAGGACACACATCCATATTGCTAAGAAAATGCAAGAAGCCTTCTTCTGGAAGATTGTTTCCAACTTTCCAATCTAGTCTCAGGGATTTTCTGGTGGTCTCTCATCCAAATATCACTACCTAAATCTCTGCTTAATTTTCAAATTAGCCAAAGGCAACTACCGTGTTTCCCCGAAATTAAGACCCTGTCTTATATTTTTTTGAACCCTGAAATAAGTGTTTGGCCCTATTGCCGTGCGCTCAAAAGCCCGATTGGGCTTATTATCAGGGGATGTTTTATTTTGGGGGAAACAGGGTAGATGTTTCCACCTGCTGTGACAACATATTGCTGCTACACTTGCTGTGACAACATATTCTTACTCCAGTGGACAGAGGGAATTACCTTAAGGGACAGTACCAAGAAAATGTTCAGATAAAAGAGGACTGAATTTTGGGTAAGAATATAACTTGAACAAACATCCCAGACAAGACCCTTCCTAGTCCTTATGAAGATAAAAGAAGGAGGGGAAGTGCATTCAGATTTGTAAGGTTTTGTTACCATAGCTTTACAATAATAGTACTGACCTATGTGGCATTGGATTCCTAATCTCAACTACCTTGAAATGCTGACACATTGTTTTGATAATGACTATCTGATTCATCGATATAATTGTCCCTCCATACTTAATAGTTCATAGAAAGATAGTGAATAAAATCATGGCTAAAACAAGATTTCAACAAGTAACTATCTTCATTTATCTAAATGCTACAGGCCACCATCTAGTGGTCAATCTGAACATACCATTATTTATAGCATTTTCCTTTCTTTGAGATGACGGTTTTAAGTGCAGATAATGCAAAATAGCAAAGTATAATAAATAACAGATGCTGCTGTACTCTATTATTTTAGTATCTGTCCAGTTTGGACAGCATGCTCCAGTTAAAAGTTAGAACTGTCAATCATAAATCATGCCCTTATCTCTTTCTTCCCCTCATCTGAATATCCCAAAATCCCAAATATTGCAGCCAGTACTCAAGTAAGAAGAAAATAACAACCCAAGATTTATATTGTACATTGTAATAATGAATAATATAAAATTTATTAAGAAAAAATTATTTAAGGAAATCCTTGACTTATGACCAGTTTAGCAAGCATTTGAAGTTCTGATACAATCTCATAATCATATTTTGGGCACCTGGTAACCAGCTGCATTTACAACTGTTGCAGTGTCCCACAGCCATTGACCATATTTTATAATTTTTTTGGTCAGTGTTTCCTTCCATTTTTTTGTAAAAAAATGCCCATTGCGGACCACAAGTTTGTTTAATGACTGCAGTATTCACTTTACAACTGTCACGCTCACTTAACATGAATTAGTGAACTGCCATAAATGTCGTAAAATCAATTCAGTCATACAAGTGCCTCAACTTACAACCATCATGACATAAAGTGGAAATTCCAGGCTTCATTATGGTTGAAAATTAAGGACTATCTGTATGTTTAGTAGAACTATGCAGATAATTGAGAGCCAAATACTGTAGAAAATTTACTAAATAAACCTAGTCAAAAACATGCAAAAAAGTCAAACCTTTACCTTATGGGCCAAATGAATTTCCGATGATTTCTTTCCAAAACAAAGATGATCGCTGAGAAAGTCTTGTCTATTGATGCCAGACTGGCTTCAGATTGTAAATATAGCTGGATTCCTGTAGCCTTTTATGTACTTTTAAGAGCCGAGGTGGCGCAGCGGTTAGAATGCAGTTTTGCAGGATAATTCTGCTGACTGCCAGGAGTTCGATTCTCTTCTTGAGTCAGCCTTCCATCTTTCCGAGGTGGGTAAAATGGGGCCTCAGATTGTTGGGGGTAATATGATAACTCTGTAAACCGCTTAGAGGGCTGTAAAGCACTATGAAGTGGTATATAAGTCTAAGTGCTATTGCTGCTTTATATACTTAGCATTTAATCCACCGCCAGCACCTTGAACTAAACCTTTGATCTTTCAGACTCAATTAAATCCCCAGTGCCACCTTTTGGATTAATTAAAGGATCTCCAACAGCAGTTTTTGTAGTCAGTATTATAATAGGTGGCAAGGCATGTGGATCCCCTGGGACATTTCAGGGTACTCCAAAAATGGTTGCAGTTGATAGATCTCCCAAGCATGAGGTAATGTTTCCCATGCCATAGTGATTACCTGAATTGAATTAAGGAGCATACAGATGAGCATATGTACATATAGAAGAATCTCTATATAAATACATGTATGTGTGTGTGTATTTGTGTGTAAAATAGGAAACTGTCAAATATAACTGCATGATAAAGTGCTTAGGAAGTCAGCCTTCCTTAAAAAGAGGTCAAAATATTCTTATCTCTTCCTTCTTTTGTGATGTGTACAAATAACACCTTTCCAGTGCTTAAATTCCTACATGTTTTGAATTCAACAAGCTGGTTGAAATGTTCCACTGTCTGCAGGCTCATTGTTACACCCTATTTTGGTATTTCAGGAATTTCTATGACTTTTAACTCTAATCCTTTAAGCTGATGAAAGGAAAAAAGAAGGCTGCAGCTTGAATGTATGTGACTAACATGCATCTACTATTAAATGCCTTTGGAAACATTTTTTACACAAAGTCAATCTTAAGTGAAATTAGTTCCCTTTAAATATTTTCCAGGTAGAAATAGTAGAGCATGTGCCACGTATGAGAAATTATCTTCCATAACTATGGAATAAAAGACAAGATGAGACAGATGCTATAGCCCAAGGCCTGGCATAAGCAGTAATTTATTACAATGATTTATTTCTAAAAAGGCTGACTTTCTGGCTTTTAAAAATATTATCATATGAATAACTGGAAAAATGTCTAATAAGAAAAAATGTCTGAATGGGTACATCCATTTGGTATAAAAAATATTGGTCAATTATTGTAGTTTCAAATAATAATAAAAGAAATAATAAGCAAACCAACCAACCAACCAACCAACCAATCACAAAGCTTTCTTTGACTGAGTTTGATTTCTGATGAGCTCATGGAAACCTCCATGCAATTTATTTGGCAGCAATGACAAGAGATTTTCCATTGTGTTCAGTCTACACTACAGCCTTAGTATTCTAGGTGTTTTCCAATCCTTTGGAATTCCCTCAAGTTGGATTCTGTTCAATTTCCAATTTAAGCTAAAATCTGCCATGTGGCCTCACCTGCTCCCAAGATAAATTTTAAATAGGCATGTGCAAAATGTTCTGCCTTTGTAAAATAAAACATTCCAAGGAACTGTGGAACATTCCTCTCTTTAACTGGAGGAAACTAATTTTGCCATTTTTGAGATAGTGGGAGTTAGGGTTAGTTTTTCCCAGCTGGGGTGATCTCTGAAACACCACAGCAGAAATAAGACAAGGGTCCTACTATAGCAGGGGTGTCAAACTCAGGGCCTGCATGCTCAGATCTGGCCCGTGAGGCTGCCCTGGAAACAATGAAGGACTGGCCCGTGGCCTCTGCCAGCGAAAACAAACCTCAGGAGGGCTGCGTGCGGTTCTCGTGAGCTCCATTTTCATTGGCAGAGGGTTTCAGGACGCCGTTGCAGCCAGAAACGGAGCTCAGAAGCCTATTTTTGCTGGCAGAGTGCTTGGGCCACCACAGGTGCCCCTGACACGAGTGACATCGAGCTGGCCACATGCATCCTGGCCATGCCCACCCCAGCCCCTCAGGTCAAACACAACCCTGATGCAGCCGTCAATAAAATCTAGTTTGACACCCCTGTTCTATTGCCTTAACAAAGAATGGACAGCATGGGGTATTTCACACTCCAAATGGCCTCTAGCTATACAATTATATAACTTAATTAGTGCATCTGCAAGTTAAATTTGCTGATTTTTTTTTCTTTTCTATTCCTTTCCATTTAAATTTCACTTTTTTGCCATTATTAACTGCCTTAAGGGTTTAGATTGAAATGCACATTACAGTATGAACATGTACAATCTCCCCAAATGTACCTGATGTTCAATTCAAAATATTTCTAATCAGGATAGAAATTCTGGGAGATATATATATATATAAATGTACAATATGTATATAAATGTGACCCAGGTTTAAAACTGATAAGGCACCACAAGAATATTATTAATCAGAGGCTCCAGGTACTTTTTAATCCAAGAGTAAGCATTACTGTTTTACAGATCTTTTTCAGGCATATAACTCCTAATATTTGAGCTCATAAAGATCTGACAATAATGGTATCGGTATTTCTCCAAGAGCTCCGCACTAGATCTTATTATAAAAATATCTACTTGATGGACTTTTAACTTAATCCACAATTTATTCTACAAGTAAAATCTAAGTTCCTTTCTTATTTATTGTATGCACATGAGACATAGTAATATATTAGTCATGGCTGGTTATTTACAGGGGCCTGAAAACACCTGTCTCTTACTTACAAGAATGACACAACACATTCTTATGCATTCCTACATTGTGCACTCCTGTCTGTTATTAGTCATACTTTTGGAATGACCTGTTTTTGGAATATTATTTGTGCCAATATATATTCAAGTCAGTTTCTGAGTCACAGTGAAGATTAGAAAAAAGACGTGTATTAAAATGAACATATTCCCTGGAATGGAATCAAGAATGTGAGATGTGCAGCCACAGAAATTGAATAAACAAACAAGTAAAATCAACAAGCCATCTCTTGTCCATATAGATTTCATTAAAATCACAAAGATGAATTTTGCTGAGTATTTGTTGCCTCCCAACTAAATTTATGAGCCATTAAGCAATCCATACTTATGCATAGTTTATTCTAATCAACGTAAATGTTGCTTTGAATGCATTGTTTAGTCACTATCATGCTTTATAGGGAAAAAAAAGATTGTTTCAAGTCTGTACCAAATCATGAACCTGCAACAAGTGATATTCCAGTGTGGAAGACAACATGTTTTCTTATTTGCTTTATTCCCCTGCTACCAAAATTGCATGCTTCTAAAAATAAAGATTTCCCCTGACAAGCTCTCTTTAGGTCAATACTCTGTGCTCTTTTTAAAACAAGCTGGTCCCTTTATTATTCTACTGCGTTTGCTTCTATTTGCTGGATAAAGGGAAAAAATGCAATACGTGTAGTCCTTGACTCACTACAGTTCATTTAGTGACCGTTCAAAGTTACAATGGCACTGAAAAAAAATAACTTATGACGATTTGTCACAGCTACGACCTTCGCAGCATCCCCATAGTCATAATCAAAATTCAAATTCTTGGCAATTTATGACTATTGTTGTGTGCCAAGGTCACCTTTGTTGTCAGCGTTTGCGACCTTCTGAGAAGCAAAGTCAATGGGGAAACTAGATTTAGTTAGCAATTGGGTTACTAACTTGAGCCGTGGTGGCATAGTGGTTAGAGTGCAATATTGCAGGTTACTTCTTATGATTGCTGGCTGCCTGCAATTTGCAGGCTCAAAGTTGACTCAGCCTTCCATCCTTCTAAGGTTGGTAAAACGAGGACCCAGATTTTTGGGGGCAATATGCTGACTCTGTAAACTGCTTAGAGAGGGCTGTAAAAGCACTGTAAAGCTAAGCGCTATTGCTATTATCAACTGCAGTGATTCACTTAACTGTGGCAAGAAACATTGTAAAAGGGGGCAAAACTCACTTAACAAATGTCTCACCTAACAACAGAAATTTCGGGCTCCATTGTGGTTGTAAGTCGAGAACTACCTATAAAAGAGTAGGTGGTGGTATAGATGATTCAAAGCCTTCAGATAAAGACTGCTTCATGATCTTTTGCCGCAGTGCAGAAATTTTTCCCACACTGTCTCAATACTTTCTTTACCAACATTCAGAAAAGATTTGATGGGGAACTAGATTTCTCAGCAAAATGGCACTTAGAGACTGGGCCCTTCCATCTTGTGTTGAAAAAAAAACTGCCCCAAGATTTGCTATATTTCTTATTCTTATTGTTACAGTTGAATAGAAAAGTGAAAAAAACAGTTGAATCAGGCTGTCCAAGGCTGATTGGCGTTTTCTAATTCCTGGCAGAAGTCTCCGTCTGAATTGTATCAGCTACAGCGGGAAATTAGATGCTTAAACAAATCATTGTCTCGCAGTCTCATTTTCTCTCTCTAGAGTGGAAAACCAAAATACAGGGTGCAATTGGAGCTGTGATTATCTTTTTTTTGCCTGAATTTTAGAAAGTTATATCGTGATATATAAAGCTGTATTTTTAAAATATGAAAATAGCACTATAGGTAGTCCTTGACTGATGATCACAATGGAGCCCAAAATTTCTCTTTTGGGCTCCATTGTCGTTGTCCTCCATTTTACGACTTTTCTTGCCACAGTTGTCAAGTGAATCACTGCAGTTGTTAAATTAGTAACTTGGTTGTTAAGCAATCTGGTTTCCCCATTGACTTTGCTTGTCAGAAAGTCGCAAAAGTGATCACATTATCCTGGGGCATGCCAGTTGCCAAGCATCCAAATTTTGATCATCTGACTGTGGGGATGCTCCAAGGATTGTAAGTGGGGAAAACAGTCATAAGTCACTTTTTTCAGTGCTATTCTAAGCACCGTGCGACGGGTTGTGCTTCCATTACTCGCCCCAGCTCCTGCCAACCTAGTAGTTTGAAAGCATGAGAATGCAAGTAGATAAATAAGTACCATTTTGGTGGGAAGGTAACAGGATTCTGTGAGCCTTGGCGTATAGTCATGCTGCCCAATTGACCACAGAAAGTTTTTCGGACAATGCTTGGTCTCTCGGCTAAGAAATGCAGATGAGCACTGCCCCAAGACCAGGGTAGGACTGAACAGGAAAAACCTTTACCTTTACAATAAACCCAAGCCCTATTCATATGTAAATCCATGGATAGACCTATATATGGATTGGCACAAATTGTTCCAAAATTTATTTTATTGATTACATTTTTATATTGCCTTTCAGCAACAAAGGAAAGCTTTGTTGCTGAAAGCTTTCCTGTTTAACATTATATATACCATCAGCATTTATATGAGTTTTGATCTTAAGGACAGGAACCCAAGCTACTAATTGTGGGGAGGGGGGCAGACTTTCAGGCTGAAGGCTCCAGATCAGGGATGGGTTCTACTTACCTTTACTACCGGTTCACAACGGGATTGCACAGATAGCATGCACAGATCGCTTCTGATGACGTCAGGGTCAGTGGGCGGAGCCTCCCGCCAGTTTTACTACCGGTTCTATAGAACCGGTCCGAACCGGGGGCAACCCACCACTGCTCCAGATCAGTGTAAAGAAACTGCAGACTATCTTACTATGAGCAAAATAAAAGTAAAGTGGCAGGCTAAGTCTAAAGAGCACACAAATCCAATTGAGTTAAATCCTTTATTTGCTTACACCTAATGGAAAAAATCTTGCCAGACTTAAGCTATAATCTTCTAACCTGATAGGTATATCCTGAGAGATTCTAGGGTGTGGCTATGTTGAATCACTTTCCTCCTCTGCCATCCAGCTCAGGATTCCACAATCTCTTTATTTTAGGCTTCTCTCTGGAATGCGCTGCTTCCGCCCTGGGAGAGCCCCCCCCCACTTTTCTTTGTTTCTCCAGGTAAACATTCTATCACAGGAGCCCAATATCAGGGGCAGTCGCATAGTGAAAGTATGTATGTATTTGAATGTATTCAGAGCAAATTTTATTATGTACCCAGTCATTACATTGGCAGAATACACTGTTAATTTGTAATTGATCACAGAAGCATCACAAATTCACAGAATGGACCCTTTTCCACTATACTGAAAAATTCTAATTAATTTCAATTAAACTGCTTTCACCGATTAAGCAATAGTTTTGAGCAAACTGATGAGCTGAGAAAAGATCAGAATTTTGTTTGTATATACTGGGCACTGACAAGCAACTTTGGGCATGGTGCCCATTTCTCCACAAAGCCTTCTCACAATGATGCATGAAGAGGTTTTTCAATAGTGCTTTGTTTTCCTTATGTATAAATGTAGGACTGAATAAAATATTTGATTCGAACTGTGATATTTATCCATCCACCCGTCCATCAAATGGCTGCTCATCACACAAAAAGCAACTCTGATGTCCTGAACTTAAGATAATTGTTCTCCACCTTGCTAATTTTTTGACTATATTATTGTTAAAAGGTAAAATATTATTCCATTTTGTTTATGTTACTGCTTTGGTATTAATAAATTATGAGTCTTAAATTAAGAATACAGCACAAGCAAGGATCCCCCCCTATCAACTTGAGGGCGAGCCGTGGCTTGTGCTAAAGAACTAAAATGTACTTTTATTCATGACCTACATAAGCACGTAGCAGAGAAAAATAGAGAAATAAAGGTGTGTGAAATTGCTTAACGCTTTAAAGGTCTTTCATAAGATTTATAGTCTTTTAGAATGACTGAATTCATGCAGATGTAAATTGCATTTGCTGAAGAAAGACAGACCTTTTTGGAGATGGAATGGCATTGGGATCTTTGGCTCAGAAAATGGGGGAGTGAAAAACCTTAGTGATTTATTCACATGAAAAATATTCTTACAAACGAAGTGCTCCAAGAAACTGAAACAATGTTGACAGTAAATAAAGATAAAGTCATCCGTCTATAGGGTCTATTTCATAGAAATAATTTATGATTTTTGAATCTGCCGTCGAGCGAGCAGGATCAATCTATGGCAAATTTTATTGTATATTTGACATTATTTGCAAAGTCAGGATACATATTAGAACCACATATTCTGTGAGGCTTTGTTTTCATACAGTATAGAAAACTAATTCCACTATGGTGAGATTTTGAACTTCTTCAATTTAGGATCAAATCCTGCCTTTAGTTCAGCACATGAGCAAGTGGAATCTTTGGAATTGACTGCAAAGAAAATATTGATCCCCCCCCCCCTAGATTCATATAGTTCAGAACTTCTATCAGGATCCTATGAACACCAGGCGTATGTGGCAAGGCACCCAGGCCATTACAGACTCCATCGTGCTGTAAGGACGACCCGGTCTTTTAAAATTAGTTGAACACATTTTTGGGAAGATTCGAGGCATCAAATGATATCCCTGCAAAGAAAGCTATACCCCATCCTGATGAGAAAGTGCTTAGCTTTGATGTTAAATCTGTCTGGAGTAGGGGTCAGCAACCCACGGCTCTGGAGCCGCATGTGGCTCTTTCATCCCTCTGCTGCGGCTCCCTGTTGCTGGTCTGCTCCACAATTGATAAGGCTTTCGGTTAGGACAGGTGGAGGAAAAAGGATGCCGCACTAGGAGGAGACTATGATGGGGGACCGGACTTCCGGTCGGCTCCAGAATTGAACAGGGGCTTCCAGATAGGACCTTTGTGGCTCTTTTGAGTGTTTAAGGTTGCTGACCCCTGGTCTGGAAGATATTGCAGAAAATTAACATTCGGAAAGCAGCAGGCCTAGAGAATATCCCTGGGCGTATTCTTAGGGAGTGTGCAATGAATTGGCTTGTGTTCTTACAGTTATTTTCAATCTTTCATTGCAGCAGGCAGTGGTTCAATCTTGTTTTAAAACTGCCATTATTTTGACAGTGCCAAAAAAGTCTTCACTCATGGGTCTTAATGATTATCGTCTGGTTGCACTTATGTCCATCATTATGAAATGTCTTGAAAGGCTGATAAAGGACTTTATTGTACCCAGCCTCCCTCCAGCGTTTGACTCACTTCAGTTTGCTTACTGTCCAAATAGTTCCACTGAGGATGCTATTTCCTCATATTAAAGTTAGTTCTTGTACGCAAGACAATGTTTGCTATATGCTAAAATCTCTTTTGCTGAATAGAGTTCATTGTTTAAAATCCTTTTGGTAAACAGATAGCACTTTTTTTGATCCTTCAGAGGTAGTATTTATAACTCCACATTCAGATTTGCTTCCAACTCATTTATTGTCTTGGATAGATGGATGGATGGATGGATGGAGATAGATGGATGGATGGATGGATGGATGGATGATGGATGGATGGATGGATGGATAGATAAATAGATAGATAGATAGATAGATAGACAGATAAAATAGTCTTAAGTTTCCACTGATTGTTCCCTGCTTTATTTTTTATTTTCAACAAAACCTGACAATTCTGGTCCCTATCCTTCCAATGACATCATTGTCGCTGTTGTCCTTTTTTAGAAGTAATTGAACCCAGAGTTACTTTTGTGAGCTGTGCTAGCCACTAAGGGGATCATCATGTGGCTGTGTCTGACTTTCCAACCTTTTTTGATGCAATTGTTAAGTGAATGCATACTTAACAGTATGCTGGTCATAAAGGGAATTCCACAGTTATTAAGTGAAAGCTGCAGTTGCTAAGCAAAATCATTGTTCGTAATGGAAGGTTTTTTTGCCAGTAAGTTGGAAGTAAATGCCCGTTTCTGGCAAAAATCACCATAATTCATGTCCATCTGACCATGGGATACTGTAAATGGTCGTAAATGTGGATTGGTTACTAAGCACTCAAAATATGATCATGTGATCATTGGGGAGTGGTGACCATTGAAATTCTGAATCCAGGTCACAGGAACCTTTTTTGAAGCTGTTACAACTTCAGTTGCTAAGCAACCAGTTCAATTAAGGACTACCTCTATATTCCCATGATACTGTCTACTGGCTTGTGATTACATACTCCTAGCTGCAAAAAGTTTGATTAGTCATGATCCAGAAAGAAATTAAGATGGAATCCCACCCTTTCCCCACCCAATTTTCCTTTTACATATCAAATCTACAAAGCAGAAAGAAAGAAAAGTGATAAATTAGAGAATGGCTTTTCTTCTTTTGGGGAGGTGGTGCAGACTAAGCAGGTAAAACATGTGTGTACTAACTAACTAACTTGCATGTATTCACAGACAACAGAATCCCTTTCCCCAGTTTATCAACTCTGTATTTTTCCAAACCTTTAGCTATAGAGAAACACTGATATTGTCTAATAAAGACAGTTTTCAGTCACTGAATGGAAAAATAATGAAAACAAATTAGATTAGAGAATATATGCAAATTATGAAATCTAAAAGAACATCTTCACAATATGGCATAATTATGTAGTGTGAAATGGCTTTTGCAGTCATATTCATGTTGCTATATAAGACAAGCTCACATGTCTGCCAAAATGAAGCCAAACATAGCCAGTATCACCTATAAGATCAAAGGATGTAATGCAGTTTTAATCACTAGAGGTCCCTATGACACAGTGTTAGAAAACAGTGCTTAAACAGCAGGAAAGAAACAAACAGATTTTAAACTGCTAGGTTCCCCAAAGAAAATCTATTACATAAGACAGATACTGATGCATCCTTATATAAGGATAAAAGTATTACAAGAAGGCATTCGACTCTCTGCCACATGGTTGAACAATTAAATGTCAAGAAATAACAGAAGTCAGCAGAAACATCAGAAGCTTTGTGTAAATATCAGTGGCACCATGGAAGACACAACTGCTGGTGATAGACTTTAAGAGGCTATAATCTCAAAAGAGGAAATTTTCAATGAGACTCAATATCACCACTACAGTTTGTCATTGCACTGATTTCTCTATCAACAATATACTGAACAAGTTAGATCCTGGCTATCAAATATCAAAAATGTGTGCCAGGCTATCACATCTCCTCAATGATGAAATCCAATTTTTTTTACTACCGGTTCTGTGGGCGTGGCTTGATGGGCATGGTGGATGTGGCTTGGTGGCCGTGGCAGGGGAAGGATACTGCAAAATTTCCATTCCCACCCCTCTCCAGGGGAAGGATACTCCAAAATCCCCATTCCCACCCCACTCTGGGGCCAGCTAGAGATGGTATTTGCCGGTTCTCCGAACTGCTCAAAATTTCCACTACCGGTTCTCCAGAACCTGTCAGAACCTGCTGGATTTCACCCTTGCATCTCCTTCACCTAAAAGCTATATGGAAAACCACCATCTGAAACAGAATCACTGCTCTACACTGTCCATATATGCAGCCAAGATACCGCAATGGAGTTGTCGAAGTTGTTAGACTGACAAATGTGCCAGTCTCACCATCAACAGGGGAAAGATAGTGAAAACTGAGGGAATCTCGATGCTCTATGGAAATAACATCAAGAGTCTGGATAAAGTAAACCACTACAAATGCCTGGACATCCTTCAAGCTGACAACATTAAGCACACTGATGTCAAGAAGAGGATTAGAAGTGAATACATCATGAGAGTGAAGAAGATTTTAAATTTAAAGTCCAAACTCAGGGGTGGAAATACCATCAAGGCAATTAATACCAAGGCAATTCCAGTCATTAGATATATCACTGGAAGAGTGGACTGGACTCAAGTAGAATTAAAAGCCCTGGATAGGAAGACCAGAAAAATAATGGCAATGAATCATGCACTTCATCCACGCAGTAACGTTGACAGACTCTATTTATCAAGGAATATAGGTGGGTGTGGAATGCTGCAAGTATACCAGACAGCTGAAGAAGGGAAAAAAAGGCATTGGAAGAATATCTAAAGGACAGTGAAAAGGATACACTGAAGCTAGTATACTATGAAGGCTTACTCAATACTGAAAGAGGCCAAACAGGCCTAAAAGACCAAAGAAAGAACAGAAAAGTCATGGTAAGGTTAAAGTATAACATGGCCAGTACACACTCACACAACACGACAAAGCAGATGATAACAAGACCAGAAATGGCTAAGAGTAGGAAAGTTGCAGAAGGAGACAGAGGCATTAATCCTGGCTGCCTAAGGCCAAGCCTTAAGAACAAATGCATACAAAGCCATTGAACACCATTGGCATTGACAAAACCATCCCCAGTCAATTGCAAAAGGCAGCTTTAGTTAGAACAGTTTACATCCTGAGACAATACCTTTAACACCATGAAACAGCATCTGCTTATGGCAGGTCCTTAGGAAGAACTCAGTAGGAAACTGAAAATGCCAGTCTAAATACTGCATCTGGCTGACAGTGTGCCCAACTATAATAATTTAATAAACTTGTATGCCTCCAGACTCAAAATTCTGGGGAGTTCACAATAATCTAAGAAATCATAATAGAGTTAGTAAAACTTGAAAGATGAAGATAAAAGATGGCAAGTTCGCCAAGCAAGGGATCTCACTTTCTCATGTCAAAGGCCTGGGTGAAGAACCAGGTTTTCACTGCTCCTCTAAACATTTAATAACATATTACTGTATTTTTCGGAGTATAAGACACACTTTTTTCCCTCCTAAAAGAGGCTGAAAATTTGGGTGCATCTGATACTCCGAATCAGTGGTCAGTTGTTCCCGGTTTTGTCCGGTTCTTGAGAACTGGTAGTAAAAGTGGTGGAAGGCTCCGCCCACCTGCCCGGACATATGGTATGATCTGCGCATGCGCAGAAGCTTCTGCACATGTGTGCGCGCTCCTGTTGCGAACTGGTAGTAAAGGTAAGTAGAACCGACCCCTGTTCCAAATGTAGCTTTTTCGAAGCTTTTTTTCAGCCCTAACGAGGCGCTAGCGAGTGAAGCGATCTCCGTGCTAAGCGTTTTTCAGTGAAGTGATCTGTGCTTTGCTTGCTCCCCCTACTCTCAGCTGTTAAGTTTTTTTTAAGCCCTAAAGAGGCGCTAGCGAGTGAAGCAATCTTTGTGGTTTGCCTGCTTTTCTCATTGCTTCTCTCTCCAAAGATCAGTTGTGCTTTAGAAGCTGTTTTTTTATCCCCAACCAGCAAACTAATGTGCTGAAGCTGACCAGATTAAGGACGCTAGCCAGATGAATACCTGGTAGGCAGATCCCCCCCCCTATTTTCCTTCCCAAAAACTAAGCTGTGTCTTATACTCTGGTGCGCTTTAAAAATACAGTATTTTTAAATGGCTATGTTGATCAATAAAATTTACTCTGACATGCACATTGCATGCCTGAAAGATTGTATGTGGAGGATTATAAGCCTAGAAGGCTTGTATATACTTCAAAAATAAACCTTTGTCTTCCAGCTGAAAAGCTTCGTTTTAACATTTTGGTAGCAGCCAACAGACCTATTAAAGTCAAACTCTATACAAAATTGTATTTAAAGTTCAGCAGCCATCTGTTTTTCTAATCTCTTCTGTTTAATCATATTGTCAACTTTTAATGTATTTGACTAAGAGAGGTGACCTAATCACATCCCCATGTTGGACAAATAACATTAAAATAAAAATGATTAGGTTTGTATATAAAATTTTAAGCAATGAAGAAATTAAGGGGCCCGGACAACTTCATTTTATGAAAAGGTTCTTTGTATCCTGGGATTTGGAAAAGGGAACAGTCGATATTGCTTTTACAACATTACAAACTCCAAGGAGAACAGATATGGAAATGTCAAGAATTTGGGAAGCAGAGCAAGAAAGAAAATCTATTCAATATATTGGGTATGTCCTACTTTGCCTCTATAAAGCTTAGAATAGGTGAGTATGTGTGTGTGTGTTTGCCTCTAGAAAGCTTAGGCTAGATATGTATCTATATTTCGAATATAGAAAATTAACAAAATAAAACTCTAGTACGACAGGAAATGTAATGATTTGACTATAAAGATCAAAACAAACCAACAGCCCTAAATGGTCTTATTTTAGATTTTACATTTACACATTTCATACCGGTTACTCTCCAAGTCTCAATTTAATACATTCAACATAGAATTCTCATTAAATAAAAAACATATTTCAACTGAATTTTTAATAATGCACTAAAAGCACTTTTACTCTCGGTAGACCAGAAGCACAGCCGAAACAAGTCATTTTGTATGCAGAAATGGAGGGGGATTTCAATGGTGTTTCCTTTATAGTTAAGTTACTAGTTACACCTTTTTCGTCACTCAGCTCTGGCACTGCTCTGAGTTGCAAGCATTCTGTTGCTGCTTTTGCACATTATGTAAAGATTTCCATCCATAAAAGCTATTGTGGCTACTAAGGTTATTTACTAAAATAAGCAGCACTTATCCCATTTTTCACAGATTACTTTTCTTATGCAAGAATTCTTTTTTTCAACCACTCTTGAGATTGTGCAACCGTCTGTACCTGCATTGGTGGTTTGTTGCCCATCAAACGAACTTCAATTTTGGTTAGCCCTAACAAGCATCAATGTTGTGCCATAAGCTCTGCCCTTTCTTGGTTGGGATGCATGTAGAAAAGAGATGGAGATGGCAAAATTGCTTATATCACCCTGACGTCCCACAGATACTGTTAGCCAGCATAATTAAAAGGAAGAGGTTGTGAGGCCTGTAATCGCAAACATGTGGATGTCCAATTTCTACAAGCCAAGAATGCTTAGAAAAGTAAGTACCAGGACCCGTTTTGCAAAAAATAACCCGAATTACTTTCTTGAGTAAGATGCCAGAGGCAATATTCCCAGATGTGGTGGATCATTTGGATCCTTTCAGACACTCTTCTGGTCTAGATCTAAAGTGAAGAGAACATTAGTCATGGCAGATCAGCTAGGCCAGAAGGAGTATTCCTGTTGTTGTAGAAGCTAAAACTGATTAATAAACTGGAGAGAACTGGACACATATTCCAGTTGTCTCCCATCAAAAGACCAGTCAAACACGAGATAGTGTAAGGCAAAAGAGAGTTTAAACACTGCAGCATCAATATCTAAGGTTTTGAATACCTTGCTCTACTATGGGCAATTGGTTGTTGTATTACAGGTTTTATTCTGGCCTGAAATGTTTTTTACTTTAGCCAACCTGTATCTGAAAATTTTCTGGCAGGACAAGTCAAATCCTGTGTAAGAGGTTAAAAGTCTGGAGAGTTATGATTGCTGTCAAATCTTAATATGATTTGGAGGACTGCAGTCTGGGGAGTCACACTCTTTTCTGAAGAATCTATTTTTGTAAGAGATGTTGGGGACATGTTTCTGTTTTGTTTCCGATACAGTTTTAACATTTCTACTGAATCATCTATTCTGGCTGGGTGTTGTTGCTTAGAACAGGGTCTCCAACTTTGGCAACTTTAAGACTTGTGGACTTCAACTCCCAGAGTTGAGCTCTGGGAGTTGAAGTCCACAAATCTTAAAAGTTGCCAAGGTTGGAGACCGCTGACTTAGAAGACCCCATCATTTCTTGATCTTATTGCCAATCAGTACCACTAATAGGCTGATGTCCAACATCAGCTGGGCTTCTAACCAAAGGAACCACTAGCTAAAGAGACTCTTAGTGTTATCCAGCAGAAATGTTCTTGGAGTTGCACACCCAAATATAGATAGCTCTCAGACATTACAATTCAACGAAGCAATCAGAGTTTATTATTACCATTACAATTATTATACTGAGCACCGAAAACATCTCAAGAAAAACTCTACTTTTTAAAGCTTGCATCTATATATTATATTTCTTTTGCCAAGGGCTAAGGCTAATCATACCTTTCACTGACGGCTAGTAAAGAGTATTTCAAATAAGTACATAAGCTATCCAGATAAAAAATGTTGCAGAATAATTTAAGGCTTGATTTTCAGCACCCACCATCTTGCTGACAGCAATATGGGTATTAATTACATGCAACAATCACATGCAAACTGACTAGATGGTCGGATCATTTTAAATTTATAACAGAAATTCAGTCTTGCTCTTACTTCTGTGGAGAGATGAGATGAGCCTGTGTCCATCTACTGATTTAAATTAGGCATGAAGAGACTGTGTATAGGAAGGTAGTCTTGGAGGAGTCATATTTGTACTACAGGCAATTCACTACAAATGAAATAATTCTAATCTGATTACTAATTGGCATTTATCGGGGAAGTCAGAAGTGAGTCCTTAAGTAGATACATTTATGGTGTATACAACCACCCTTAAGGGAATGTTTAGAGATACTTATTCAAGACACAAGAAAAATTGCCAATTCCAAATACTCCCCAAACACTCTAAAGGAATACAGCTTCCAGATCAGATGCATTTATCTCAATGGGCAGATAAAGATTAGAGTCGCACTATACAATATCTCGGCTCACACAATACACTGTGTGAATAAGGATACTGATTTTCTAACCACACATTTTTTATACAAACAAGTGTGTAGAAGCTGCAGCTCAATTCCTCAAGAGGCATGATAGCTTATGCCTTTTAATAAATTTTGTTAGCTTAAAAAGATGCAACGGACTCCTTCTGAGTTTCTTCCCACCGTAGACTGTATAGTTCTCTTTCTGTAGGCAACTGGTTTACCCTTCTCCTCCACCTCTTTATAGTAACTCAAATTCCCTCACTGGCCTTTAGATTTAATTGACAATTAACTCCCCATTGCAGTGATTCCCAAACTGTGGTCTAAGGACCTGGTGGTCCATGGTATTCTTTCAGTGAATCCACATAGTCAAATAAATAAATATTATTAAATATATCAATTGTAATTTCTAATACAGCAAATATTGATAGATATAACCCATATAAATCAAAGATCCTCAATCATTTGTAAGAATGTAAATGGGTCCTGAGACCAAAATATTTGAGAACCATTGCCTTAATGCATGTAACAAATGTGACCGTAATCTATGAATTAATTCTATGTAATTCTATGAAGAACTAAAACATTATATGGCAACAGTAACCTCAGCAGGAAAAAAAACAAGAGCAGGAATTTGCTGATGTAGTCTATTAGGAAAAGCAAACTAACGATTACAAGCAATTTATATATTTGTTCCTTTGCAATAAATAAATAGATAAGAGAACATGTTATTTCAGTTACTTGCTGGCTTCCCAAGTTTATGACAGTTTGCTTGGCAGTTAAGAAAAGCTGAATCTTTACTAGGCCATGTTTATTATGCACTTTGTCCAGTGTTACATTCACAATCTCCAGTGATTGGAAATTTTTACATATTTGTGAGATTGATATTGGAATAAAATAGCAGCGGAAGTAAAATGTTTGCCACACTACAAGTTAGAGATCAAAGTTTTAAATGCAATTTATTAGAACAGTTCACATATAAGGTTAATGGCATACAACGTTACTAATCTCTACACTATTCCAGTTTCTAGGAAGAACAGTTTGCAATAGGTTCATTTAACTACAGCAACTCCATGTCTACGATTCCAAATGTTATGGAGTATAATATATACTTAAAACATACTATATTTAAATATATTGCCAGAGAACAATATTAAAGTGATGTGATCCATGAAAGTTATTTAACTACCCTCTTCTCTGCTCCAAATATTGCTACTTGGAAATGTTTTGTTTATAATTTAATATTTAAAACTGAGAATGTACATGTCCTAGTTATATAAGAAAATCAGTCTATTAATATACATGCACAACTGTTGTTAAAATAAAAGCTTGCAATGCTCTCATTATAATCACTTAAAAATAGCAATCCTAAAAGATTGTCGCAATTCTCTTCCCACATTATCCCAAAAAAGATAAAAAGCTGCTTAAATTGCCAATACTACCACAAAAATACCACAAGAATACCCCTTGGATTGTTTTTTGTTTTTTTGCAAGAAGCAGGATAGAAGCAGGATAGAAATTGATACTTTTGAATCTTGGAAAAGACTCCCAATAATACTATGATAGCCAAGAAAACAAACAAATGGATCATCAAAAAAAAAAAAAAAGCCAGACAAGACACTCGAAGCACAGATGATGAGACTTAAATTATCATATTTTGGATACATTACATCAGGGGTTTCCAACCCCTGGTCCATGGACTGGCACTCGGGCGCGGCATGCCAGAAACCGGGCAATGCAAACAAGCGAAGCCCCATCTGTGGGATGCAGCCAGCATGTGAAATCACACTCCCTCCAGTCCGTAGAAAAACCTCTTTCCACGGAACCAGTCCCTGGTGCCCAAAGGTTTGGAGAGTGCTGCATTACATGGAGACCTAGATCTCCTGAGAAGTCTATAAAGATGGGAAAGCAGAGAAGAAAGACAAACCAGCAGCAAGATACATGAAGTAGATTTCTGCATACTATGGGTGTAGTTGGAAGTTCTGAAAGGCCAGACTGGGAGCAGATCATCCTGAAAAAGGCCTTTCTGTGTGGTTGGCTAAAGGTTGACACCAACTTGATGGTACATAATAATTTTTTAAAAATGTAGTATAAATTGCTCCAAATTTGAAAAATTAATTATTATAGGTGTATGTTTTTAAGATTTTTAAGATATCAATATTTGGAATTGTTTTGCCAGAAAATGTGAGGTCCTATAGGTGAAACTGGGCAGCAGGGACAAGCTAGGTATGATACTACTATACCCGTGATGGCGAGCCTATGGCACGTGTGCCACAGATGGCACACGGAGCCATATTGGTGGGCACGCGAGCGTTGCCCTACCTCAGCTGCAGCGTGCATGTGTGCGCCGGCCAGCTGATTTTCAGGCCTTCCAGGCCCACCGGAGATCGGGAAACAGGCTATTTCTGGCTTCTGGAGGGCCTCCGAGGGAATGGGGAAGGTCGTTTTTGCCTCCCCAGGCTCCTAGAAAGCCTCTGGAGCCTGGGGAGAGTGAAAAACAGCCCTACTGGGCCCATCGTGTCATCACATGCCAAAAGCGGGGGTCGCACGGGGGGGGTGTCACACACACGTGGGGGGGGCATACTTATGGGTATGGGCACATGCGCGTGTGACCCCCCCACGCTCCCACACTTTTGGCACGTGATGGCAAAAAGGTTAGCCATCACTGTACTATACTATCTCCCCAACTGAATGGTGCCATCCCTATCTAAACTACTTTGATGACACTGCAACCTGGTGGTGGGATTCACGCATCAGAGCACTGTCTTTAATAGTCCAGTTAAAAAAATGACTCTTTTTCAGGAACTGATCTTTTTATCAGGTATAGTTACAGAAAGTAGATGAAGGAAAGACGTACGGTGGGGGGGGAGGCTTCTTGATATTGTCTCAATCTTCAAATACCTTTAACTAGAGGCGCCTAATTATTTTAACAATCCTAAATATATCCCTATATATTGCTTAATATTTGCAAAAAAAGGATGAGAATATGCCTTCAGAGACAATATATTTTGTAAGCATACACAAAGTTTATTTGATTCTTAAGTTCATAAACCAAGTAGCATTAACATATGGGTGAAGGAAGTGCTATCAGAAGAAATGAAACAAGTGAGAAATATGACCATATGGCAGGCTTAATATTGATGGTGCCCCATCTATTTTGATCATTTCTTCTCTACATCCAATTCTATAGATTTCTTAAATTAGCAGAAAAAAGCACAAAGAAACGTTCCAAGAAATGTGGCTTTCACTGAGATAGAAATATGGTTTTCACTGTGCATGGGTCTTTCCAATTCAGACAGCAAATGGGGATTGATAAGAATCAATGCTGTTTCACAAAAAGGAATTGACAGACTAATAAATTCAAGCAGGTCAGAAGCAAAGCTAGATCAATACATTGTTTTCCTAGGTGGGAGAACATTTTTGGTTTTTAGCTAGAATAACCTTCTTACAACCCAGGTGTTAAATTCAGCAGCAAGCAAGAGATAGCCTTAAATAGAACAACAACATTGCATGGAAAAAACTCACTAGAAATGGACAATACAGGTATAATATGGAATGCTATTGTTAGGAGTTAATATTTAGGCTGACCAATTCAAAAGCTTTTAAGGCCTTTGTGCAATTCTTTAGAAACTCTTTATCAGGGTCATTAGTAGGATCAGTGTGGAAGATAGTTTTTGTCCTAAAGTGGACAATCTGCTTTGGCTTCAGAAGAGAACTATAACAGTCAACCCAACACAAACATTTTTATAATTCCAATGTAGTATTCTTATAGTCTTTATTTTTTTTCAGGATACATCTAATTATCCTATTCTTTGACAATAAGCCTTTCCTACATTTTTAACTGTAATTGTTGTTGACAATTTGGCAGTGGTAATTATGGCATTGGGATGCAACATCAGAACAATTTACTACAGTCTAGACTACAACCCCCAATCCAGAAAATGAAAAAAAAAATCCATTGATTGAAACAACTGACTTGGCTTAAAGTGTCTTAGCCTTATTGCACTAACAAAGCTTGTCTCTTCCTTTTTTTCTTCCTTGCTGTAATTAGACATTAAGATAATGACAAATTAACCAAGAAGGACAATGTGCCACTTCCGTCTGCCCACTTATTTTTTTAATGTTGATTTTGTGAAACAATTATGTATGACAATGTGTTCTTCCTGAACAACAAACTTTTATACCCCATCCAATATGAAGACATAAATACTATATATTAAAAATAATTTGAGAACTATTCATTTAGGTCTGAACACCAGCTCTAGCCAACAAAATCTGTATTCACCTCCCGGCCACCTAAATTGACCCCTCCCCCCCAAACCCCCTATAGTCCCCAACCATTATAGCTTGGTGGCCCAGTGGATGGGGAGAGGGGAACTGGCCCGCCACTTGTGCAAGTTGAGCTGCACGTGCATTAACTGGCCCGTCCCTCATGCGGGCTGGTTCTGAATGGGCCATGGCCCGGTAATGAGCCGCAGACCAGGGTTTAGGGACCCTTGCCCTATAGGCTGATTTTTTTCCAAGACTCACACTAGCAGAAAGAAAACAGAAGCATGTTGCCAGGGCTAGAGTGGTTCATTCATACATTTAAATGTATTAAGTATTCAACTCTTGATGTACACTGAAACTCCTTAGAAGGGGGAAAAAAAACTTCTGTAGCTGTAGGTGGGCCATGCTGCTTTTCAACCTGTAATATTTATTTTATCACTCTGTGTTAGGCACCTTATGGACATGGGGCATGGTAAATGGTATTTATTATTTATGAGCTTTGTCAGCAGCAGTTAACCTGTATGCTCTGGATATGCAATTACTCCCAGTACAAGAGCAGCCTGGCATTTCAATGTTGATTGCTACACACAGAAAAAGCTTCATGCTTTGCTGAGCCTACATTTTCATTAAACTTTCCCCAGTTTACAAATGATTGTTTAAAGGGCTGAGGGTTTTATATGATGGCAGGTGTTGAGCACATTATAACACTGCCACAAGATTAAAAGTTACTACTTTGCTTTTGCACCAAATGTTTCGTATCACCATAAAAACCATAGTTTTATACTGCAGATGCTGGCTGAAAACACTATAAATCCTAATCATGTTAGGCTTTGTCCACTTGGACTTTTAATGCGCAAAACAGATGGTTAATTGTGACAAATTTACGGAGCCTTCCGATGACAACTTTTGTTTCATTAATGGGCAATATTTTATCTCCCTTTCATTTATTTTTGTAAATGACTGAAGACAATCCTCAGAAAGAGACAAAGAAGCAACTTGTGTTTTAACAGTGTGGACGGAGAGGTGGCTTCTCCTTCAGTAACTCCTTCAACTTCTCCCACAACTGAACACTCATGTTCATATTGCACTGTGATGCAAATTTCTAGAACCTCAGCTTCATCTATCCACCCATTCACTCAAATCGTGCACACAGGCTGCCTGTGAGATTACTCATAACAACTGTGAATGACGGACAGAGGAGTAGAAAACCAAAAGTAGAAACAAGACACTAAGCGAAGTATGACAAAAATTAGGAAGATAAACATTACACATTATCAGCTTTTTATGGATAAAGATCACAGACCAAGATAATCTGTTATTATTTATAGATTTGATCTAGTACAGGGGGGTCAAACCTGCAGCCCATGGGCCATATGCACCATGTGCTGGCCACGCCCACCTCGGTTTAGCGAAGGGGGAAAAAGTCACGATGTGTCACGTGACAACTGATGCCACAAGTTTGACCCCCTGATCTAGTATCACTAACTCCAGAACAACTTTTGGCAACTCATAATATAGTAAACAGTACAAAAATACAGTTTTAGAAAACCAATTTCATCTAAGAATTTCTGGAGTGATGGTGCCATTCATTAGAAAGTGGTCTATATTTTTTAATCAATGTGGATATAGGAGGACTTTAATGATGTGTTTGTTCAGAAAGCAACCTACGATTCCAAGGTTTATTCCCAACAGATGTTAAGAATATACTTAACTAGTATCAGGTAGACCTTAGTAATAATGACTGACCAAGCGATACATCTCAAAACTCTATTCTGTAAATACGTTAGCAAATTCTTTCAGCAATACAATTAATGCTTATTTATCCAGACTGAAGAAGTAGATGAAGTTTCTATTATCTTACATTGTAAAATATACTGATTCTGCTGTATCATAAATTTTGACTCCTTATACAGAGTACAAAAACAGAATACAATTTGAATAAATAAATAAATAGGAGTTTAAATCATGCTTAAATTCATGCTTGAATAGATTCACTTACTTATATTTAGTTTAATGTAATACAAAGCTACCTTTCCATCAGTTATTTTAACAGCGATTTCTCCTATGAAAGCATATTTAAGACTTTTAGTGTAGATACACTAAATGACAAATCTTGTCATTTGTCTATACATAATGTTTCACTATATACTATATTAAATTGTCACTTACCCAACGAAGATGAAATGCAAGCAACTGATTTGCTGCCATACTGCAGAGTAGAATGATATTGGTAAAGTATTCTCACGTAATCATCCTTACCCATTTGTACATGTTTAGACATTGATGAACCTCATAGTTACTGACAATAAAATGCCGTCTGTAATTATATGAGCTAAAATTCTATGATGAATGCCTAAATTACTCCATGAAACTCTAAATGGCATGCAACCTATAGTTTCCAGAAATATGCACCTTAAGAAAACTAAAATCTTTGCCAGCCTCATTCAACCTTTGAACTGGGTGAAAACTGGCCAAAGTACACCAACATATATTATAAACAAGTACCCATCAAATACGATTATATTCTTAGATTAATAGCAACATTCATTTGTGCTGTCATTCAGGAGAAAAAACTTTATTTGCAGTAGGAGTGGAAATAGGAGTCATTTTAATTTTGGTGCTCATTTCAGTTTGTTAAAAAAAGTGGATTAAAAGTTCAGTTAAGTACTGTATTTTTTCAGAGTATAAAACATACTTTTTTCCCTCCTAAAAGAATGTAACCCCGCCCACCTGCCAGCCCCCACTGTTCAGCCATCGCGCGTCTTCTTGGCTGCAGAGATTGCCACCGACAATGGCCCAATGTTTTTGGGCTTTGCACATCGCGATGTCAGCCTCCAAATGCTCCATTTGAGAGCCCTTCAAGGCTGCAGGGATCTCCAAAGCACATTGCTGCTGATCTCTGCCCAAAAACGTGAAGTGTTTGGAGGCTGAAAACGTGAAGGGCCGTGCCCAAAATGGCTACCCAGAACAGCTGCTGCCTTCTCTTACCCCTTCCGTGCTTTGGCTGCTTTTCTAATTGCTACTCACTCCGATGATCAGCTGGGCTTTAGAAGCTGTTTTTTAGCCCCAACCAGCCCCAACCTCAAAACCAGCAAGCAAACTAATGTGCTGAAGTTGCCCAGGCTAAGGAAGCTAGCCAGATGAATACCTGGTAGGCAGAATTTTTTCCCCCTATTTTCCTCCCCAAAAACTAAGGTGCGTCTTATACTCCGAAAAAGACAGTAAATAATGAAATTTACAGGCAATATGTTGGGCTGTCAAAATATGTAGCAGTAGCTTTCAAGTGGTAATATATAATTCAGGAATAAGTATTACTGTTGGGAAGTTGGCAAATGTATTCAACTGTCCTTCTTCTGAAACTTACCACTCTGAAACATCTGAGGAAGAGGACAGAAAGATCTGGCAAAGTAAGGAAAATAAACGGCATGCATCTGGAGCCAGGATTTGTATTAGAAGCAACTATTTTCATGGCCTTTTATTTAAAGGGGGGTGGGGGAGATCAGATCAGATTAAGGGTAATTTTCTTTTTCTTTCCTCTATCGCAACTATGAGTGAGACGTGGTGGTTAGAATGCCGTATTGCAGGCTAATTCTGCCACTGCCAGAAGTTCAGTCCTGACCAGCTCAAGGTTGACTCCTTCTGAGGTCACTAAAATGAGGACCCAGATTGTTGAAGGCAATATTTTGATCTTGTAAACCATCCAGAGAGTGCTATAAAGCATTGTGAGGAAGCACTTAGACTTAAAGTGCTATTGCAACTGACGAAGCAAGCATTTTTATTTTCATCCAATGTTCAATTTTTGTAGGAAATCCAGTGTCCCCCCCAATTAGTCTCCTTGCAAAGTTCTCAAGTTTAAATGGAATTTTCACAAATAAATCAGAAAGGATTTTTCTATAGAAATACTTCTAATACCAGAACAACTAGACACAAGAACAGTCTTTTTCTGAATGCCATCACTCTGCTAAACAAATAATTCCCTCAACACTGTCAAACTATTTACTAAGTCTGCACTACTATTAATCTTCTCATTGTTCCCATCTCCTTCCACTTATGACTGTATGACTGTAATTTTGGTGCTTGTATCCTTATAATTTATATTGATATTGTTTCCTGATTGCTTATTTGTACCCTATGACTATCATTAAGTGTTGTACCTTATGATTCTTGATGAACTTATTTTTTCTTTTATGTACATTGAGAGCATATGCACCAAGACAAATTCCTTGTGTATCCAATCACACTTGGCCAATAAAGAATTCTATTCTATTCTATTCTATTCTATTCTATTCTATTCTATTCTATTCTATTCTATTCTATTCTATTCTATTCTATTCTATTCTGCAAAAAAATTGTGAGATCTCACTGGACCACGTATGGCTTACACCTCTATATACTTTATTAAATAATATGAAGCCCAGTCTATCCTCTAGAGCTGGACAACTACCACTTCCAGACAAACATATGGTGACCAGAAAGAACATCCACAGGTAGTCCTCAACTTACAACCACAATTGAGCCCAAAATTTATGTTGTTAAATGTGACATTTGTTAAATAAGTTTTGCCCCATTTTTACAACGTTTCTTGTCACAGTTGCTAAGTGAATCACTGTAGTTGTTAAGTTAATAGCACAGTTGTTAAGTGAATCTGGCTTCCCCATTGACTTTGCTTGTCAGAAGGGTACAAAAGGTAATCACATGATCTTTGGACATTGCAACTGTCATAAATATGACTCAGTTGCCAAGCATCTGAATTTTGATCACGTGACATTTGTGTCTACAATGGCCGCAAGTGTGAAAAAGGGTTGTCACTTTTTTCAGTGCTTTGAACAGTCATTAAATGAACTGTTATAAGTTGAGGCCTACTTATAACTATATTCCCTACCTCCTGGAAAAAGTGTTTAATTCACTCAACATATAATCAATAGACTTGATATTCTGGGAAAATGATAACTGTGCTCCACGGGAAAATGATGAGAAGATTGAAACTAAACCTATTAAAGCTAATGTTGATTTTGTAAGAAATATCATTGATGTTGAGAATATAAGGGGTGTATTTCCTATTCATAAAAAAAAAGATCTTATTATATCCACTGCTAAGCATAATAAATCATGCAGTGACACATTTGCTATTCTGTGTCATATAAGCTAAAACCTGGACTTGGCTGTAAAAAAGAAATAATGATAGCAGTTTTCTGCCACTGAATGCTATTAGTTTACATTTTGTTCCCAGGAAATGTTAGAAATAAAATTTCTTTTAAAAGGTTAGGGTTGAGGTAAGTGCTATAAATACTGTATGTGAGAAGTGACTGCCCTATCAATCATTGAATTGAAGCCATCTAGGTCACTGAGTCCAACTACCTCCCTCACCAAACCCAATGCAGCTTCTATTTAAGCACTTCCAGGGAAGGGCAATCCACCTGTTGAATTGTTTTACTGAGCAATCAATTAGATTCTGCCTTAAATCATTATTTTGCATGTTGCACTCTGGCTGATGAGAAACAACTGACCTACTTTCATATGAAATCCCTTCAGATATTTGAAAATTGTTATCCTATTCCCCACACTCTGCTAAAATCACTGTTCACAAGACTTTATTTCTAGTGCCCTATTCAACCTCATTGTACTTCACTGAACCTTCTTGTGGTATATCTAAAACACAGATATGCCCAGAACTGGAGACAATATTTGAAATGAGACACAATAATAAAAGTTTAACTATTGCTTCCTGTGGTTTAGTACCTATATTTTTGCTGATGCATTCTAAAATTACATTTGCTCTCTTTGACATATAAATGAATCAGCAGTGTGAATTAGCAATCGGCTACTTTAGCACATTTTTTCACAAAGATTATTATATTTCATTATTTTCAGACCATTTTTTCTTTCCAGACTGATTTGAATTTGTTTTTGTTAGTGATCCCACTCAATATTTTGTCATCTGTGAATCTGGTAGGATCCCACCTCTTGGTTCAAGTCTTTAGTAAAAATATTGAAAAATAGTTGACTCTGAAGCAGCAGGTTCTGGAGAATCGGTAGCGGAAATTTTGAATAGTTCAGAAAACCGGCAAATACCACCTCTGGCTGGTCCCAGAGTGGGGTGGGAATGGGGATTTTGCAGTATCCTTCCACTGGAGTGGGGTGGAAATGGAGATTTTGCAGTATCCTTCCCCTGCCACGCCCACCAGGCCACGCCCACCAAACCACACCACGCCCACTAAGCCAAGCCCACAGAACCGATAGTAAAAAAGTTTGAATTTCACCACTGCTCTGAAGTAAATTTGTGGTATTCAACTAAAATACTTTCTTCCTATTAGATAAAGACACTTGTGGAGTACAATCTTTGAGCCAGCTATGTATCCATTTAATTGTCAAGCTATCCCAGTCACATTTAACTAGGTTATTACATAATACTGAATGAAAATTATTCCATGTTTACAGCATTCCCACAGTTTATCAAGGGAATTGTCCTATTAAAAAATTAAATCAGTCTAATAACTTGTTTTTTCCAAATTCATGCTGACTCCTGCTATCTATTACATTATTTTCAGGTGTTTATACAGCAATTGCTAGAACTGTCAGCAATATCAGTGACGGTGGTTTCCCCGTTTGGAAAAAAAAAGTATTTTCCTTACCCACTTACCTGGTCCTCTACCTGTCCTTCAGGACCTCTACAGGTCCTGTAGATAAATGAATGATTCATGAAATAAATAAGATAAATGAGATTCATAAGATAAATGAAATAAATGATTCAACCACAGTCCCAACAAGTTATTTCAGTATCCTGGAATGCAGTTATTTAGTCTGAAGACTAAATACTCAAAGAAACAGTATTTTTGTGAATGTCAGGTTTCATTTCTGCCTTTCCCAAGTATCTGATTTAATACAGGTTGTCCTTTCTGTATGCAATTCCATCATGTATTGATTAAACAGTCTAGCTTTGAATTTGTAAATAGAATAGTTTCATATTTGTTCATTGAGAATGTAATTGTGATGTGCTTTTTAACATTTTTGTTATACGCTAAATAAACAAACAAGTTCTTGACTTATGACGGGTTATTTAGCAACTGTTCGAAGTTTTGACAGGACTGCCAAAAGCTACTTACAACTCAGATTTTAAGTTCTGGTTGCTGCCCCCTTCCCCACGGCCCACATTTGCAGCCATTTGGAGCATCCCATGGCCATAATTTATAACATTTTCTGCTGGTTTCTAGCAATAAATGCCCATTGTGCAGTTAAAGCCATGTCATTTGCTTTATAAATGTCATATTCACTTAATGGCTGCTGCAAAAGAGGCCATAAAAGTGGCCGCAATCTCATAATATACCACTTAACAACCAGCATGATTTATAACCATTATTCTAGGCTCAAGTGTGGTGGTATCTGTATTTACTCTCTTGTGGGAGAACAGAGACCAAATACTATAGGACAGGGGTGTCAAACTGGCAGCCCACGGGCCGGATGTGTCATGTGCAGGCCACAGCCACCCTAGCTCCGTGAAGGGGAAAATGTTGCAATATGTCACGTGATGGCAACGTGATGTCGCGAGTTTGACACTCGTGCTATAGGACCTATATGGCTCTTACTGAAATATCAAAATTCAGATGCTTGGCAACTGGTTCATACTTATGACTGTTGCTGTGTACCAAATCATGTGATCCCCTTTTGCAACCTTTGACCAGCAAAATTAATGGGGAAGCCGGATTCACTTAACAACCTTGTTACTTATCAACTGTTATCAAGTGATAACAACTGTGGCGAGAAAGGTGGTAAAATGGGGCAAAACTCACTTAACAACAGAAATTTTGGGCTCAATTGTGGTCATAAGTTGAGGATTACCTGTATATCCCTGCATTTAACCATAATATTATAGTTATCCAGAGTTTAGTTACATCGGGAAAAGTGAGGACAAGGCTTTGCAATGGTGGCCAGCAGATAAGCAGCTTCCTTAAAATTCAGTACCAAATATCACTTTGGTAAAAGTGAGGAAATCTGCCCTCCCTGTGTTTGCCCAACAAAAGGTTGACACATAATAATTCTTCACCTAAATAAAAATAAACAGCCCACCTTTGCAGCAGCAATAAAGAATTCAGAGAATTGCTATCACTTTAAGCAAAACTAAGAATAATGTAGGCTCAAGTTGTAGCCTTTCCTTTTTTGCCTATCATTTATACTTTTGGTTCAGTGGTTTTGTTATTTCAAAACAGGTTTTATGCAGCCCTGTCATGAGGCAAAACAAAGCAGCTCCTGTAACATCTGCTTATTAAATACCACATGCCTAAGCTGAGAGGAAAATGTATAAAATCACTGATGTTCAGCCAAATAGGAAGGGCTAAGTTGCATTTATACTGTTGCCCAGTATCTCTTCTTTGGCCTTTACCTTGCAATGTTAGGCAGAATTTCTTGGCAGGCACAATTACTGCATCCAGCAGAATTTATCTCCTAATAAAACATTCCTGACCATGCCAAAATCATAGCAACCAAGTACAGATCCAAGCACCAGGGCTAAAGCACATTTTTAAAATGTATCTGATTGAATTAATGCAGAACTCTCCTCCATTTAGGATTTTTTTTTTCCTAGTAGGGGCTCAAGTTAAATTAATATGGCATTAATGTTCATTAAGATGTCAGTACAGAGATTTGTTTCATTCAGATTTAGTTTTGATGAGCCAGTGGACCTCTAAATGCAAAGATCCTATTATTTAAAATATTTAATAAAAGGCAGCCATGGGCCTATTATTAAATTCACGAGAAATTTGACCTGTGACAGATGCAACATTTTCTAGTCAGCACAGCCTTTAAATCTCACTGTGAAACTTCTGAAAATTGGACATAATGAAAGCTTGCCACCAGGTAGTTATTAACCAAGGTAAGTTGGCTTGTTCCAATATATTCGTCTATCAGAGAAAAGTACTTGGGTTCAAAAATCAAAGCTAACCTATAATATAGTTCCTTTGTATATTATTTGAATTCATCCCTTTTAGACTTTAAATGACACAGTTTAGCACAATGTCCGATTCTAGTTTTGAGGATGCCCTCAGCACAGGGCCTTATTTTTCTTTTTAAATGTCCTGTATGTTTTTGTTTCT
Organism: Pantherophis guttatus; assembly: GCF_059756535.1. Taxonomy (NCBI): domain Eukaryota; kingdom Metazoa; phylum Chordata; class Lepidosauria; order Squamata; family Colubridae; genus Pantherophis; species Pantherophis guttatus. The sequence continues at coordinate 23,766,678 of NC_142068.1, forward strand.
TTTGTTTATTCCTTTGTGTAATTTTTTTTTTGTATTTAACTCATTAATAAATAAATAAAATAGAAATGTACTACAGTGAGTCCCCAACTTGCAACAGTCCTTTTAATGACCGTTTAAAGTTACAACGGCACTGAAAAAAGTGACCTGTGACTGTTTTTCACATTTGCAACCGCTGCAGCGTCCCCATGGTCACGTGTTCAAAATTCAGATGCTTGGCACCTGACTCATATTTATGATGATTGCAGTGTCCTGGGGTCATGTGATCATCCTTTGCAACCTTCTCACAAGCAAAGTCAATGGCGAAGCCAGATTCACTTAACAACTGTGTTACCAGCTTGACAGCTGCAGGGATTCACTTAACAACTGTGGCAAGGAAGGTTGTAAAATGGAGCAAGTTTCACTTAACAAATGCCTCACTTAGCAACAGATATTTGGGGTTGTATTGAAGTCCTAAATCGAGGAATACTTGTACCGCAATCTAGCACTGCAATCTGGTGCTGCAATCAGTATTAGATATTTGAGTTAGGGCTGACATCATATTTCCACTGCGCCATTAGTAAAGACAATGTAGGTACCTGTGTTTTCTCGAAAATAAGACCCTGTCTGATATTTTTTGCCACAAAAAAGACACCAGGTCTTATTTTTGGAGGGGGATGTAGTCTACTGACTCACCTCACTTGTGCGCGTTGCCCCCAGCCTCTTTTTCAATATCAGGGAACTTCAGGAACTTCTTCATCTGGTAAAGCCCGCAAGGCTTTCCTCAAGGCCTCTGTAGTCGATAATAGAGCTCCGGATCAATCTGGAGCTCTGTTATCGGCTACAGACGCCTTCAGGAAAGCCTTGCCGACTGCAGAAAAAATGGGCCAAGGTGTGTAAGGCCTTGCTGCAACTATCAAGCTATCAAAAATCAAGCTAGGACTTACTTTCTGATAGGTCATATTTTTGGGGAAACACAGTAGTCCTACAACTCTAATGGAACCTGGAATTTTCATCGTTACTCAGAATAGATGGGACATCCATGGGATCTACCCAATTTTCTGACCTTTTTTGCTGGGATCGTTAAGCAAATGCCCCAGTCGTAAAGTAAATGTTGCGGTTGTTAAGTGAGTCAGTGCATTACTATGGGTGGTTTTTGCTGAGAACCATCCAAAAAGGTCAATTTCCAGCAGAAAACATTGTAAATCATGTCACATGACTACGAAATGCTGCAACCAGCCGTAGAGGCGAGCTAGTTGCCAAGGGACCAAGATGCAGTCACGTGATCACGGAGAGGGGCGGTGTTTTGCTGTAATAAACACTTCTTGTGTTGTGTAATCAACACAACAACTTTGTCCTTTTCACCCCTAAATTTAAACGTTATCATTGCAAGCACTATAGAATGAAATTTGATTTCCAGAACCTAAAAAATTAGATGCAATCTTTGTGTCTATAACACACTGATCGCAACTTTTTCCTCTGAGCCGTCTATTTGCTCCTGGAGCCCCTCAGATTCTCAACCAATCACACCTTTTCTTTATCTTCCAAGTCAGACAAAGAATCTTGCAGCAATCTTTTGCCTTCTTAATGTTTTCTTTTCCTGAATTTCCTCCCACTTCTTCTCTGCCTCAAGCCTTTTTGCAAATATTTTTGGAAAGTTTCCAGCATTTCTTCTCACCTCAGCCCTGTATGAGTCTAGACATATTGCTCTGAAACACTTCAGGGATTTAAAAATACCCACTTCAGCATTCATGAATCCCTGTTTTCTGACAACTTCTCAATATCCAAGATGTTTCTGAAGCTGGCTGTGTTATCACAAGGCAAGACATTTCAATTCTTACATTGTTGATTTAAAGCCATTCCTGTTCTATCAAATACTTTATGAATTATATTGCATAATATTTTTGGATTATAATCCTGCTAACTGCACCTTTATAGAACCTGGTCGTACCATGACAGAAATAAACACTATAATTTTTTTTGACAAAACAGATATTTATACCTTTACATCCATTCTGTTATTATGGTTTTTGATTATGACACATTTAAGTACCTAAAACATTGCAGTAATACCACTGACAATAATTTTTATTGCCATAACTGTAAAACACGAAGGGAATAAATTTATCACCAGAAAAAAATGTTATAAAAATTCAAACTTATTAGCAGGAAGCCCGTGGGGCCCTTTCACTGACTAGCATCTCATTCAAAAGGAAATCAAATCTCTCTTTACACAGGAATAACACAATATAATAAAATGTTTGTTTCAGTGAAAATAAAATAAAATCTCTGTTGCACTTGAGTATTAAGACTGTGAATTACATCTTGTCTTAATCAAAGAAAATCTCAGTGTGGCCTTTAACATGACAAGATTGAGAAGTTGAACCTGGGTCTACTCAATCCTGGTCCAGTACTGTAACCTCTTTTGGTCCTCAATATGGAGTTGAGATGGATGGGAGCTGTAATACAAAGCATTCGGAGCACATTAAGTAGGTCTTCAAGAGAGACACATTTTTCAGCAATTCTAGTGCAAAGTTCTGCCCAGTTTTCTTGCCAGCTGCAATCCAGCTGTGATGGAATGTTGTCTGGATTCCCAGGAGGGAGAGGATGCATTCCAGAGGAGCAAGAGACATCACAGTTTTGATAGTTTGTGTGAGAGAAAGAGGGGGAAGTCAGCTCCTCCTTAATAGTTCCCAAAGTATGTTTTATGTGGTATAAGTCAGGGGTGGGATTCTACTAGCTCGGACCGGTTTGGGCATACCGGTAGTGCCGATCAGCTGGGAGCGAACCGGTTTGCTCCTATGATCAGGTTGGCCTGCCCACCCACCCCTGCGCTTTACTTATATTTTTCTTCTCAGCTGATTGGCGCGGCAGAACAGATTGTCGCACCTCAGCTGTGTTACTCCCAAGTAGTAACACAGAAGGTTAGTATTTGTAAAATTGTGCACGCGTCCAAGGCGCACATTAGGAGCGCACACGCGATCACCGAACCAGTTGTTATACCAGCAGCAGCGCACCACTGGTATACGTAATGTGCTTTAGTTTGTCAAAATTTATATCTGTAGCTGAGAAACAATAAAGAAAACTGCCTCAACATGTCCTTTGTTGGTTTTTGGAGCCTGACAAATGCTGCCACCAGAGCCACAAGGCCTCAGTGCACTTCACTGGATTAGAGGTGAGCCATGTCATTCCCAAACTAATTCTATGTATCAGAGGCTGGGGGAAAAAAACCAAACCTCTTGCAGGTTTAAAAATGAATTTACTATAAAGTGAAACAAGCAAGTTGGATACTTCTCAAGGAAAAAAAACACACACACATTCCACAAATAGAACTCATTTCCTAAGGAAGTCTGACAAGAAAGCCACTTCTCTCTGTTCATCGAAGCATGCCTTGCCATGTTTTTACTTAAGAAATTATATTTAACTTGTAAGTGCTGGTGTGATTTTTCAGCAAGGTAAGATTTTGTAACTTGAGTAAAATTTTTAAGTAAACAATGAGTACAAATGTATCCAATAAAGTAAGGTAAAGGTAAAGGTTCCCCTTGCACATATGTGCTAGTCGTTCCCAACTCTAGGGAGCGGTGCCCATCTCCGTTTCAAAGCCGAAGAGCCAGTGCTGTCCGGAGAAGTCTCCATGGTCATGTGGCCGGCATGACTAAAGGCCAAAGGTGCATGAAACGCTTTTATCTTCCCACCAAAGGGGGTCCCTATTTTTCTATTTGCATTTTTTATGTGCTTTCGAACTGCTAGGTTGGCAGAAGCTGGGACAAGTAACGGGAGCTCACCCCGTTATGCGGCACTAGGGATTCGAACCGCTGAACTGCCAACCTTTCGATCAACAAGCTCAGCGTCTTACCCATTGATCCACTCCATCTACTCCTGACCTATATTTGAAGTTCTGATGATCACCTCCCCCACCAACACTCTGAGCTCTTGGAAACCGGGCCGCAGTTACAATTGTTGGCAGCATCCTGTGGTCAACTGACTGCATTTTATGACATTTTGCTCAAACTGGCATTTACTTCCAGTTTCCAGCCAAACTGTGTTCATAATGGACCATTGGTTTGTTTAATGACCATAGTGGCCACTTCATGACTGCAGGGGATACTTAACCAGTACAAAGAGTTGGAAAACTATGTTGGTGATGGTTTTATGACTGTCATGACTTACGACCGTGAGGAGCAGACTCCACTGCGATCCTAAGTTGGGGACTGCCTGTACATACTTTGGTTTGTTCATAAAACTCATAAATATATGAACAATTACGTCTGCTCATCATTCAAGCACTTTCTCTTTCCTTCCTCCAAGGTTTTAAAATTACTATTGTTATATCAAGTTCACGTATGCCAATGAGAGAAAATTTATTACAGACTGATTTGCTAGGCAATATAACTTTTTCTCAAAGAAAAAAAAAATTATATCCAGGCCATCCAGTGACTGGCACTTTGGTGCACTGAATCTCTAGCTCAGTTTAAAAAGAGAGTTAGCCAGATTGCTACAATCATTGCATGCTAATTAGAGATGAAATGCAACTGAAGCATTTACAGATTTTGTTTACAAAAATATTCTTATGAAAAGTTGTTTACAAGGCCTAGGCTCAGTAATTACAGTTATTGTGGCTGATTATGGTACCAAAATATGAAGCAGCCACGCACAAATAACAAAATCAAAATTAAAGGTGTAAAATTTAAATGAAGCAATTTTTACCCCTCCAATGTCAGTATAACATTTGTTAATTAAGGTTTGTGGAAAGAAGTTGGAACAAATGTGAGGGTCTATAGATTTAGCAGCTTCAGTACATTGAAAAAAACTCTCTACCATGCTAGACCAACTAATGAAAACAGGAGAGAAATACAAGTGTTCCATCATGACAGATCTACCATTCATAAATTCCTCCTCCAGGTGATTTATGTGCTGCAGCTGAACAAAAAACAAAATAAAAAAAAACCCTTGTCCTCCAGACTAGAGCTGGATGCTACATTGTTGTAGAAGAAGCAGATTAAGTGGTGACAGGAATCTTCCAGCAGAAGCCATACAGCTGGAAAAAGTATCAAATTCACATGTATCGGACCAAAGAAAATAATAAGCATAACCGAAGATGTGATTTTCTGTTTATGCCCATGGCTGGCGCTTCCTTTTATGATTTATGATTTTATGATTTAACATTAGTATATATGCAAAAGGTCAAATCTTATATAAAATCTTACATAAGTGTCCATAACTTTATTACAATCCAGCACCTACAAAATGATCAAAGTATTATTTTGAAGGATATTTTAAGTGTTTCAATGGATTCATATATCCATTCATTTCTAATTCCTCTTGGCCAATACTCCAAAAGCATTATTGCAATGAAAGAAGGGAGGGTCTCATTTTAAATTTGAACCAGGAATTTGTCAAAATTCAAATCATTGTGATGCCAGAGCCTCCCCTTGAGCATGACAATGGATCCCTCTATAAATGCAAACACACACTCTTGAGCTTAACAGTAGAGGATTCAAGGACAAGGGAGAGATAGGTAAGCTCTGTTACTGCAAATCTAATCAAAAGGAGGACCTGCTATTTCAGAATCTAGGAATGTAACCATATGTACATTATATATCATCTCCAGTGTTTAAAACCCTCATTATTTATTTATTACATTTATAACCTGCCTGACTTGTTCATGATTATGAGTAGGATGCAATATGAAGCAATTGAAAAGAATAAAATGCAAATAGTGAAAAATGAACATGTGCAAACACAATAACAAAATCTGGCAAAGCAATTGTCCCACAAGGAGTCCGCATAAGCAGCGGTGAAATCCAGCCAGATCTATCTGACTCTTGCGAACTGGCAGTGCCGGCAGCGGGATGCTCTGCCCACACGCCGGGATGTCATTACGTCCTTTTTTGACCCTCTGTGCATGTGCAGAAGAGGCGCACACGCTCACATTCCCGAACCGGTAGTGAAAGTAAGTGCATTTAACTGCTGCACCTAAAGTCTGGAGACTCAGGTTTTGAAGGCTTGTTTAAATAAGGTCAGGATAGGGGCCAAATAGATCTATGATGAGATACTGCTTTATCCCCTCACTGTTTAACTGATGGCTCCGAGAGTATGCTGATTCTGCTGGATCATATGATATTGGCAGAAACTATAAAGATAGACAGTCCTTTAGATAATCAGACCCTATACCATGAAATGCTTTATAAATTATAACCAGCACATCAAATTGTACCCAGAAGCTCACAAAGCAGAGGTATCACATGGGCATAGTGAAGAATAACTATTAGGGCTGCTGCATTTGGGATCATTCTGGATCTGCCTACTGCACATTGCAATAGTCCAAATGACCAAAGGTAAGTAACCATTTTAAGGTCCTCCTTGTCCAAATATAGGGGCAATTGGCACACTGAACGCCTTTAAATTTGTGTAAAAGCCTCCCTGGCCAAATTGTCCCGGAATGGGACAATTTGCCATGGCCAACTTGCCATAGGGCTGTGATGACAAACCTATGGCTCACGTGCCAGAGGTGGCATGCAGTGCCCTCTCTGATGACATGTGAGCAGTCACCCCAGTTCAGCTCTGCTGCGCATGCGTGCGCACCTCCCACCAGCCAGCTGGTCTTTGGGTGTCTGCCGTGCATGTGTGGGGGGGCGGGGTGTTGCGTGGGGGGTGCACGCATGCATGGGGGGTGGGGCACGTGTGGGGGGCATGCGTGAGGCCCATGCTGAGTTGCCTGATCGGCAAAGAGGCATTTTTTAAAAAGCCTCTCTGACGATCCCAGCTGAGTTGCCTGATCGGCAGAGGCTTTTCAAAGCATTAGAAAAAATGCTTTGAAAAGTTTTTTTAAAAAAAGTTGGCCATGCCCACCCAGTCACATTACCCCCCCCCCCACACCAAGCCATGCCCACAGAACCGGTAGTAACAAATTTTACATTTCACCCCTGGTGTAACTCTTGTCCCATGGCGAGTTGTTCCGTGCAAGGTTGGCCATGGTGAATTGTCTTGTGGTGAGTTGGCTGTAACGAGTTGTCATAGACCCGCCACAGCTGCCACCTGTTCTTGGAGTAGCAATTGTGGCCCCCAAATCACACACCATCCTGAAGAGTGAAGAGCAACTGCCTTTAGTATTAAAGATTAAATATCTCCAGCCCTGGATGGTTTAAGAGGCCTGAGCCTTTTCTATTCCAACTAGTTCCAGATACTGACACAAAGCCTTGGAAGCATCACCTGGTTATCTGCATCTTTATGTCTCACTTTTAAGTAGTAATTGACTTTATTTCCACATGTTTCTCAGCCTTGGATGCTGATCTGCACAGTGTTCTGAAAACAGTTTTCCTATCAGTCCAACCTCCCCACTTCCAACTCCCATGCATGATGGAGAGAGATAGAAGCGCTCATAAAAAGATATTGTGATGATACACAAGCCACTATCTGGCTTCATTCATCACATTAAGCAATACGTAGCTTTATATAGTTTTGGCTTAGTATGTTCTGGGATCCAGCAATGTAGTTTGAATGCCTTTCCTTAGCACAATGTGTTAAGTCAGTTCTGAGTTTCTTTAGCTTTGACATTATTAAAGAACCAGAATAAACAAATAAATAAGTTATTTCAGATGAAGTGTGAAATAGAGGCTAATCATTTAAGTACAGTGAGTAATGGCAGTACAATTCATTAGTCTTTTATTGATGCTATTGGGTGGGAATACCAATAGGAAATATAAAAATCAAGCAATAAGTCAACATAATGGAGCTTGACAAGCAACCAAAAGGTACGGATAATAAACAGGAAGAACCAAATCTTATTTGGACTGTCATAAAGTATTTAGCTGAAGAACAATCCGAAGTTACATATCAACAGCATTGGTAATGGTTTCATCAGCATCTGTTTTAAACAGAGTTATTTCTGAATATATTTATGAAAGTTTATTTTATACTGGCATCACTGGACCCTCCAAAGTTTCCAGAAAAAATATATAGTTGAAATAGAGTCTAGATAAACTGAAAACTCCTTGCTGCTCCTTGAAAGGAGTACACTAGGATGCTAATGTTATCAGATGTATATACCACATTTCATTCAGGAACTCAAATGATGTATTTTGGCCAATATATCGTGAAATACACTAGGTCTGTGATGGCGAACCTATGGCTCGTGTGCCAGAGGTGGCACACAGAGCCCTCTCTTCTGGCACGCATGCCATCGCCCCAGGTCAGAATTCTGTGGCTTTTCTTTCGTGAGCTTCTGCTTCCCTGAAAATAACGAAACGGAAGCTCATGAAAGAAAAAGATCTTACCTGTTGCCGCGCTGCCGGTGTTGGGATGCCCTGCCTCCCACCGGCCAACTGGTCTTTGCATGCACACCAGGGGTGGGTTCTAAAATTTTTTACTACTGTGGGCGTGGCTTATTTTGTGGTCGTGGCTTGATGGTCATGTGACAATTTTTTAGGATTTAGCAGAGGTACTGGTCTACCAGGCTTTTAACTGCTTGCAGAGCTGTATCGGTCTATTCATTTATTTTTGGAGGCACTGGTCTACCCATTTATTTTTGGAGGCACCGGTCTACTCATTTGTTTTCTTTAAACACTGATCAGCTGTAGGGCGGCCCTTTGAAGCACCGCGGCAAGAATTTAAATAGTTTTTTTCCTCTAGCCAATCAGCTGGGACTCAGGAGCCAACAATAGATTGGGGGTGGGGCCAAATAAAAGGTAAGAATAATGCAGGGGGGTGCGGGGAGCAGAACCGGTTCGGTGACAACATATAGTCACTGCTACCAGCTCGGCGGAACGGGCGGAACCCACCACTGATGCACACATGTCAGTGTATGCGCACATGCATGTCCGTATGTTTGCACATGTTCATGCATGTGTGCACCTTTCAGTTTGGGCATGCCCGCGTGCATAGTTTGGCCACTCGGTGCCTAAAAGGTTCACCATCACTGCTCTAGATTAAACATCAGAGTGGTGGTGAATACATTACACACACTGTCAGATATAGCCTTAGTTTCATAGCAAGATAGAATGAATGAAGAGGAGGATATTTGGCCCAACTGTTTGCCCAGTCCAGACTTAGAACAATGGTCATGTGAACTTAGGCTAGCAATTAATCCTCAGTAGATACCACTGTGAATAACACTGTCTGCTGTGATGGAAATTGGCATTCAGCAAAATCTGGGAGCCTACTTACTGCCTATTTTCTGTCTTAACTCAATGTTTGGCATTCATTATTTGGAAATATACTAACACAAAAATTCAATTTGACTAAATCAGGGTTGTCAAACTCTCGGCCCCCAAGAGTTTGCGAGCCGGATGCATCACATGCTGGCCATGTCCACCCGTTTTAGCAAAGGGAGAAAAAGTTGCGATACGTCATGGGACATGTCGTCACAGGTTTGACACCCCTGGACTATATAAAGCTAGTTCTCAAGTTAGGACCCTAATTGAGCTTGGAATTACAGTTGTAAGTAGTGCAGATTGTTAAGAGTGGTGCAGTGGCCTAGAGTGAAGACGATCGCCTCCCACTTGGAAGATTGAGAGTTCAATCCTAGACAATGAAAGATGTTTCTCTATCAGGGCACAAAGAGAAAATATCTACTGCGAACTCTGCATAGGCATCAGGAAGAGCATCCGGACAGTAAATGCTCAACTCCAGTCAGTTGCCCAGACTCCACCCCGATAAAAAGGGATTACAGGATCGCAAAAAAGAAGAAAAGTAGGCTGTTAAGGGTTAGGGTTAAGGTTAGGTTTTCAAAGAAGAAACATTAATAGGAAACTAGACAATCCATGATCTGTTGAGTCATTGTTTCAGAGATTTTTCCTTACCTAAACTGATAATATGAATGACTATGTGTAGGGAAAAAAAGCAATGAGAATGGGAGCTAGTTCCAACTTCCTGCCAGTTTCTGCATTTTACTTGCTTGTGGGAAGCTGGCAGAAATCATTGGAAATGGCAATCATGTGTCCGCATGTTGATTGTGGCAATGTGGTGACTCTGCAGAGGCCACAACTTTTCCAATATCACGGGTCTGAAGTTCCTTGAAATTTCAATCATACAGGTACTGGTTTTGGGTGGCATTCTTTAACTTAGCCCATCTGAGGTATCTTGATTCAAAAAGTGTTATCCTATGATGCGCCATTTCATCCAATTTAAGGTTATAGACTAGGAGAGTTTTAGTAGTATATCGATCCATTAAAGTCACGAGAAGACCATCAGCAAGTTGTAAACTTCTAAAAAAAACCTTGGGAAATCATTTAAGCTTGGAAGTAAAACTATAGTCTTCAAGTCAAATTACCACATTTAATTTAATTTTATTACGAGTGTTTGTAATTCATTGTGCAGTTCCACTGCATCATTTAAGTAAGTTTCAGAGTGCCACATTTTAGAAAATATATTTACAGATTTATAAAAATGAAAATACATTAATGCTTGTTGACAGGCAAAGCAGATTGACTGAGATATAATTTAACTAGAGGGTTAGGAAACATGAATTGGGCATCTTCTCACAAGTCATTACCAAACACCTGCTAAGCTAAAAGATCTACAAAAGTGAAAAAACAAAAAAACCCAGATATCTGTCCACAGAGCAGGCACTAGAGAGATTTTTGAAGCCTAAAACAAGCTTCTTTGCTTTAGAGAACAATGTCAGACTTTTCTGTCCCAGCAAGAAACAAAGCTGGACGTTTCAGCTATCTCTCTTGATTTCTTATCTACAGGCAACATACTCCTTCTGAAAATCACAAATTGTCTCCAAAAGTATAGCTTATTTAAAATGCAGTGTCATCAGCATCTCTGTTGAATCTAATATTATTGAAGTTATAAATGCTGGGATAATAGCACTTTATTATTGGACTTTGCATCTGATCTGTTTTTACAGAAATTTTTTTAGATAATAATAATAATTTTAAAAAACCTTGAAAGAAAGCTTTCTCCCTTTAAATCTAGTGAAGATCGTGTCTTCCATTTCTATTCAGTATTTATAGATAATGTGTTCTGAATGCAAAGGGAAAAGGGCAATTAAAACAGACTCTGATATGGAACAGATCTTCACTGGCTCTGTCCATCAGGGAAGACACCATACAAAGTCCCCTTCCCTTTGCCCTTCTCTTGCTGGAAGCAGCAATGCCAATTATGCTGAAAAAATGAAGTTACTTATCATGCCCTAAAGTCAAAGTGTTACACCCAATCTCCAAGAGCTGAAGGCCCTAGATTTTCAAGTCACATCCCAAGGCAAAAGTGATGCAATGTTAGCAGAGCTATTAACTAGATTAAACAAGGCATATTTTTTTTGCAGAACAAAGCACATGTTAAAAAAAATAGACATTCTAAACTACCCAAGTCTGCAAGTTCTGCTGTACCTTTAGAAAGGAAGAGCAGAGAAACATGCATTAAATAGCACGAACCCTTTCACTAGGGCAAATTCACAATGAGACATGCACCAGCTGGCTAAGATTCCTGCTTACATTTCCCCCTCCTTCTCCTCCCGCTCTTAAGGCCACCCACATGTCTGGCTTTTCTGAATGCAGCCAGGTGTTCTTCTGATAAGGAACAGGAAGTAGTTCAGGACCACCCTCCCAGCCCTATCTTCCCTTCCCCACAGAAAAGGTCAGCCACCAAAGCCCCTAATCCTCAAGGCCAAGACAGGCCAATCAACCAACTCCTTCCCTCTCGCAGAACAAAAGGGACAAGGGATAACACTTGACTCTTTCCTTTCTCAATCTGAAGCCAAGGGAGCCATTCTCCCACTCTACAGAACACACCAATGCACACGAGGTCCGGTTTCTTGTAAGCCCACATACCAGGACATATTTGGAGGGAGAAAAGGAAGCAACCAGCCATCCCAATCTAAGTAATCACAGCTGCCCTTTGGAAATTACCTTCTATGGGAAAAAAAACATAATCATCCAATGCCCTCCCTCGCATGGGAAATGACTCACCCTCCGGTCTCCTTAAGTAGCAGCAATTCCACTAACATTAACACTTTAATTCTCATCGCTGTTACTCTGAACATGTAAAAAAAAAAAAAAGCAAGGAAGAAAGGAAAGAGCCCAACTTACAGAGGTGTAGTTGCTCTTCTGGTTCCGAAGCTCCTGTTCTTGGAACTGCAACCCCGCCAGATGTTTCTCCAGTGCTTCCCAGTCCATAGTGGGCAGCGGAGGCTCCTGCTCTTTCAAGGCATCCCCTCCAAAGGAGTTCTCCATGGGGCGGAAGGAAAGCAAAGGACCTCCCTGCTGAGCTCTCTGGTGGCAGGGGGCTTTGCTGTAGCCCCCACCCCCTTTGTGTCCAGTCCGGTGGCTGGACGGCACCATGTTGGCATTGTGCCTAAGGTCCAGCAGGTGACGATGAGGCTGGAGAGGATGAGGAGGGGGGATAGTGCTGGGAGCTGGGGGGGGCATGGTGACAGTGGGGAGGGTGAGGCAGGTACTCCTCACCTCCACCAGCTCTTGGGTTAAACTCCTCCTGGTAGGGGTGGTTTTGGCATGGCAGCGGGCAGAGTCCCCATCCTCCTTCCACACATCAATCACTTTCCTCTCGGTGGACTCCTGGAAGTCGTCCTCCTCCTCCTCCTCTTCGTCGACCTCCTCCCCCTCTCTTCCTCTTTTTTCTTCCTCCTCCTCTTCCTCCTCCTCCTCTGAGTCCTCCAAAGCAGCCAAATCCAGGCTGGTCGGCGACGGGGAAGATTTGCATTCCGAGCAAGGAGTCACTTTGCTGGAACTGGACTCGGAGCTGGAGCGGCTGCTGCAGGGGTCGCTCCCTAGATCCATGCCATCCTGGAGAAGGAAAACGAGAGCGAGACCAAGAGCATTATAGATAGATGGGGAGGGAAGGAGGGAGCGGGATGGAGAGACACAAGAGCAAAGACAGACTTCTTTTTGTGCTCGGCGGCAGCAGCTGCTTCCCCCGCTCCAGAAGTAACCAACCCCACCAGGCACAGTTCAGCACCAGGCGCTCCAGATGCTGCCGGGAGTCTTAATGGAAAGGAAGGGGGGGGCAGAGGAGAGGGAAGGGCAGGAAAGGCGGAGAGGGGGGGGGCGCCCCCGTCACTTCCCAAAGTTTCCTGCAAAGCCCTCACCCACCCAGGCACGGGGACACTTTTCCAGGCAGGAGACGGGAAATCTCCCCCCCCCACCAACCCCCACCCCACGGGAGAAAAGGGATGGATGGCTTTGCTGCCCCCCCACCCCCCCCCACCCCACCTAGACACTCAACGGGCACAGCCGCCCAGATGCTTCTGATAACATCGCCCGGCGTTGCATCGGGGCAGTTGGAAACGGTGGAGGCGGCGAGAAACACAAACGCCACCAACAGTTTCCCGCAACCGGCACCGGAAACTTCCCGGCTCCTTCGCGTCCAGTTGCGAAGAAGAATCAGAAGAAGGGAAAAGAGAGAAAAAGAAAAAAAAAAAAAAGCTACGCCGGTAGCACTGAAAAGAAAAAGGAAGCGGGCGGAGAAGGAAGGGAGGGGGGGGGAGGAGAGTGGAAGAGCCGGAGAGCCCGTCCCCACGTAAACGGCGTAAAAAGAGGGGGGGAAAAAAGTCAATGAGAAAACATCGCCCCCTGCGGTATCGCCCGAGAGAGAGAGAGAGAGAGAGAGAGAGAGAGAGACCTGCCGGGAGAAACTGCAGGCTTCACGCAGAGGCAGGGAAGCGAGGGAGGTGCGTCGGGCTTGGCGGGTCGGTTTAATTGCTCTCCCCCCTCCCTCCCTGCAAATTCCAGAAGGCCGCGCATTGTCGCCCGCTGGGCCCCACCCTTGTCTCAAGTGCCGGCATGTGTAGACACACAGCAACGTGTTGGGTTGTGTGTCTCGGGAGGGACGGAGGGCAGGCAGTTTCATAGTCTGCAGGATGAAATAACGATTGAAGAAGCCTTTCCCTCCCTTTTTTTCCCCCCTCATGGTATCCTAGGTCAATGTCCTTTTCCCTGTGGTTTTTCTACCGTCCTGAAAATCGATAGTCCAGGAAAGAGCAAGTGTCTGTGGCAAGAAATAAACAAACCCTGAGCAAATCTTTGGGTTATATTTCAACTTGGTTTTGTTGGAACACCTGGATTGAAAAATTGAAAAATGAAAAGTTAAATATCCACCTGAGCATTCCAACAGAAAAAGTATTTGATTCGCTTCCCTTCGTGTGCTTCCCCTGGCCAAATGTCCAGCTATGACTTCTTTTATTTTTTTAAGTCCTTGAAAACTTTGGAGTCAAAGAAAGGCAGCCTCTGAACATATGCAAAGTGCTTTCTTCTCTTGGCCATGGAGCTGCTGCCAAGCTGAAGCAGGGTAGTTTTCTTTTAATTACTTTGGAGGTTGACATGGTTAAAGAAGACCTAGGTCAGAGGTCTTCAAACTTGGCAGCTTTAAGACTTGTGGACTTCAACTCTATGCTGGCTGGAGAATTCTGGGAGTTGAAGTCCACAAGACTTAAAGCTGCCAAGTTTGAAGACCTCTGACCTAGATGAAGAGTGTGATAACAAGGAAATCCTGTTGTGCATATATTTGCACCTTCCTTTCAAACACAGGAAAACTCTGAAAGAGCAAGTGGGAACTTTTCGGCTTTTAGAATAGAACAGAATTTTTTTTTATTGGCCAAGTGTGATTGGACACATAAGGAATTTGTCTTGGTGCATATGCTCTCAGTGTACATAAAAGAAAAGATACGTTCAACACTTAATGATAGTCATAGGGTACAAATAAGCAATCAGGAAACAATATCAATATAAATTGCAAGGATACAAGCAACAAAGTTACAGTCATACAGTCATAAGTGGAAGGAGATGGGTGGTGGGAACGATGAGAAGATTAATAGTGCAGACTTTTAGTAAATAGTTTGACAGTGTTGAGGGAATTACTTGTTTAGCAGAGTGATGGTGTTCGTTGTTCTGGTGTGCAGTGCTCTATAGCATCATTTTGAGGGTAGGAGTTGAAACAGTTTATGTCCAGGATGTGAGGGGTCTGTAAAGCAACTCCAAAAAAGGGGCTGTAATTAAATTGTCTCTCTTTTTCTTGCTCCATACTCAGAAGAAAATAAGTGGCAATCTTTGAGTCCCTTCCATAAAGTGACAGATGCTTCTTACAGATGGTCTTTATTTTGAACTCAGAAGAGCAAGTTTCTCCCCTGATTCTCACTAATATGGTTAATATTAGCATTCAAAGCATTTCGGCTGTATACAGAAGAGAGGCTAGCTATGGGTGGAAATCCATGATATTGTATATTTAAACTAACTTCTTGGCACTCAGTATAAGATTGGGAGACCTGGCTCCTTGCCCAGACTTGGCAAAGGTGAATAAAGATTTGTTTCTTCTTCATTCCTCTCCAGTTTTTTTGGTCTTTGCTATCTTTTATTCTTTTAATGTCAAAATTTGTGCATTTAATGTATTTACTTGCCAGCTGACCAAAGTCCTTGGGAGTTGGATGGCAAACAAATTTTAGCAACAACAGAAACATCCCTACTTATGAAAAGAATGTTACAATGATGTCAAATGATATGACTTAGGCTGGTGGTAGTGTCTGAAATAGATAGGGTTTCCTGTTTGAGTAGGGGGTTGGACTAGAACAGGGATCGCCAACCTTTTGGACCTCATGGACCACTAAAATCATAATTTTAAATCTCGTGGACCACTAATATGATTTGCTTAATGACCGGGTGGGCGGGTGTGGCTAGGTGGTCATGTGACCAAGTGGGTGGGCATGCCCAACTCGATGTCACTCACGTTGAGGGGCGCCTCACCAGCATCTACTTGCCCCTCCCATCCCAGCTACTCCTCGCCTGCCTGTCCGGGCTCCTTAGGGCCCCAACAGGAAGCAGTTGTTGGACCTAAGCAGCCACCATGAGAAAGAGTTGGCAAAACAGCTGGTTCAGTTCAAATTGGATCTGACGGAGAAAGAGGCTCAGCA
Source organism: Pantherophis guttatus (assembly GCF_059756535.1). Classification (NCBI taxonomy): domain Eukaryota; kingdom Metazoa; phylum Chordata; class Lepidosauria; order Squamata; family Colubridae; genus Pantherophis; species Pantherophis guttatus. Next base: position 23,782,516 of record NC_142068.1, read on the forward strand.
GAAGCACCTTACTGATGACTATGAGCATAGGCTTTTCGAGCAGAGGGAAGACCTGTGGCAGTGCAAGGCCAGTGCGCCTGGAGGCTCAGCAGGCTGAGATGGTCAGCCAGTTCCAGGCCATGATACAGTCCCAGTGGAACAAGGCCCTCCGGCTCTTTGCCACCAGCGGTGCTCCCCCCCAGCCTTCTTCCCAAAGCCCCGCACCAGGAGGCTGAAGGAGCCCCAAGTCAGAAGTTTTGCCCCGCTCTAACCCTCACAAAAAGACCCCAAGGGGGAGACTCTGCAGTAACACAAGCGTTCATTGCACGAATCTGTCCCAGGGGCCGTAGTTTGAGGACTTAGTGCAATATAAAAAAGGCAAATAATTTTTCTGCGGACCATCAAAATCTTCTCGCAGACTACCAGTGGTCCACGGACCACTAGTTGGTTGACTGCTGGACTACAAGATCTCTAACTCCTTACACAAGCAGGAAACTCGATACCAAATAGGCTAAGTCAGATCATTAGACTTCATTGTAACTTATTCCCTTCCAACTCTGTTATTTTGTTATTCTATAGCAGGGGTGTCAAACTCACGTCACGGCATCATCACATGCTGTATCGTGACTTTTTTCCCCTTCGTTAAACCAGGCTTGGGCGTGGCCAGCACATGATGGATCCAGCCCGCGGGCCGGGAATTTGACAACCCTGTTCTATAGTGTTGCAGAATTCCTTCTGATTTCTACCATTATATCTGCTTAACTCTGAGTCCTAAGGCCACATATGAGTCATATTTTGGCATCTTGAATTCGGTTATACCGAAGTCAGTCCAGCAGTTTTTCCTATTTGTTGGTCTGCACCTTGCAGAATTCCGCAGCAGTATGGCCATACTGGTTGAGGCTTCTGATTCAATCCATTTGGAGAGCATCAGGATAGGCAAGATAGACTGCTAAACGCAAAGTGGATAGCTGACTTACCATCAATTTTAAAATATGAAGAACCTTTCCATAGTTGAACAAGGACTCCTTTTAAGCCCTATGATTATGTTTGTGTACCACACTGAACCATAAATTAGCTAATTACCTGACTATAGGACGACAAGGTTAGAAACTACCTACTGCTTTCTCCAATCTTAAACTGACGTTGGAGAGATTGTTTACGTCTCCTTGTAATTAGATTTTCTCCTCTTCAGGGCCACATGCTGAGGGTAAGGGCTCAAAAGACACACAGCTAATACAGGTAGTCCTCGACTTAACAACAGTTCATTTAGCGACCGTTCAAAGGTACGACACTGAAAAAAGTGACTTATGACCACTTTTCACAGTTACATCCTTTGCAGCATCCCCATGATCACGTGATCAAAATTCAGATGCTTTCCAACCGGTTCATATTTATGATGGTTGCAGTGTCCCCAAGGTCATGTGATCCTCATTTGTGAGAAGCAAAGCGACCAGATTCACTTAACAACCAGGTTACTAACTTATCAACTGCAGTGATTCACTTAACAACTGGGGCAGGAAAGGTCGTAAAATGGGGCAAACAAATGTCTCACTTAGCAGCCCTGAAACTTTTCACTAGGAAACTCTACTTTGCCCCTCCTCCCCCCAAAACACCTGAGGAAACAGATGAGCTCTGCAAGAAATCCAGAAGGTCAACAGATTCAGGCTTCTTATAAATCAAGTGAAGTTGCACCAAAGACATCTCTGTTGATCGCAAAATAGCTGCATAACTCAGAAGCTGTTCCCAACAAGCAGGAACACTTGTAACATTCTCAAACTATACAACTGAATCCTAATACAATACTCTGAACGTAGCTTGTAGGAAAAAAATTGTGACTACAAGAAGAGGTAATCATGGTAAGATAGGTTTATGGCTACAAACCTAGATCTTCCCTCTAAAAAGTAAGCCTCCAGTCACCCAGTGATAATTAAATGTGATAGGTAACCTCTGAGTAATACCTTGAAAGCCAATGTTATGTAGCAGTTAGGTTGTGGATTGAAACTAAGGCAACCCAGGCTTGTCCACCTGTGGCCATGGAACTTCACTGAACCTTCACTGGAGGACTTTAGGGAATCAGTGATGGGTTTCATATTGTTTTACTAACAGTTCTGTGGGCGTGGCTTGGTGGGCATGGCATTGCTTTGTGGGCATGACTTGGTGGGTATGGCAGGGGAAGGTTACTGCAAAATCCCCATTTCCTCCCAATCAGCTGGGACTCGGGAGACAGAGAATAGATGGGGGCGGGGCAAGTCAGAATTTTTACTACCGGTACTCAAAATTTCCACTACCAGTTCTCCAGAACTGGTCAGAACCTGCTGAAACCCACCTCTGAAGGGAATGTTCTGCATAGCCTCCCCCCCCAGCTCCGAATAAAACGTAGGATTAAAAAAAAACATGTATATGATTGTCCTACAAACAACATGCACATTCCAGCTTTTATAGGCTGATAGCCAGCACACTGCATGACCCCAACTTCAAAATTGTACATACTTTACAATTTACCACTCAAGATAAGAAGCTGGTACCATATTCCATCAGCTGAAGAAGCTTCTTGGATGAGAAGCAAAATGTCTTCAAAGAAAAACCAGAAAGTCCAGTTGCCTCTTGAAAAAGCACCTTTGAGACTACCATGACCGAGAATCTCCATAGACATTTGCTCTATCACTCCTTATACTCTCAAATCTCTCAGAAACAGTTTGCAGATTCCCTTTGCTCTGTGAAATTCACAATTTCATTTAGTCATATGCAGTGAATGATCTCGGCTATTACTATAAAGAGAAGATGAAGAGACATTCCAACTACCTTTCCCTTTGAAAGATCTGAAACCTTTCACTGAACTTCACACCAAGTTTGGAGTTTTTTTGGAGGTTTAATGTGGAATTAATATTATTGGCTCATTTTGCCTTCAGGAATTTAGACAGAATGCTAAACTGGTTTAGTGTTGTGTGAGGAAGCCACAGGTCCATAAACATGTTTCTTCCCGCCTCTGATATACTCCTGAATGGAAGTTTTTGCTCACATTTCAGCTTATTCAGTCATTATGCTTATACTGACACAGAATATGCTTAATGTTGACTATGAAATATGGACTGCATGATTAATGACATTATTAAGTATGTAGAATGGAACACGATGTACAGGGAATCTGTTCCTTCTAGCCTTATCTCACTAGTCATTTGGAACTCTTTCACCATCGGAATGACTCCATATATATATTTACTTTTCTTGACAAAGAACCTTCTCCAAAGATTCTTGGCAGCTTTGAGAAAACAAGAGAGGTCCTCTTTACGAAGTGTTGTAGCTGTTTAAATAACCAGAAGGAGAAATCAGTATTAGTCCTCACAGTGAAAGGTTATAATGGTATAAACATCACCTCTACCACCATTATACCTTGAATAATTTATGAAACTGAGTTAGTGGGGTTGTTTGATTGATCTTCAAAGCCAGGACATTCCATAGTGAAAAGATCCTTGCTCAAAGAACCACTGCATGGCATTGGAGGCATCTTCAATTAGACCACATCCAATGGAAAAGTACATAATTGGCAAAAGGTAGTCAATAGATATTTGGGTCGTGTTTAATCATTAACTGCAGTAAACAGGAGGGGGAAGGGAAGAAGCAAAGATTTCCATTTTTCTTACAACCACTTTAGAGGATGAAAAAGGTAGAGTGGAAACAGGTATCTCATTTGGAGAACCAAACTGACAAGTGATTTAAATAAATATACTATGTAATGGGCGTATATTAGCTGGTAACAACTCCTGAAAAACCTTCATGGAAAAAAATGATCATAAAAGAAGGCTAATCCTGATATTCTCACCCTGATTTCACCTGCTTCAAAATACAGTCCAAAGCACATTAATTTTAATGTTTTTATGTGGGCTTCCTGTGAAATATCATTAGGCTTCCTATTCTTTTAATGTATAGACTTTGGAGGAATTTTTAACTGTGCATTTTGCATACAGCTGCACTAGAGGGTGTAAATATAGGTACCTCCACATAATTATAAGTTTATACTAACTTTGTGATTTATCCAATTTTTAAAATTGCAACTAATTACTAGTAGCCTATAAATATCTCAGTTAAAAAGCTAATCTGCTTTATTATGTCCTGGTTCACTGAAGCTTGCTCTATAGTACAAATTTGCAGTCTTCAAAAAACACTCTTACAAAGGAAGGCTTTCCATAATGTATATTTAATAAACTTTCCGTTTCAGCAGAAACACTTTCAGTGTTTCTTCATTTGCAAAAATGAAGCCATGTGCTCTAACAGACAGTATTTATCAGGTTTAAATGTGTTGTCTGTATTTGGCTTGGAAATATAAAGTTTATTATGAATAAATAAAAAGATGGCCTGTCAAAAGACATTGGACAGCCCACTCTGTTTTTCTGAACTCAGTGCCAAGCCGAATGGTTACTTTAATTACAGTAAGCAAATTAATTAAATTTAATTAATTAATTGGGCTAGAGGAGCTGATGAAAATCATTGACATTAAAAATGAGCTGATGAAATACAGATATTGCTGTAGCTATTTTAAACTTTAGTTAGAGGTTGAAAAATGGGTTAGAGTTAAAAACAAATTTTATTCATTGGTATGTATTTATTCAATTATTTGGTCACCCCACTTGCAGATGAAACTTCGAGCAGCTAACATTGTTTTCAGACTGACAATTTAAAAATCTTTCAAAACCACAAATATAAAAATGTAGTATGTCTGGTGCCAGTCACAATCCAATAACCCCTAGAGACAGCTCACTAAAAGAAAAATCAAGTTTTTAAGAACAATGCCATTCTACTCAGGGATATGCTATTATACAGAGTACATCCTCCAACAGAGAAGACATATTCCCTGGGCACATCAGATGACTTAGTTAAATAGTAAGGAATCAAAGCATATTCCACCTGTTGGAACTTGTGGTATAGTTCAAGGTGCTGGTTATTACCTACAAAGCCCTTCATGGCCTAGGCCCGGGATATTTGTTGGACCCTCTGCAGCCAGTGACAATTCCCAATTGCCCGGTGCGTTCCCACAGACAAGACCTCCTCAGGGTGCTGTCAGCCAGACAGCGTCAGCTGGCGACCCCCAGGGGGAGAGCTTTCTCTGTGGGTGCACCCACCCTCTGGAACCAGCTTCCTTTGGAGCTCTGGATGGCCCCTGACCTTCGCTCGTTCCACCGCGATTTGAAGACCTGGTTGTTCCGCAGCCTGGACTGATGGGGGGTTACTTAATGAATTTTATATAGTTTAAAATTGGAATTTTAATTTTGTATTGGCTTTTATGAGGAACTGTGCATTTTACCGTTGTGAGCCACCCTGAGTCCTTGGAGATAGGGCGGCATATAAACTGCATTAAATAAATAAATAGTGGTAAGAGGTAAGCAATCTCTCAAATAACTTAGACCTGTGCCATGAAAGTCTTTATAAATCATAACTGCCATCTGATGGTAGTTTGCTTCCTATCTTTGTAATACTTGAGTTGATCTACTGCTTTCTCAGGTTGTCCACCTTCCCTTGGTTTCAGCGATCTCCTGTACTTACTTATGAAGAGGGAGTCAATTTATTTTCCAAAGCACCAGAAGGCAAGACAAGAAACAATGGATGGAAATTAATCAAGGAGAGAAGCAACCTGGGATTAAGGAGAAACTTCCTAATGGCCAGGACAATGAACTAGTGGAACAGTTTGCCTTCAGAAGTTGTAGGTGCTTCATCACTGGAGGTTTTTAAGAAGACACTGGACAGCCACCTATCTGAAATGGTATCAGGTCTCCTGCTTGAGCTGGGGGTTGAACTAGAAGTCCTCCAAGGGCCCTTCCAGCTCTATTCTGATTGATGAAGGGTTTAAATGCAATAGCACTCAGATCAGGGGTGAAATGCTGCCAGTTTGGACCAGATCGCCCGATCCGGTAACGATGGAGGCGGGTGGTTCGGAGAACCGGTAGCAAAAATCCCTGCCCCCCCCCCCCCATGCCCAGCTGAGCCACACAATCATCAGAGGCTTTCTTTTAACTTTTAAAACCATTTCTTCTACAAGCCTCTGGTGATCGCGCAGCTCAGCTGGGATCGTCAAAGGCTTTTAAAAGAAAAAAACCCTTTTTTTCTTTTAAATGCCTTTGATGATCCAAGCTGAGTTGCCTGATCGTCAGAGGCTTTTTAAAAAACCTCTGACGATCAAGCAACTGATCCCAGCAACTCAGCTGGGATCGTCAGAGCCTTTTGAAAGCATTTTTTTACAACCTCTTCGCCGAAGAGGTTGTAGAAAAAATGGTTTTAAAAGTAAAAAAAGAAATTGGCCACACCCACCCAGTCACATTACCCCCACCCCCACCACCAAGCCACGCCCGCAGAACTGGTAGTAACAAATTTTAGATTTCACCACTGACTCAGATCCCAGTGTCTGACTCAGCCAAACATGGCCTTGATTACTGACAGACAGGAAAGGAGTTCCTGTATGAAGTGGAAACTTGTGAGGCACTTTTTAAGCATTCCTATTTCTCTATGCCTCAGCTTTAATATTCAAGGATGATGATTTTTAAAAAAGGAATAAAGGGGTTCTGAGTTGGTAATGGTTCTTTTATGGTACTATAAAATCAAATACTATACTAAAAATCATTTCTGGAACACTATAACATTAATTGCATGATCTTCTGAATCTGTTTATAACATAAAGCCAATTGATAGTCTTCAGCAGATATGCAAGTGCTGTAGGAAGCAATTTGACTGCAATTTTTACTCTGTGGTTTAAAGATTGCTTTGTTTTGTTATTTGCTTGCCTTACAGTTGGGACCAGAACTTCTATTGATAGTTAAGTGAGTCATGTCCAATTTTATAACTTTTTTTTACCACAATTGTTAAGTCAATCATATGGTCATGAAGTGAATCACACAGTCATTAAGCAAATCCATCTTTCCCATTGAAACTTCCCAGGGGGCATTCAACCATAGCAATCACATGATGCTGGGACTCTGCAATTGTTCTAAGTACATGCCTGTTGCCAAGTACCCAACTTTTTATCACATGATTGCAGGGATATTGCAACAGTTGTAAGTGCGAGGACTATGGTAAGTCAGTTTTTTCAACACTCATCATTTCAAACTGTTGTTAAATGAATGGTCCTAAGTTGACAACTACCTGAAAATACATTTGAAAGCATCACATTCTTATCTGCCACAGGTAAGTAGGGAATTGTTGGGTTTTCAAATAAACATCCCTTTTTATTTTTTACATATAAGTCAGGGATGTCAAACTCAATTTCATTGAGGGCTGCATCAGGGTTGTGTTTGAACTCGGGGGGGAGGGGGGCGGAGATGGACATGGCCAGCTAAACATCACTTGTGTCAAGGTTGCCTGTGGCAGCCTAAGTGCTCTACCAGAGAAAACGGGTTCCTGAGCTCTGTTTTCAGGTGCGACAGCCTCCTGCAACCCTCTGTCAGCAAAAATGGAGCTCGGGAGGACCTGTGTGCAGCCCTCCTGAGCTCCGTTTTCACTGGCAGAGGAACCACGGGCTAGTCCCTTGCTGTTTCTAGGGTGCCCCTACGGGGCGGTCCTTCACTGTTTCCAGGTCAGCCCCGCGGGCCAGATCTAAGCACCCCACGGTCTGGATCTGGCCTCTGGGTCTTGAGTGTGACACCCCTGATATAAGTGATTTCAAAAAGAATGGAATTATATAAGACATTTTAATACAATATTATTTCCACTTCCCTGATAATAGATACAGTACATCTATTCATTTTCTTAATTTTTGAGTAATGTATGATACCTAAATTGCATAATACTAATAAGAAATAATAATACCTAGAAAAATGTACTTTTTGAATTGAATATTTTTAAGTGTTACTAAAGATGGGTAAAACATCAATTTGAAATGCATTGTAACATGCCTAGCATTAAACTGAATGAAAGTAATAAATATATTGCTGCTATTATTTTGAGCATTCGACTTGCTCATAGCGCTTGTGGTTTTTCCACATGTTTTGAATTGAAGAGTTTTCAGCAAACCCAAATTTTCCACAATAAGCGGCCAATGCATTAAGAACAACAGCTACTGCATAAAACTGTTCTTGGACACTTCTTCAAATAGTGGAGAATTGGGGTTTTTTTCTGTGCCTTAGACCACTGTCTTTATAGCATTAAAATATAAATATAAATTCTTATAAGTTTTAAAAATAAATTGAGTTTAATTTTAATGAAAAGCCAATTAATTCTAAGTTACTTCTGTTAACTTCTATTAAGATGAAAATGATTAGATCTCTTCATATTTAGTTCGTTTTCTTCATCTACCACATGTTTCTTCTATCAAGATTAATATTTTGAAGAACCCAAGCATTTGATATTTGTCCAGAGAAATTTCATTTTCTTTGAACAGTTAAGATCTTAGACTCAATGAAGCAATATATCATGATGACAGCAGTATTCTTTCAGTATATGACATACATTTATGCTATAATAACAAAAAAAAAAGTCTCTAGAAAAGAATTCCAGATTATTGGTGAAAGGGAAGGGTAAATATGCCTCTGCTAATTTTGCTAGAATCTATTATAAGTGAAGAGGACATGATCTGAAACACTTAAGATAACTTGGTTGAAGATAAATGAATAAAACCAATGCCTGGTTAGAACTTACATTTCTTCGCCTATTGCTTTTATAGTCAATATGGTGTAGTCATTAAAATGTGTTAGACTCAGATCATGATGATATACAGTAGGTTCAAGCTCAGCTGAGGATGTCATTTGACTGACTTGTCACATTAACTCACATCACTTTACCAGACAGAATAATCATAGGAATAAAGTGACTTTGATTTGTACAGCCTTGAACTTTGCAGAGGAAAAGCTCAGATTTTATTTATTTATTTATTTAAATTTGTTTGTTTGTTTATTTTTTCTATCAAATTTATAAACTACCCATTTCTCTCCTAGAATAATAAAATGTCACAATAATGAAAAACAAATACAAATTTTGGAAAATAACCTTTATAAAATGAAAATGAATATGAAATAATTATAGATCAATCTAAAAAGAACAATATTGAATGGAATGAAATAAAGGAGTTGATAGCAATTTTTGTAGATTTTCATATTCCATATCAGTGGAATGATATATTAAAAAATTGTAAAGTAATTAAGTTGGAAGGGAACATTTAATCATTGTATTCATTCCCCCAAGAAGTTAGCAGTTAAGGCATCAGGCAAAAATCAAGAGATTTGTGAATTCTCAGTCTAGATGGGTGACCTTGAGCCAGTCATTCTCACTTGGCCCTAGGATATAAGCAATGGCAAGCTGCTTCCAAAAAACCTTGTCAGGAAAATTGCAGATCTTGTCCAGACAGTTCTGGGAATCAACACTGACTCAAAGGAACCAAAAATTGATTCCACTGATCAATGTAGAAATCAAAGACAAATGGCTGCCTAGTCCTTTGCTTGAACTTATCCAATGAAAATGAGAGTACCACTTTTTTGGGTAATTAGTCCCACCATTGAATTGCACTTATAATTAAGAGGTTTTTCTAGCACTCAGTCAAAATCTGTCTTCCTATACTTTGAATCTATTCTTTTGTGTCCTATAGTGTAGCATTTGAAAACTGTTATCGTATTCCCCATCAATGCTAAACATATGCAGCTCCTCAAACTGTTATCTCCATAGTTTCTAGTCTCCCAGTTCCTCCTCATTGCCATTTTTTAAAAAAAATCTGTTCATCTGCAGTGAATCCTTCTTAAAGTATGGTGGTACTCAAAAGGGGTTCTAATTAATTATTAATAAAGTAAAATGATTGCTTCTGAGATTTGGAAATTATCCTTCTGTTAATTCAGCCTCAAACAGCATTTCACTTCTGTTGCAGTTGTCAACTATTTTTCCAATGTGTTTTTTTGTTTCCTCAGTGAAGACCCTGGTTATTGTCACTGTTAAATTTCATCCTGTTACTTTCAGCCCATTTTCTAGTCCCGTGATGGCATACCTACGGCACGCGTGCCAGAGGTGGCACACAGAGCCCTCTCTGTGGGTATGTGTGCTGTCACCCCAGCTCAGCCAGCTGGTTGTCGGGTTTCTGAGGCACGCATGTGCGCCAGCCAGCTGGTCGTCGGGTTTCTGGCACTTTGGTGTGTGTGTGCCTTCTGGTTTGGGCACTCTGAGCCTAAAAAGTTCGCCATCACTTTTATTTATTTATTTATTTAATTTTTTATACCGCCCTTTTGACATGTATTCTGTCTTTTCTAGAATATTAGATGCCTTACTCTGTTTTGTATCAACTACAAATCTGATAAACATTCCCCTCATCTCTTCATCCAAGTAATTAATAAAAATAATTAAAGCACAGAGAATCCAGGATTGATTCCTGCGATAACCCTCTCTCCAATGTTATAATGAACCATTGATAAATACCTTTTAAACACACATTTCAAGCCAGAAATGTACTTATTTAAATGTCATGCTATTCAGCCCTCAATTAAGTAGCTAATCACCATGTTATCGTATTTCATCAAAAACATTGCTTTAATTAAGATATGTAATGTCTATAGCATTCTCAGGCTCTATTAAGGAAGCTATCCAATCAAAAATGAGATAAGAATCATCTGGCAAGAGTTGTTCTTGGCAAAGCCATGCTGACTTACATTGCAATCATAACAGTCATCCCATCAGGTCTCTATTACACCTATTAAATCATATTTATATTTCTGTTCTAAGATGTCAAAGCTTCTTTCCAATAATCAGAACATTAATACGTAGATATATGAATCAGGATACTTTCCAGTTTTCCAAAGATTGTTTTAAGAAATTCACTTTAGCAACGCTTCCACTTTTTACACTGCAAAAATCTCATATCCTTAATTTAGTAGTGTTTTTTAATTTTTGTTTCTACCTGATCCCACATTTAATTTAAAGCTTTGAGAATCAAGCAAATAATTTGTAATTTTTTCCCAGTTGGTATGCTGCTGGAAATAGGATATTTTTCTGTGCTTTTTTTATTTTTAATATTGTTAGCCACCCAGACATACATATGTGAGAAGATGAGTAACCATTTCAAATCTAAGAATAGAATAAAAACATTTTTACTGGTTCTTGTAAAGTTTGGCCCTCCCTCTTGTGCTAGACTTTATTATCTGGATAATTTAAGCATAATCTCAGCAACTGAAGCTGTCCCAACAATACGGTTTGCATTGTCAGTATTCTTTCCTTTTCTATTCCTACTTCATGGGCTTGAAAGTTGGATGAGAATATTATATAACACCCCCTTCCCCCCCCCGCAAGGACTTCTGAGCTTTTCAAATTCTATGATGATATTGTTGAAGCTGTTCTTTCACTCCCATGTGTTTTAATAGGAATAGAATGTCAGTGGAATTTAGAAATCTTGGAAGTTGTTCCATGCTGCTGCAGATTGTACTGTTAATGAACCAGTAGATCCAAACTGTACAGGTAGTCCTAGCCATTGGTCCACTTCAGGGATCTTTCAAAGATACAACAATGCTGAACAAGAGGGCCTTTGATGGATCCCTGCAGTTGTGTTCTGACCCAGCTCCCCAAACACGACAAATCCTCTGAAGTTAACTCAAAGATTTCAAAGAGCCTTGGTAGTACAGTGGTTTAATGCACCCTGTTATTAACACAGCTGCCTGAAATTTCTGCAGGTTCGAATCTCACCAGGCTCAAGGTTGACTCAGCCTTCCATCGTTTCTAAGGTAGGTTAAATGAGGACCCAGTTTGTGGGGGCAATAAGCTGACTTTGTATAAATATACAAAAGTATGAAAGTATTGCTTAACGCATTGTAAGCCGCCCTGAGTCTCCGGAGAAGGGCGGCATATAAATCAAATAAAAAAAAAAAGATTCATTTATTAGGAGCCAGCAGCCCCAGCAAAAAGTTTCTCTCTCACCACAGACTAAAAAGTCCATCGGTCTGGGAGATGAATAGTTTTCTGCCAAATCTATTCATCTCTGCCCCCTGCCTTTTATCCCCCGAGCTAGGGTGGAGCTTTGCTAGCAGCGGTGGCCCTTCCTTCCCAAGGATCAGCCTACAGATTTCCATTGCTTTCCTCTCTGCCTTCTGCATATTTGCGTCAGGCTCGGGACCTAGCTGTTCCTCCTCCTCTTCCTCATCAGCCACCTCCAGACCTGGGAACTGTTTGATTCTCCATCTGAGGGTTGATGGACGACCCAGGCTCTGCCTCTGTCTGTCTCTCTCTGCCAGCTCCATTCCCTCTTCCCTCTCGGAGCTCTCAGGTTGCCTTGATGCTGACCCTGACTCCCTTCTACTCCTCTGATTTGGCTGCTGGAGGGGCCAGTGGCTGACAGGCCACAACAATTTGGCAGCCATTGCGGCATCCATGAAGTCGTGAGATTGTGATTCAGCTGCTTGGCAACCAGCTTGCAATTAGAATGTTTGAGCATCCTGCAATCATGTGATCATCACTTGCCATCTTCACTGCCAGCTTCTGACAACAAAGTCAGTGGGGAAGCCTATGGGATGTTGCACATTGTGATCACGTAAGTACAGAATGCTGCGACTGTATGGGATTTATGTATGGGCAGGGGACAGAATGTATCTGCCCTCAGTGTGGAAGGGATTGCTACTCTCGAATTGGCCTTTTTAGTCACACTAGATGCTGTTTTTAGGACTTCTTTCCAGAGCACGATACCATAGTCTTTTTTGAGACTGAAGGATGGCAATGTATGGGATTTAACTAATGACAGCAACTGGGACAGTTGGAACTGCTATTCTAGGTCAACAGCTTACATAAATCATGTAAATCATGACTTATGACCATGTCACTTAGCAACCAGAGTTCCTGGTTCCAATTACCATTGATAAGTGAGGACTACCTATGTACCTTTGTTTCAGCTCATTGTAACAATGAGCTATTGGCCACTATATCCTTTGACCTCCTATAGTGCACAGTTGTTGCCTCTCTATAATTTAGGCTTTCTTAGTTTTGCTTTCTATTCTGCAGTGTCTGCTTTATTTACCCTGAATGATCATAGCCTGACAACTGTTTTGAGTTCTACTGATGCAGAATATCTTCTACATCTCCACTTCTGATTGTTAGATGAATGCATATGCATCGGACAGTCACTCTGGCTCAGTGTGCATTCTCCTTGCATTGCACATGCAGTGAATACCTTGTGGTATACTATAGTAAGAAAGTGTAAAGGAAGGATATCTGGAAGGTAAAATAATAATTTTTCCTTTCCCAGAAAGCCTAGGAGTCTTTCAAAGTAGTAGCTTGAATAGAATCACAGAGGGACTCCGACTATAGGAGTAATTTCTTCTTCACTATTGGTTGCAGGCTATGAATTTTCCCATAGCTCAATATCGGTTGAACTGTCAGAAAAACATCAGCAATCGCATACAAAAGATGTATGCCTCTTAATTCTCTCAAGGTTGCTTCATTCACATTGAAATAAAGGTTGGTGCAAAGATAACTGCAAACATCTTTTGATGTGCTTCTGAATGGTCGCTTATCAAATAAAGGGAACAAATGTAAATCGTTTACTATGGCTTCCATTTTGCAGGCATTTAAAAATATTGAAGATGAAAAATATGAAGATTACATATTTCCTGTATTAACCCATGATTGTTCAGCATCAACTACTACAGACATTTTTCCTGATAGGAAGAGGAAAGAGCTGATGCTACGATCATGGTTGAATAAAAGAGGACTGAGTTAGGGAAAGGAATGTAGCCTGAGGAAATGATCACAGAGAAGATCCTTTCTAGTTCTTGTGATGATCAAGGAAGAAGTGGGGAAGTGCTCAGACTTGCAAGATTCAGTTACTATAGCTTTACAATAAAAGTCATACATGCCATTGGATTCCTAGTCCAATCTACCTTGAAGGGCTGATATGTTTTGAACCCAGTGAGACTTCTGGGTAAGATTATGTAGGAAATTAATACTTCCTGAAACCTAGAATATGTCCTGCAATTAAGATCTGACCTCTTTTTCAGTGATAATTTTTTTTTATTTGATTTATATGCCGCCCTTCTCCGAAGACTCAGGGTGGCTTACAATGTGCTCAGCAATAGCCTTCATCCTTTTTGTATATTTATACAAAGTCAGCTTATTGCCCCCACAAACTGGGTCCTCATTTCACCTACCTTAGAAAGGATGGAAGGCTGAGTCAACCTTGAGCCTTGGCGAGATTCGAACCCTGCAATAATTGCAGGCAGCTGGTCTTAATAAGCTTAATAACAGGGTGCCTTAAACCCCTGTACTACCAAGGCTCTTCTAATTGAAATTCAGTGCTTCTTCTTTGAAATACTCACCAGAGGCTATTCCTCACTTATGTACCATGCATTTGCTTGTCAGACCTCTTTTCTCGCAGTCTAGTTTGAACAAGTAGTTCAAAGAACAAGAGTGTAAGAGCTATGATTACTTATTTATTAAATTTATATGCCTCCCATCTCATGGTTCAGGGCAACACTAAGAGGCTCTGATTAATATTATTAGGAAAGTTAATATTTGATGAAGATTAATAGACCATAAGTATAAGTAATGTTAAAGCTGCAACCCAAGAACGCCAGCAAGTAGCCTACTTTTAAATGACACAACTTGTACTGTATGTATATAGGCAAATAAGAGCATAAAGACTGTTGTTCATTTTCTCCAGTTTTTCTACATTTATTTCTGGAAGCTTGCCTCTTTTGTGTAGGAGAGACAATTGCATCTGCCTAATATGTTGATGAATGTCATTCCTATTAGCCCATCAAATTGTCTCAAACAAATGTTCTTTGTCCACCAGAAGAGATATTTGTATCTCTTCTAAATGTCCTGAATGTAATCACTACTTGTAACAGACTCCTCTGTTTTGTGAGTGTTGCCTTGTGCCTTGGCTCTATTAAAATTCTTTAATTCTTAATTTAATTAATTAATTAATTAATGTACTTAATGCATACTGTGCATTTCTACCTTCATTACAACTTGTATTACAAGTAGTTTCATATTTAAGTTTTTAAACAATAAAATCACTTCACAAAACCACTTTTAGTATACTTTATTTCCTTCATCATGCTTTGCAAATATCCGGACTCTTTTTTAAAAATATGGCTTCTGTAACACATCTTATTCTCTAGTCATCAAAAGTTCCAGAACAATGCACATCACTTAATAACAGAAATTCTGGTCCCAATTGCTGCTGTAAGTTGAGGACTACCTCTAAGGCAGCTTGATTCACTATTACATTACTGAAATAAGTTTCTTTGAGCTTTCTGAATATTAGAGAAGACAAAGCAACAGAATGTTCTTGAGGATAAATTTGAAATTTATTTAAATACAATAGAAACTTATTTTTTTTTACCAATCGTGAAATATTTTTAAAAATTTTCCCACACTTTTATTTGTACATTTGTTGATTTGGAGAAAGCATATGATGAATTGAATAGACAGGAATTAGGGAATGTTCTCTGTGAATTTGCAGTTGATTCTTGTGTGATAGCAATATCGCTTAGATTTATATACCACTTCACAGTGCTTTACAGCCCTCTCTAAATGGTTTACAGAGTCATCCTATTGCCCCCAACAATCTTGGTCCTCATTTTACCAACCTCGGAAGGATGGAAGGCTGAGTCAACCTTGAACCGGTGAGAATCGAACTGCCGAACTGTTTGCTGGCAGCCGGCAGTCAGAAGAAGTAGCCTGCAGTACTGCATTCTAACCACTGTGCCATCATGGTTGATGCTATAAGACCAGTATAGTAATAATCATATGACAGAAATTACTGTGGAACAAATTACTCAACAAATGGTTCAATACCGAGCGGAGACAATGTTTATGATATTGGTTGGTTAATATATCTATGGCTAAATACTGCACATCCAATTGCAAGCTTTAGTTTACAATCCTGCAATCCTTGAGATAAGATCTCAGAATTCATAAATGCTGTTCACCTTCTTTCTCCATAGCTGGAAACAGGGCTCTGAGTTCTGAAGAAGAGCACATTAGACCCAACTTATGGCCTCCTTGGAAAGGATTCTTGGAAAGCCTGCAGAAGTGTCACAAATGTGAATTAAGGGATGAAAGATCTAAAATATCCTACTTTGAACTGGTAGGAAATTTAGATCAGATTTTTTTAAAAAAGAAAGACTCAGAAGAGGGTTTTTCTATTCTGAATTTTCTATTCTGAATTCTATTCCAATTTGTCTGAAGTGGTGTAGGATTTCCTGCCTAAGCAGGGGGTTGGATTAGAAGACCTCCAAGGTTCCTTCCAACTCTGTTATTCTATTCTATTCTATTCTATTCTATTCTATTCTATTCTATTCTATTCTATTCTATTCTATTCTATTCTATTCTATTCTATTCTATTCTCCTTTGTGCTCTTTTCTAACTAGAAGAATGCATTCAAGAGTCTTCATTGCTGGATCATGCCAACAAGAACATACGGTTGCTTTTTTAGCAGCTACAAAGGAAACCTGATTTAAATTTAAGACTTATTTCCAAAGCATGAATCTGTTGTTAACCCTCAAGTTAATCAATTGGCAAGGCAAACAGCTCTGATCAATGTGTGCACATTTTAAAGGACGTGGCTGAAATCTAAAAGTCTACTTGTTGGATTTCTGTCTGTGTGAACTTATTATTATTGTGGTAAAACGGCAGTAGGACAGCCTACTCAAAGACTATGCATTGGCTGAAAAGTAAAGGTGCTGAAGTAAAATACTTCTGAAGGTTGCTGGGAAAGGTTGAAATATGGAACAAGAACCAATTAGATTTAACCTTTCCTTTTAGCACTGAATGGTAGCTATCGCCTCTTGCAGATTTACTGACGTGCCAAGGTTAAAGAATCAGTTGACTTGATGATGGTATATGATTAATAAATGACAATTCTGCTTTTGTTGATTATAATAAAAATGGATAATAATAGAGACACAGATCACTTCAATCACAACTTAGAGAGCTTGCCATCTAGATAAGTGAATAGATCCCCAAATTTTTGGAACCCATAAAAACTATTCTTGTATCTGAGTAAAGAGATTTAATATAAGTAGATAGGTAAGTAGGTAGAGATCAGAATGGAGAATCTGTGGGTGTATATAATTCTGTGACACCAGGAATTAAAAATGGATGTTTACAAAATATTGCAGAAGAAGAAGTAGGAACTTTTATGGCATCAAAAAAGCAATTAGCATCCACCCACATTATCAAGATTCCTTTTAAAAAAAGATCAAAGGCAAAAGGGAGGTCTTCATCAAAAAAAATTTCCCCCTTTCATTCAACTGCGTTAGATTCTCAGAGACTGCATGGACAAGTCCCTTACATGTTTTCTTGGCAAAGTTTTTCAGAAGTGATTTCCTAGGGCTGATACAAAGTGACTAACCTAAGGTCGCCTATTTGGCTTTGTGCCTAAGGCAGGACTAGGACTTCCGGTCTCCTAGTTTTTAGCTGGGTGCTGTTGGCAGAAAAATCCATCTGGTTCAGTTTCAAACCTGGAGAAAGGCACTGGAGAGAAAATGAAGGCTGGAGGCTGATTGGAAAGATGGTTTAATGGGCAGCTGACCACATGGAGTTGAGAGTGGTTTTTTTTTTTTTTTAATATTTCTCTTGGGCTTTGCACTTGGGCTTCCTGTGCAAGAACAAGTATTCTATTGGCTGTTGTCAGACTGACATGGGGCCATGTAGGGGTCATAGCTGGCTCTATAGGTTGTCTGAGCTCCCAGGTTTGGTTGAAGTTTGGACTGCTGAGATGACTCAATGAAGAGGCTTGTGTTCTGACAGGGTGTTGGGCAATTCCTATTATGGGTTAATGGATTTGTCCTGGTTTGGATCTTGAGTGAGGGCTAACCCTATCACTCTGCATTTGTTCAGACTTTGCTGCAGGGAATTTCAAAATATCCTGTCTTGAATGGATTTCTGCCTGCAGTATTTGCTTTGCCTATGAATAGAGCTATCTAGCTCTTTATCTCTTAAATGTTGATATCTGCTGTGAAAAGGGGCTGCTTTCTCCCTCTAAAAAACATGTTTCTCTATTTCTCATTTAGAGAAATATAATATTCTGCCTTTTTAAAAATGCTTCCCAAAATATTTCATTCTTCTAGGAGAGGGGTGGGTGCTAACTTTCTACAGTGCCTTAACCATTGCTTAAAACTGTTTCATTTCTTAACACAGCTACAGATAAATGAGGCCCAGCCACAGATCAACACTTACCATGATTCTAACCAGTAGTGGGTTCCAGATTTTTTTTACTAACGGTTCTGTGGGTGTGGCTTGGTGGGTGTGGCATGGCTTGGTGGGCGTGGCAGGGAAAGGATACTGTAAAATTTTCATTCTTACCCACTTCAGGGGAAGGTTACTGCAAAATCCCCATTTCCTCCCAATCAGTTGAGACGTGGGAGGCAGAGAATAGAGGGGGGTGGGGCCAGTCAGAATTTTTACTACCGGTTCTCCGAACTACTCAAAATTTCCACTACTAGTTCTCCAGAACTGGTCAGAACCAGCTGAAACCCACCTCTGATTCTAACCCTAATCCCCCTTTCTTCTTTGCAAGAAACCTGCTTAATTAAAATATGTGGAAATCTGGATTGCCACACTGAGATGTTGTAGATGGAAAAGAAGTTCAGATATTGTAGCCTTGAACCCAAGTTTCTTGAATCTCTGCATGGACAACATTTCTTCATCTAACAGCAACTTTTACAGGAAAAAGGAAGGAAAAATATTGAGATACTAACAAGTTCCCTTTCCTGAGAACAAATCTCCATAAAAGGTCTCCATAATACACTTGCTTGTGTTGCTGAGCAGAAGCAGGTGGACAAGCAATTGAAAGCTCCTAAAGGAACCCCCAAAATAGGGAAACTGAGATTTCTTCCAAATGTTTATTTAGTGTCAAAGCAGAGATGACTCTGGTTTGCTTCCAAACTGTTTAAGAAAAACGCAAAACAAAAACTATGGAAGTGATAACATTTAAAAATAATTGCAATATGTCAGGGATTGAAATACATAATTACAAAGTAAATATTTATAACAGGATGGATTAAAATGCATGCTATTCCTGATTGGAAAAAATGTATTTTTAAATACTGTATAGAAAGCCCATTTGATGCTAGTCCCATGCATAAATTATATTTGCCTGAAAGCTATAGCAGTTCCCATTCTATTTTTGGTGGGTATTTTGCCTGTGGTTTTTTTCCCCCCAGTTTGGTGCACATTTAAACAATACGTTGGAAGCCTCATATATATATTTATTCTAAGGCAGTGCTTGGCCTGCCTGCCTTGTCTCCAGGCTGGATTTGCAACTTGGAAAATAGTTCAATCTGCCTCTTGCTACCTTGCAGTGATAGTTTCTCCTGACTCATCTGAATTTTGCTCTGGAAATGAGAGCCTAGAGCATTTTCCTTCCCTTATCTAACATAAATAAACAGGTATATTTGTTGTTGTTTTTTTATTCAGAATTCAGTATTTTTTTTGCCAATTCTGGCATTTACTTCCTGTTTCTAGAAAATAACTCCCACTGAGCATAATGGATTTGTTTTAATACTCATGGCATAGACTTATCATCTGTGGCATATACTGAATGCCCATGGCATTCGTTTACCACCTGTGGCATTTGCTTACTGACTATTGCAAAGAAATTTATAAAATAGGATGCAATTAATGACAACCATGACTTATTATCGTAATTCCAGGCTCAATTATGATCAAAAGTTGACTAATTTTAGTACAACAAAATATTTGCATTTATATATTTATATACACAAGTGCACATATATGTATACAGACACACAGACAGATAGAGATGTTGTCCATAGGGGCTTTTTTCTTTCTGGCAGCCAGCAGGCCCTATGCTGCCCAGTCTCTCACTAAGCAGCATAGGGCAGCATAGGGCCTGCTGGCTGCCAGAAAGAAAAAAGCCCAGAATCGAGTGGATGTGACTCCACTGAGCTAGGGCTGTAGAAAAATCTTGGTTACGTAGGAAAAACCTGGCTAAAAGAAAAACACGCACACACGCACGCACACACACACATATACATACATACATACATACACACACACACTGTGTTTCCCTGAAAACAAGACCCTGTCTTATATTATTTTTGAACCCTTATTGCCATGCACTCAAAAGCCCGATTGGGTTTATTATCAGAGGATGTCTTATTTTGGGGGAAACAGGGTAATATTTATTTTATATATAATATATAATTATATATATATATATGTGTGTGTGTGTGTGTGATATATATAAAATTATATATATCACACACAGGCATGCAGTTTATATATCCCCATCATATCAGCAGGTATCTATTGGCAGCTCTTATGAATATACTGCTATACTGAGAGGCAGTGTTCTACTAAGGAATATGCAAATCATACTGAAAATGGATTATTTCAATATGTCATGCATTCAGTATTAGTTTCCTCTGTCAGTTCAGTGTCTTTTTGAAATCAACAACACAATCTGCATTTGTTGTCATACTTAACATTCCCTAACATATGCATTTTACTTATCTACATGTACCTTTTTTCCTACTATCAGCTCTTTTATAACTATACTTCATTATGTTTCTGTTGGATGCAACTTTTCCAAATATTCCCTGATTTATATTATTGCAATTATTAAAAGTATGTATATTTTACTATTCACCAAATAGAAATACTTTTGTTGAAAAAAATAAAATGCAAAACACAAACACTAAAGGCAATACTATTTAAACCCTACAATTTCAAGTCAATTAGGAAAAAAACCACATGCTTTGCTCCTTGTCTGTTGGAATGCCATGAGTAAGCCCTTCAAAAATTCTTAAAGGATGGGCTGAATGACACTGAAGGGGAAAAATAAAACCAAGAGCCAAGGCTCAAGAATTTAGACTGTGCAAGTTGACATAAATAACAGAATTGAATAGACAGTCAATGCAGATAGAAATGAATATGACTTTGGCTTGGCATCTATGTCAATAACTGGATGATAGCATTCTGTACCAGTTGAAATGTCAAAATTCTCTTAAAATCCAGCCCCATGTAGAACACATTACAGTGTTCTATACATATATGTACCCTGTTTCCCCGAAAATAAGACATCCCCTAATAATAAGCCCAATTGGGCTTTTGAGCGTATGCACTAAAATAAACCCCCCTGAATATAAGCTCTTCCCAAAAATATTTAAATACATATGCAGCCAGTCCCCACCATTTCTTCTGGTTAGGATTAGGGAGACAGAGCTGGAAATCAGATAAGATGGCAAGAGGAGCCCCGTCTTGCTCCACGTGCCCCAAAATAATAAGACCTCACTGAAAAGAATGCCAAGTGCTTATTTTGAGGTTCAAAAAATATAAGACAGGGTCTTATTTTTGGGGAAACACAGTATAGATATCTCTGGACAACCTATTCTGATCCAAAGAAGAGTCATTTTAGATATTTCTAATACGGCCACTTTACTTCCATTAATAAGACAATCCAGGTATTGTTGTAGACTACACATATGGTCTTTAGGGGAAATGCAACTGTGTCCAGAGCATCAGTTTTCTCTTTACCTGAGTCTAAAAACTACCTGTTGATAGCACCTCCATCCAATTTGTCTTTCAATCAACCCATTATATTTCATTGAATACCACCCCGTAGATGTTTACCTTTATGCACACAATTTTTTATGAGCTAAACAGTTCAGAATAGATGGTGTTTGAAATGATGTTTGTGTGGTAATAAATTCTATTTTGATGGGTCATTTGCACAATTGTTTAAAGATATTTCTTGATGAGTACCATCTCAGTGAAACACTGGAAGAAGTCAATTGCTTTCATATCCTGCTTTCAGCTCATTAAGCCAATGTGGCAACAAGTTATTAAATAACTTTTCCAAATGGGTGAAGGTTCTTCATATTTTCATGAATATATGGTATCTTTTACCAAAGACAAGCAGAAAGTTAATTAAGATGTACCGGGAGATTTTTGTGTGATTTTCAGCAGTTCTGGAAAGGTTTCTGACTTGCAATTATTTTGCAAGAAAAATATAAAAAGCTTTGGCCACTTTAAGGATAAAATCATATGGTACATTATACCTCCAGCTGTAGGGTGCAAATGATTCCATTATTATTTTTTTACGGTAATATAGTAGCACAGGGACCTGATCTGGAATGCCTGAAGGAGCTTAAACTTTCTACTTCTATCCATTTATTTTGAAATAATCCCATGTGTGGGTCTTTTTTTAAAAACCTGAAGCTGAAAAAGGGATTTTGCTCCATTCAGGACAACCTTTTTCCTTAATTAAACTCTTAGCAGAGCCCAGCTTGATATGTTTGGGAGTTCTGTTGTAAGAACTATCTGATGCGATATAAAGGATTGTCATGACAACAATGTTGGCTATATTCCTATATAATTTTTTTCTCTAAGAAGCCAAGGATAGTGTATGTGGTTCCTCTTTTTTAATTTGTCCTCATGTCAAAATTAGATATGTTAATCTGAGATGCAGTGATTGACTCAGGATGCTTTAATAAGCAGTATGATTAAATGATAATGTTCCTTTCCTGATTTAACACTATCTTGTTGACTATGTCTTTGACCGAGATCCGGTGTCAATGTTCTAGGCTATCAAGAGGAAAGAAAACGATGGTAGGAGCATAGCACAGCTTGTTTAGATAGTGTCTAGAAAAACATTTTGCAATTTGATGTATTGAAAAGAGGATGCAATAGGTATCAAGTGCAATTATGTTATTAAACTAAAAAAATTCCTTTGATTTTTCATAATCTCATTTAGAGTTTCTGATGTCAAACTAAATTATTTTTAATTGCTTTTATGAAAAATATCAGATGCATCTCAGAAAGCACTTTTAAGAGACAATGCCCTTTTCTGCTTGAAGGAATTTGTTAATGTGCATGCCTCAGTAACTGAAGTGAGTCACCCAGTAAGAAATCACAGCGTTCTTATCATTAAGAGAAGCAGACGTTGTCACTTCGTTGTAATATTCCTCCTCCACATCGCTTCTTGTTGGACATGGAGGCAGTGTTAAACATTAATGCATGCTTCCTTAAGTTCATCTTAAAATACCTTTAGAGTCAGTGAAAACTAAAACAACAGTGAAAGTGTATCTAATTATCCACTTACTTTAATGCAGTGGGAAAGAGGCTGCATGGAAGCACATGTTCTAAAAATAAGATGTTTATAAGAGAAAGTCTCATTCTATGGGAACGTCATGCAATCAATTTTGCAGGCAGTGGATCACATTTTGGCTACAGTTTGCATCATTTGAATAATGACTATCTCATTTACATAAGAATATGTGTATCAGTTTATGTCATTCGTGCAATTAAAACATTTTGCAAACACTGTCATTTCTGCCAATTTTGTAATTGTTTGTTCTGCAAATGACATAAAATGGAATCAGTCAGGGAATTATAGAAACAAGAGGTGGAAGAGACTTTGGAAGTCTTTTGGTCCAATTCCCGGCCTAAGAGAAGAGAGAAGGAATCCTTAGGTCATCCCAGACAAACTTTAGTGGAAAATCTCTACACTTCTAGATGAACTTTGGTATCAGCAAGATGAGGATGGTGCATCCATTCTTTTCTTACCTCGCAAAGGCTTTCAATACCATTGATCATGGTGTCCTGGACCAGGTTGGGATTTGCGGATTGGTAGCACTGTTTTCTGCTGATTTTCTTCTTTCTTCTGGCATCCGTTCCAGTCTCTTTTGATGGTGGGAGAGGTCCAGCTCATGGCCTCTGCTTTGTGGGGTGCCACAGGGCTCAGTGTTGAGATCATAGCCATCAGATCCAATAGCACCATAGAATACCCAGCAACTTGAATTCATTTAAGGCACCTAGGTGTTTTCTCATCACTTCCTTCTGTATCTTGACCTGAATTTCTCTTGAGGTGCAGTTTCTGGCAGGATGGATCAGATTTCCTTTCTTTGAAGGACAGATTCAAACTAGGATTTAAGCAGGTCAGTCCTTTCCCTATTGTCCCTCAGCATCTTGCTATCTTCTCTAACCAACTAAACAGCTGTTTCCATGATTTTACTCTTGTTCCCATATAGAAAGCCACAGTAATGTGCTGTCTGCTTGATCTCATAGAGATGGATTCTGGGAAAATACAGTCCATACTTTTATATAGTCATGTAAAATATGAAGGATATACATGATTTTTAAAAAGGTTTTGCTAATTTATATAAGAAAATGCATCCCTAATTTTGCAGATTGTAGAAGACTGTTATCTAAACTCCTAAAGTAATGATGTAAATCTATATGCCCTATTCAAGGAAAACCCTTTTTCTCCTCTAATCCTCTACAGACTCTACTCAGACACCCAGATCCCAGCTTCCAATTTATAGTGCAAACTGATGCCTTAGATGTTACAGTCTGATTCATTCTCTAGACAGGGAAGGAGGGGGGAAAGGATGACCTCAGGGGGAATCCACAGACTGATTCTTCACCTTTCATTTCAGCTGATTCACAATAGTCATTTATATGTTCTCCTATTTTTAAAGGAAGAAGTGTTACCCCATGACACATTTTCCATCAATTGCTACTTTTGCAGAAGGTTTTTCCCCCTCACAGCTTACTTTTTAAAATAGTTCCACCTCCTCCCATTGTCTTGAATAGGGAGGGAGAATAAGTAAACCAGGCAGGAAACAGGACTAGATGAACTAATTCCACTTTACTGTAAAGCAACATTAACAGAATTTTGCAAGTACATATTTCCTGCTATCACTTTTAACTGCTTGATTGTGGATCATTCCTAAATTTCTTTCTCTAACTGTTAAGGCATGGGGCTCCTCCCTCTCTTGTCTGTTTCCTAGGCAGCGTCTCTTCCTCTTTTTTTCCCCCCAAGGCCATCCACACATTCTATTACCGAGTGTTATATAAAGGCTATTCTGAACTCTAAATGCAATCAGGCTAGAATATTTGATATACTGGAAGAACTATTTGGAATCAGAGAGATTACGGGAAAGCACAATAAACATCTCTTGTATGCCAGTTTAATTTAAAGTGCCCCAGAAAGCCTATCCATGTGATCTACGAAGTGACAGTGCCATTACGAAGTGACAGTGGATCCCAGGATAAAGAAGAACCCATGAAGCTCAGCATGATCGACTCTCAGGAACCTGCAATCAGATAAGAGGTGGGACTCCCCAGTTCCATCCACCTCTGGTTGCATAGACTGGGAGACCTGTCAGATGAGAGTAAGGGGAGTCATCCCAGATAACAAAGGAAAGGGAAAGAGGAACTGACTCCCTTTACTACATCTGTGCTACAGGACTTGTGTAGTGGAAAAATGCGAAGTGGGTTGACTGGTAGATGGACTCTATAATTCATTTTCATGACTCTGGTTTGTTTTTTGTGTGTGTGCAGGAGAAGAGACATAATCTAACAGGAGAGGTGGTGTGTAGAGAGCCAGAGAAGTGAAGTTGGAGAAATTGCAGTATATAATAGTAGTTACTGAAACAAAAAAAATATTTTAAGACAAAGAACTTGTGGAGGCTGTTTCCTAACTGGGATTATCTTGGCAGCACATATCCAAAGGACTGGGTTTTTTGTTTTTTTGTTTTGTTATTTTTGGTGTTAATTGCAAGTTTCGGCTTATTCTAAGACTTAACCTTCCTGACCTTTCCTTACAGATTGAGACAAAAGTATTCCCTGATACATTCTCTTTACATTTTTTAAAGTTGTCCTTTTTTTCAGTTCAACAGACAGCTCTTTATGCAACCATGATAGTTTCATCAACTATATCCCATTTTAATTTTTCTTTGGTATTGTTTGGAGTTTTCACTAGACTAGGTATACCCAGTTCCTTCAATCGTTCTTTGTATTGTTTTAGCTTCTAGGCCTCTTTTCAATTTTATTGCTCTTCTCTGAACTCTTTCCAAAGTCTCAACATCTTTTTTGTATTGGGGTGACCAAAACTGGATGCAATATTCTAAATGTGGTCTTACCAAGGCTTTGTAGAGTGGTACTAGTACTTCACATGATCTTGATTCTATCCTTCTGTTAATGCAGCCTAGGATTCAGTGGTGGGTTGCCCCCAGTTTAGACCGGTTCACACTGGTAGTAAAACCGGTGGGAGGCTCCGCTCATCACCCTGGATGTCGTCATAGGTGATCTGCACATGTGCAGAAGCCTCTCGTTGTGAACCGGTAGTAAAGGTAAGTAGAACCCACTCCTACTAGGATTGTGTTGGCTTTTTTAACTGCTCCCCTTCAGAGTAAAATTAACAATATATTCAGTGAATTCCAGCCATGAAACTTGGTAAGCCTGTAGGTTGGAAACTCATGAGTACCAAGAGCTATATAGAGATATGTTTGCCTTTTATTTCTCGTTTCCCCTAGTGTGCTGTGATCCATTCAATCATCAATTTTATCTTCCCTTTCAGGGCTTTAGCAGGTTATTTAGGTGGCTACTAAGAACACATCAATGTTATTGGTATTTTCACATTTTAAAGGACTGTTTTGAAGGATTCGTATTTTTGTAGATAAATAAGCGCATAATTCAATGCACTATTTTGTTTAAAGAACATGCTTATATAATTTCTTACTCAAAACATTTCAAAGTGGTTTCCAGTAATTACACTTCTGCAAACCACTGTCAGTATTTTTGCATAATCAACTGTAAAGTGGTGTAATGCACAAAAGCAAGGGACAGAAATTGCTTAAAAATATACAAAAATAAAGAAAAAGGTTTAAAAGTTATGGCTTTACACAGAAATAATTATGCTATAAATCAGCTAGAATGAAAGTGCAAATAGGGAAAATGGATACTAACAGTATGAGCTTTCTGACATATGTTATCCATATGAAATCTTTATTTTTTGCTTTAAAATGTTATAGGTTGCTTTATAGCAGACATTTTCCCTGATATTTCTTATTTGCCAAATGTTTAGTTGTCTGCATCACAGACACCACATGCAGAATTTCTGCAGCCAAGAGGCTGCAAGGAAATGCCTTGAGCAACAAAACAAAATATTCAAACTATTAACAAGCCTAATATGTAAAAACTGTCTTAGATTTACAAGATTTATATTTAAATCATTTATGGATACAAATCATTTTTACTGAAGCACAAACCTATTGTGGGTTAAAGTAGGCTAATTGTATAAAAACATTCGAAAGTAGATTTGCATTGCATAACATTCTTCTAATTAAAAGATTAACATATTTCTATATTTCTTTTGCTTGCACTAGCAAGGAAGGATGACTTATCCTGGAATGACTTTTGCTTAAATTTTCCTCTATACATTTTTCTGACTAAATTATTCCTTAACAAATAATGTTACCTTTGACAGATAACTTAACCTAGGTACACCCAGATTATACCAATTCTCCGTGAGCTGCACTGGCTCCCTATTGGTCTCCGGTCACAATTCAAGGTTTTGGTTATTACCTTTAAAGCCCTACATGGCTCAGGCCAGGTTATCTTCAAGACCTCCTTCTGCCGCATAGCTCCCAGCGACCGGTAAGATCCCACAGAGTTGGTCTCCTCCGGGTCCCGTCAGCTAAACAATGCTGGCTGGCGGGCCTGCGGGGGAGGGCCTTCTCTGTGGCTGTCCTAGCTCTCTGGAACCAGTTACCTCCTGAGGTCCGGACCATCCCCACCCTATTGGCCTTCCGAAAAGCTTTTCCGGCAAGCCTGGGGCCGTTGATCTTGCTCTTGTGATCTGGCGAGATCCGGCCATGAATGTCGTGAATGAGTTTTTAATGTTTTTAATTTTTAAATGTTTTTTTATAATGATTTTTTAAAATGTATTGTGAGCCGCCCTGAGTCTTCAGAGAGGGCGGCATATAAATTGAATTAATTAAATTAATTAAATTAAATTAATAATATTACAATAATATTACATTATTGTTTCAATTTTTTAAACTGATATCTACATTTTTGAAATAAAATGTAAGCACCTTTTAATATACGATAGGTATCATCAGACTTTAAATTTATATACTACTGAATGTTGCAACATTCAGGTAGTTTAGAACAGTATCACTGTGCATTGTTTTCAGTCATTCTTTTCACACTTTTCCTTTACTAATTAGAGGCCAGTTAAACTAAAAATGCACACAATCAAGGTCTCTAACAGTCTAGATTTTATGGTTCTTTCTGGTGCTAGTTTCAGTTAGTCAGCTTCCCCAGATATCAGGCAAAGAAATTCAGGGTGACTTCTGTCCAATTCATTGTGATTCTCTAGTGATAAACTTTTCCGGAATGCTACCTGGCCTATATTGTATGACAAAATATTATTCCATTGAAAATTATATGTATTTGATTCACCAGTATTCTCATTCAGATTAGATAATGCTTCCTCTGCCAACATATTTTGTTGGGAAGCTTTATCTTCCAACAAAGATTCTCAAAAATGTGTGAATTTAAAGCTAAGACAGGTCTTGAAATTTCAAAGAAAATATCTTGTTTACAAATCTCACCTTCGAGCAAATAAATGTTAAAATATACCGATCAACAATTAACTAAATTAACTTAACCAGAATGTGAACCCAACCGATTATGGATTAGTCACTAAACCATGTTTAAATGAAGCATGACATAATCAGAAACTTTGATTTCTTGACTGTTCATTTGTAGATGAAGATGCAGTATTGTGTATTGCATTCATGAAAAAAATAGTGCGATGCAACTGCATTTAGTATATGAAGCAAACATACAAATGTAGACCTGCTATAAGTATGACTTATTATATAATAAATTATATAATAAATGCTAAATAGGATACTATTTCACTTTTGAACACAAACTAGATGAATGAAAAGAGTATTATTCTGTCATGTATTTTAACCTAGTTTTGTTTAATGTTCTGTAATTGAGTCCCTCCTTAGAAATGTTTGATTATAATTCACTTTGTCTCCAACTAGGAGGGCTATTGATTTTATTGGCTAAGGATAATGTAACTCAATACATTGTGCACTAAGAGTGAGTGACACAAGTCGCCCAGCTGGCTTTCATACATAAGGAAAGAGTAGAACTCACACTTTCCTGGTTTCCAATCCAGCACAGGGGTGAAATCCAACAGGTTCTAACAGATTGTGGAGAACCGGTAGCAGAAATTTTGAGTAGTCCAGAGAACCAGCAAATACCATCTCGGGCTAGCCCCAGAGTGGGGTGGGAATGGAGATTTTGCAATATCCTTCCCCTGCCACGCCCACCAAGCCATGCCCACAGAACTGGTAGGGAAAAATTTTGAATTTCACCCCTAATCCAGCACCTCAAGCATTTAACCAAACTTTCTCTTGGTAAAGGATTAAAGGGACAGAAAGGAAAAAGTGAAGTTTCAGGGGATGGAAAGTTTTGTTTCCTATGTAGTGTCCTTGTAGAAGGGATGCTAGGTAAAGGTAAAGGTTCCTCTCGCACATATGTGCTAGTCACTCCCAACTCTAGGGGGTGGTGCTCATCTCTGTTTCAAAGCCGAAGAGCCAGCGCCATCCAAAGACGTCTCCGTGGTCATGTGGCCGGCATGACTAAACGCCAGAGGCACACCAAATGCTGTCCCTATTTTTCTACTTTTCTACTGCTTTCGAACTGCTAGGTTGGTGAAGCTAGGACAAGTAATGGGAGCTCACCCCATTATGCGGCACTAGGGATTCAAACTGTTGAACTGCTGACCTTTCAATCGACAAGCTCAGCATCTTAGCCATTGAGCCACCACGTCCCAGAAGGGATGCTAAGGAGGTGTAATAGATTTTTCCATGCCTCTACTTGGAAAGAGCTACTAAGCCAGCTTTATCAACTGCATATTACTGCTGTATAATCATATTCAGCTAGGGGCCTTCTTTCTGCATTACCTTTTGGAACAATTAAGATAAAAAGAGCAACATGTACTCCTTAGTCCAACACTTGCAGAAAAGAAAGATAAACAGTGGCATACTAATGACAATGTTGGCATATCTTGGGCAGACAATCAGCTTTCTGAGTTGTGACCAAGTTCCTGATAAAATGTGCCTGCAGCCCTTCCTTGTGCTTTGAAAAAGAGTGCAAGAGTTCCTCATAAACTGAAAGGATATAGTTTTCTAATTTCTTCTGTAAATCTCTTAATTTATGCCCAATTTTTTTTTTTGGCATTTACACTAGTGGAGGCAGTTGTCCCCCCCCTCCAATTCAGAATCTATTGCTTATTGGCTAGCCACCAAACAATAGAATTGTTAGGCTTCTGAATGGCAGGAAATAGTATTAAAGTTAACCATAAGAAAGGCTGAGTGCCAACGAATTGAGGCCTTTGAACTATGGTGCTGGAGAAGACTCCTGTGACTCCCTTGGCCTGCAAGGTGATCAAACTGGTCAGTTCTAGAGGAGATCACCCTGACTGCTCTTTAGAAGGCCAGATCCTGAAGATCCCTCAGTCCCTCAGACTGTTTGGGGGCCAGACCATCCAGGTGGGAGTGGCTAGGTGGTCATGTGGTCATGTGACTGGGTGGGCGTGTGTGCATGCGCCTCTCCCTCTCTCTCTCTCTGGAGGCTGGGGAGGCAAAAAACTGGCCCATTTTTTGCCTCCAGAAGCCTCCAAACATCCCATTTTGGCCTCCCTGGCCTCCAGAAGGCGGGTGGGGGCCAGTGGTAGGCGGAGCAATGTGGGAGGGACAGCATCATGGTCCTGCGCAGGCTGGATTAATGGCTTTGACAGGCCGTATCTGGCCTGCGGGCCATAGTTTGAGGACCCCTGGCTTAAATGGATTCCAGGGGATGGTAGGAAGGCCTGGAGGAACATTGTCAATGGGGTCACGATGGGTTGGACACGACTTCGCAACTAATAACAACAACAACATCAAAGTTAACCAAGCTAAGTTTCTTAGAGTATGCTTAAAATTATTCTAATTTTCTGTTTATTTTAGTTACAATTTATATATGACCCCCTTTTTTTTTAAAGGAAGCATAGCAGCCTAACAGTTGGAAGAAGGTGCAGAGTGGAAGATGGTGAGTATCTGACAATAAGTAGATGATATTAAATAGAGTTTGTTTGTTAGATATACAGTATATCTCATATTTCCTTGAGCAGCTGAAGGCAGCTCATGTAAGGTTCGCCATTCCTTTTACTGCAACAATGAAAAACTCTGTGGAATAAGTTGGACTGAGATAGAAGAACTGGTCAAAAGTCACCCAGGGAGTTTTCATGGCTGAAGATAGACGGAAGGTGGCTGAAGGTTTCTCCAGTCCTGAGTTAATGAGGATTCTACACGGGGAGGGAGGAGTCATCATCACAAAGGAGAATAGCAAAAATTGTATTGCATGTACAAGTGTTATCCCTTTTGAATATGCATTGTGACTTTTGACCGGGTGGGTGGGTGGAACCTCAAGCTGCCATTGCTACCGGTTCTCCGAACCGACAGCCATCATCGCTGAACTGGGAGCATTTCACCCAGGGGTAGGTTCTACTTACTTTTACTACTGGTTCACAACGGGGCCACGCGCACTGTCTCCGTTCACGCTTTGATGACATCAGGGTCAGTGGGCGGAGCCTCCCGCTGGTTTTACTACCAGTTCTATAGAACTGGTGTGAACCGGGGGCAACCCACCACTGATTTCACCCCTGATGCATGGACATACAGTATATACATTTAAAAAAAAAATAGTAGTCGCCTTCAAAATAAAAGTAATCCATGTGGACCAGACAGGGACAGCCAAAGGGCTAGGTTTGGCCCACGGGTCATAAAATGCCCAGTCTAGTTTAGACCAATCTCTTTCAACCTTAACAACTTTAAGACGTGTGGACTTCAACTCCTAGAATTCCCAGCCAAATCTTGTTCATATTTTAAAGCTGCTGAAGTTGACAAATAGTGGTTAAGACAACACAAAAACCTGCTTCTATTGCTCCAAGAAACCTATACTAATAATATTCAATAGAAGAAATAACACTTACCTGCCAAGCACATGCAACATGTGCATAAATTGATCATTTGGGACATTTATTACCAACTAATTTATTATCTGGTGTTTACATTGTCCTCTAGACTGCCTGATTGGACTTAATGGGCTAACAATCTGTTAAGAGCAACTGTTTTGCCTGCATTAGAAGAACTCTGCAATCAGGGATCAACTTTGGAGACATTCCTATGAAAATGCACAATAAATCAACATTTAATTAGATAATGAAAATGTCTGGTCACAGGTTAGGGTGAAAGTGTTAATATAAAAAGAGTGGTAAAAAGAATGAGAATCATAATTATATCAGCTTCATACCTTTTCTTATAATACAAACTGACCTACATTGTACAAACAGCAGAGCTGAGTGATAAAATTTCATTTTCTCTGTTTCTGTTTTGCTGGACGGCAAATAAAACCACTTTGTCAAGACAAGCTGGCTGTATTTATATCTTGAAAGCTGGATGAAGTTTAAGTTCTGCAGGGTATCTTAAAACATAACTGACAGCTGGACTTGAAGAACTATCAGCATGTCAGCAGGCTATTGACTTGACACAGGATATAAGATTTTTTAGATTTACAGGTTGCTAGTGTCCAGCAGGTTTGAAAGTCTGCCTATCCTCTCCTCCTCCCAAGTGTCTTTCAATAAAGTGATAGAGAATGCAGTAATGATGTTAGTGTAGTTTATTTCCTGCTTAGAAATAAAGAAGACAGCACCAATGCATAGAAGACCTAGTGCTAAATTAACAATTTGTATAAACATAGCATATTTAGGTGTACTGGAAGTACCGCAAGTAAGGATTTCATGTTAACATAGCTTTTTGGTTTTGGGGGAATTCTACTCTGATTTTGCTTATTTGGATGCTTGTTTCAACTAGATCATTTAGTGAAGGCCTATTGTGTTATGTCAGCTGAGCTACATGTCATTCAATTAATTAACCATACTTTAATAAACCATTGTTAAATTGCATCTATGTATGATGTGTGAACTCTATAAGAGTCAGAGTCCTTTAAAACATGTATGTATACCAGTGGTGAAATTCAGCCGACTCTATCCGGATTGCATGATCTGGTAGAGCCGGAGGTGGGAGGCTCGCTGGGATGTCATCACGTCCCATTTTTGACCCTCTGGGCATGCGTGGAGGAGGCACGTGCTCACATTTGCGAACTGATAGCGAAGGTAACTGAATACTACCCCTGATGTACACCCACACTGAAAGTCCAGATGACTGAATGATAGTTACAATTATACAGGGCTATTATTATCCCTGAAACATGTACCAGCCCTGTGTTCCACACAAACAATTAGTAGCATGCATACTGTATGAATGAAAACAAGTGCCAGCAGCCTCAAAGGTAAAATCTGAGTGCAGGAATTTTTTGCATGTTAATTCAAGCACATCAAGAGGTTGTTTCTGTAAGGGTTGTTTCATAATATTGCTTTATTATTATCTGAGATTATTGTGGAATGCAAATGACATTAATGCTGCTTCTGCTCTTCTATAAGTTTCCTAAATTTTCAACAGTAGTTCGGATGTTAATATGGTTAAAATAAAGTGATTTGGTTGAAGTGAGAATCCTGACTTGTTTATATGGGATTCATTTTGGCCTTGACTAGATCTGAGTATTAGAGGATCTAGATCTACCTTAAGTTACATAGTCTTTTTCTCTAGCACACATATGACTTGAACATCTCTGGGACCTGCTGTCTGTAAAAGCTAAAGGAATACAGCAAACAGATGGTTAGAATGTGGCACTTATATTCAACAAGGCAGAGCCCCCAAAGCAGAGGTGGAAGAGATAGCAGAAATTTTGAGTAGTTCAGAGAACAGGTAAATACCATCTCTGACTGGCCCCGCCCCCATCTATTCTCTGCCTCCTGAGTCCCAGCTGATTGGGAGGAAATGGGGATTTTGCAGTAACGTTCCCCTGGAGTGGTGTGGGAATGGAGATTTTACAGTATCCTTCCCCTGCCACGCCCACCAAGTCACGCCCACCAAGCCATGCCATGCCCACCAAGCCACGCCCACAGAACCAGTAGTAAAAAAATTTGAATCCCACTACTGCCCCAAAGAGCCCATGGGCTCAATTTCTTATAGTTAACAGTTTGAAAAGACCAACTTACTGGGCAATGTCTACAAGGTGTCAAAAAAGACACAATGGTGGTTGGACAGCACAATTAAAGCATTGACCTTTTCATATGTGTGTAGATGTTGCATGTAGGTACAAAAGGTGGGGCTTCAGTTGTATGGCTTCAATTGTGTGGCTGTAATTGTCATCTTATTCTTTCCCCTTAGCCTACAGCTAAGGGGAAAGATCCTGTCTGAGTTCTTTCCTATTGCAATTATTTACTTTTCCCACTACAACTATTTCTGATAAAGAAGTACTTCTGATAAGCTACATGGATCAGTCACACTAAGCTATAATGTAGTTTGCATAATCTGTAATTCCAATCGGCATCAATTATAAACTATATCTAATGGTTCAACATTATTGGGATGCAGTGGCTCAGTGGCTAAGATGTTGAGCTTGTTGACCAAAAGATCGGCAATTCAGCGGTTCGAATCCCTAGTGCCGTGTAATGGGGTGAGCTCCCGTTACTTGTCCCAGCTTCTGCCAACCTTTCAACCAGCAGTTTGAAAGCACGTAAAAAGTACAAGTAGAAAAATAGGGACCATCTTTGGTGGGAAGGTAATAGCGTTCCGTGCACCTTTGGCATTTAGTCATGCCAGCCACATGACCACGGAGAAGTCTTTGGACAGCGCTGGCTCTTTGGCTTTGAAACGGAGATGAGCACCACCCCTAGAGTCAGGAACAACTAGCACATATGCGCGAAGGGAACCTTTACCTTTACCTAATGGTTCAACATATATGTGCTCAGTTACCATGAAGGATTTTACCGGTCTGATGAATATAAACCATGTTTTAGTTTGGTTTCTTACATATCAATATATATTGCCCAAAGCAAATTTTCCTTATTTGAATTTCTGAAGTGACATATAAAGGACCAGCCTTATCCTAATAAGCTCCATGATCACTTTGCTGCAAAGGGAGTATCATAGTCCTGGAAGGGTCATTTAAGCCATCTAATCAGCTAGTGCTACAAGCTAATGATCTCGAGAATTAGTTCTACCAATTAGCTTGCATAGGATGCATCAACTTCCTGGTATTGTCCCTTCAGTAATCGGCAGATCTCTCTTTACAAAAGAATCCAGGCAAATATGAACTGTGCAAATGATGAAATATAGATTATCTTTCAGATAAGATTACAGACATTTCAGACTAAGGGGAGCTTTGTTCAAGGTTGGAGAGAGGGGAGGTCTCAAATTGCAAACTGTACGTTATGTATTTCACATCCATCTAACTAGTCGAATGCATCTGATATTCACCACAGGGCTTGGCTACTTTGATTTCCCTAGATTATATTGTCAGGGACAGATACCAATTGAAAATGATAGCTGCCTATAAATCTAATTAGGAAAGGCCACTTTAAATGTCTGTTTCCTTTTCCTTCCTTGCTCATTTAATAATGTCCTCCTGATTGTATCACTGGCCCTGAATGGACAGTGAAAAGGAAAGCAGGAGTCCTAGCTTTATTTTTTATTTTATTTTTTTTTAAAAAAGAGCATAAATCAGTAATGCCAATACTGGTTAGGAATTCTAGGATTTATAGGATTTATATCTGGGGAATGGTTGCAAAAGGATGCAGAAAATTTGTAGATTTTTATAAGACGCAATTGGAGATTTCTTTAATGGTTTGAAGAAAATCAGACACTTTGTTGAATTGTTCAGAAATATAAAAACCCATTGTACATTATTATGGGGAGCCTTTACAAAACCCTAATGTTGAGTTTCCTTGAACTCAAGGAAAGGCCTTGATATGATCAGAAAACTCAGTTCAACCTCCCATACTCTTCCAATGAGCTTGATCAGAATCTAGAAAATTAAGGACTGAATGAGCGGAGATACTGGGCAGTGGTGAAATTCATTTTTTTTACTACAGGTTCTATGGGCATGGCTTGGTGGGCATGGCGTGGCCTGGTGGGCGTGGCAGGGGAAGGATACTGCAAAATATTCCCTCCCCACTCTGGGATCAGCCAGAGGTGGTATTTGCCAGTTCTCTGAACTACTCAAAATTTCCGCTACCGGTTCTCCAGAACCTGTCAGAACCTGCTGGATTTCATCACTGATATTGGGAGTAAAGCTTGAATCTGAGCCCTGTGTACACTTTTTAACACTCATAAACCAGCTGAAATACTGATTAAGTATTTTTTGCTGTAAAACACCTGCTTCATATAACACACCAAGGAATACTGTTTATCTGATTTCGTCTTGGCATTATGTGTAACCCCAACCATTACTGATTGTAAACTGTGGTTTACAGTAGAGTGTCTTTTGTAAACTCAGCCAATTGTAGTTCATTCAATTGAAATTATGTAATTAACTGGGTGGAGAAGTTTTCTTTATCCCTGAAAGCAAGGGAGGTTTCTCTCTTTCAGGCTATTAGTCGGCTTTAGACTTCAGCTGACATCCCAATGATTAGACTTGCATGAAGGAGGGAGATCAGCTAATTAACACTCCTTCCTCTAACTTGGATCTGCCACTCTCAACATGCTGGAGGCAAAACAGGGATTCTAATAGCCTCACATCAACTTCTTGCAGGATTCCAGTAGGCTTAGATCTTCCCTTCCAGTGCATGGAGGGAAATGGACTCTGGTAAAAAATACAGACTAGGGAAAAACCAGTGAGAAAGACCTGTTCACTTTCTAATCATTTTAGGGCAGGGGTGTCAACTCATGTCATCACGTCGCCATCACATGACGTACAGCAACTTTCCCCCCCTTCGTTAAACCAGGGTGTGCATGGCTAGCACGTGCCTCATCTGGCCCACGGCCCACGAGTTTGACATCCCTATTTTAGGGTAAGAGATTGTATTTATGATTTATGGCTCTAGCTGTCACAGAGTGGTCTAGTTTGCACAACAGGCTAAAACATAAAAAGTGTGTTGGCTTAATGTACTGGGCTAACGTTTTGACTTACAAACTATGGTTTATGGCTAAGTATATTGTGTAAATCCAGCCAATTATGCTTTATTCCATAAACAATGGTCAACAAACAATAGCTTAATACAAATTGTGAATCAAATCACAGACTTTATCAGCCTTAATGCTCTGTTTCGAACAGTGACCAAACAGATGCTTTTAGAAAGCTCAGTGGTATGGTGTTAAGGAAAAAACTATCCCTTGTTGCTTGCCACAAAATCTCTTACTTAAGCTTGATGGCATTCTGATGGCCATATTAAATTATCATACTTAATAATCTGCTGTTGATAGGACTAAACAATTATTGCAACGTGCATCTCTTCTGAAACTGCTATGCAAATTTCAGTATATGCTTGTCTTTTGCCTCCTTTTGATTATGTTCTTCTAGCCTACAGACAGATTCTGCATCAGTTACTTCCCATTTTAATATCAGATTTTCATCCCTCACTTTCCCATTAGGTTTTGTCATTGCACAAACTGTTCCTTTGACATTTTGCATGGGCCAGTGAGACTCCAACTGGGCAAGAAGATGAATGGGTGATTTCATATTCCCTTCTGTTGTCCTTTGGCAACTCTATTATGCCGCCTCTTTATTATCACAGTTAAAAAGACAGTTCCCAAGCTTATGGAGATGCTCTATTCTAAAGCTTCCCAGGGGGTTGCCACTCACATGGGTGGGGAGTTTTAGTGGCTTCACTGATCCTGAGAACAATACCCCTGGGACTGAGAGCTCCTGGTAGTGTTATCTTGAAAAGGGCACAAGGAAAGAGTAAAGCAAAGAGGTAATGGCAGGTAAGGCTTTGTAGGCATGCATGGACCATCCTACTAAAGAGAAATAACTCCACCATCAAACCTAGAAGAAAGCATTAGGAAATTATTTCTGTAGTCGTGTCAAAAACAGTGACATAACTCAAACATTTAAATTATTTTGGGCATCAAATGATAAGTCCTGAGACTGGAAGATGCTACTTTTGTTACTGAGAAAGTATGTCAAAATGTCATTAATATACGTAGAGGTGATCTTTTGTTTAGACCAAAGCTGTAAGGAATTCAGAGCCCTTACTGATGAATACTGAAAACATTATTTCACATTTTATATGGACATATACAATTCAGGGGTGGATTACACTTCCCTTTACTACCGGTTCGCAGTGGGATCGCACGAAGAAGCTTCTGCGCATGCACAGATCACCAATGATGACATTGTGCCGGGTGGGCGGAGCCTCCCGCCGTTTTACTATGGTTCTATAGAACCGGACAGAACCAGGAGCAACCCACCACTGATACAATTGGGTCATGGAATGCGAGAAGCATAGAAAAAACAAAACTTGAAATCATTGAAAGTTTATGAAGGCTTAGGATATTAATAACACTAGTAGACCAGAATGGGTTCATTTAAATCACATTAAACTAGCACTGATGATATTACCTAGTTTGGGTAATGAAACAACAAGAAAGCAACCAAGTTCAGAGAACACCAAGGACCCCTCATTTAAACTCTAAACTACAAATATACTTCTTTATTGGTACCACTTGATTACAAGATTTACAGTTCAAGGCTTGAGATCATATAAGGGAATATGCTGGCAGTGATACTCAAGCAGGTAAGTGCTTGACATTAATTCAATGAATAAAAGGTCATGTCTATTCAAATCAATGACTATCCAGTGAACAGTGGAGTTATGAGTACCTATACCACAGATTCAGTGGTAGAAGGCATTGAAGAACTTTCTGGCAAATTGCAAGCAATGCTAAATGCCATGTCAGAGAAGAAGAAAATAATAAAGTTAATGGTTGATTGGATTGCAAAAGTTGGAAACACTGAGAATCCTGGAATTGTAGAAAGATTTCAATTGGCCAAATACAATAAGGCAAGAAATAGCTTTGCAGAGTTCGTGAAGAGAATTACTTTGTTCATTTTTAAAACATCTGCTTCAAGTACCCTAAATATAATTTTACACTTGTACATTACTGAATGGACATTAAATT
Source organism: Pantherophis guttatus (assembly GCF_059756535.1). Classification (NCBI taxonomy): domain Eukaryota; kingdom Metazoa; phylum Chordata; class Lepidosauria; order Squamata; family Colubridae; genus Pantherophis; species Pantherophis guttatus. Next base: position 23,821,281 of record NC_142068.1, read on the forward strand.
CAATTATTCTAAAAATGAAAAACAGAAGAGGGAGAGAGATAATCCTATGAACCTGGATATTTCCAGATGCAGATTGTAGAAAAGATTATGAATTACTGGTGTGAAATACATAACTCAGAATATTAAAGAGAGTGGGAGTGCCAACCCAATTTGACCTGAAGGACATATGTTTACAATATAAAATCAGTATAAGGGGGGGGGGAAAGCAGTATGTTTTAACTTATTCAAAAAAGAATCCTAAAGGAAGAAAGAATTCACATAATTGAAAGCTGGAAACTGAAGTAGAAAAACAACAGCCAGCATTTCTAAAAGGAAAAATTCAAGTGGCTTTCAGAGCAAGCTGTCACAACCTGTGTAGGATAAGAGAATAAAAGCCTTGAGCAACAAGAAGAGATGTTCAATATCAGACAAGAAAAGACAAGGCAAGATACAGTATCTTGGTCAAGAATGTCAACAAAGAGAGGAAAGTAACAGGAAAAGAAAAATAAGAGATGTCTTTAAGAAATGAAGTTCTCAGGGCTAAACAAGACTAATCAAGGAAGAGATTTGATAGAGGAAAAACCATTCATTTATATACCTGTTTGTATATTAGCTTATCCACAGATTATTGGCAGTTTACATCTCATAAACATTATAAAACATACAATGAAGTAACTACAACCCATACATCATATCGTCTATGTAGAAACAATCCCCATCCAATAATGGTTTCTAGCTAAGTAATATCCTCTAGTGCTGTTGCTGTGAAAGCTGACAGAATGAGAAAGAGCGAGAGCAAAGATAGAGGACTACGAGTCTCAACAGACTGCAAGAGAAAAACAATCAATAGGTCTGGTGGAAGAAGCCCAATTGCTTACCTGAAAAGATGACGAGCAAGCAAAAACTTAGCATATGCAGCGGATGGATAATAGGATCCATTAGCGGACTGGAATATGGTTAGAAAATTTGTGGATTATCACCAGAGATAGGTCAAAATGTTTGGCATTTGTCCACACAGCTGCCCTGACATGATGGCACATAAGTATGGTATGCACCAAGATAATGCAGCATTATCGGTTTGGTTTTGGGATTAAATGTCAAGGCTTTGAAACAGATTGGTATTCAAATCTCAGTTGTTGAAATCTATAATGTGCAGACAAAACTGGGAACAGTGTAATCCAATCAATATAAGTGTCTGTAAATTACATTGATTCAATGCATGTGCTCTTTCCCTACTACAGATTAAAGAAGAAGTCAATTTAGATAGTGTGTTATGTGTTTTGCATCTGAATTTTTTTTTTTTTTTTGGAATCCAGTTTATTTTTGGTCTGCACATTATCCTGCACTATAAAACCACACTGGCTTCATAAACATATTAGGCCAAAATCAAGTGTGCTACATAATAGCTTCATGTAATATGTTAAATTAAACCAATCACATGCTTGCAATTATTCTAATCCACAGAATTGTGCTGCCAGGTATACAACAATTATTTTCTTTCAGCAAGAATTTATAGCTCTAAAACAATATGTGACCTCTCTCCATCCACCCAATGAATAAATAAATATTGCATTGGAAGAAAAAGTTTAATATAAAGTTATACTGTATATGCATATTCGGAAGATAAAAATCAAAACCATAGGAATTGGATGGGATATAACCTGTATCATAATGGTACTTGTGAAAAGGTCTTAGAATTGCAATTGTTTGCAAAATTATTCTGGATCATTAATGACAGGATGCAACAAAGGCAAATATGATTTTATCTTCATCAACAGAAATAGAATTTCCAGAAAATTGATAGTATTTGTTATCTGCTATGATTAGCTTCCTCAGTATTGTTCTGGGTATTAACTTTAAGAAATTGATTCAGAGAAATTGAAACAAGTTCAAAGGACAATGAGAATGAAGTTATCAAGAATAAGGAACTGGGTATTTTTAACCTTAGGAAACGAAAATGGGATATGATGGCATTCTTCAAATATTTAGGAGGGACGTCACAAGGAAGTCAAGACCTATTTCTATTGTTTTAAGTGGGGAACATAGAATAATAGAATTAGATTACAGGAAAGCAGATTTCAATTAAATGTTAGGACAAAATCTCTACCCAGTAAGAACAATTCATATCCTTTCATATCCTTTCACTGGATATGTATCCTTTCATTGAATATGTTCAAATCTAGTTAACTGTTCTTAGGAATGCTTTAATATGAGTATCTTCAATGAATAAGGTATTGGACCTGACGTAATTGGTTCTTTCCAATTTTATTATTCTAATTCAGCCGTAACTCTGCTTAATATATAACATAGAGAAAAATCTACGACATATATAGATACACACACATACACACACACACACACACACACACACAGAGAGAGAGAGAGAGAGAGAGAGAGAGAGAGAGAGAGAAGCTTTCTACCATTTTTCATGGAAAAGTAGAAAATACTATTGTTCATTCACATAGACCTTGCTTTGTTTGAATAAGTACTG